>NC_044580.1:10372283-10675314 GCF_901933205.1 Camarhynchus parvulus
ATGCTTTATCTCTACAGTTTTTGAGGAAAGAAGAAGGGCAACTCAGCCTGTTATCCTTTTTGTCAGTGGTGAGCAATCAAAGTTCAAGGTTTTGTGTTCTTGACAGAGGTTGATGGTGGAAGCTCAGGTATCTCTGGAATTCCTCTTACTGATGAAGAATGTGCAAGATCCTGTTTCTCTGAATACTGAGGACATCAGATAGCTGCGAATAGGTTTTTGCTCGCAGCTCAAAGACCTTTTAACCAAGAAGGTGCTTAGATCAAAGAGCTTTCAGCTTTTTTTAGGGGTGTGCTCATGGGTATTCTGCTGTCTGGCTTCTGTGCTCTCTCCTTGCCCATGAACATAGGACCTCCTTTCTTTCCTCTTTTCAATTTGGAGCAGTACCAGCATGATTTGAAGTGACTTTGCACACTATCTTGGACAATAATATGTTCCTCTGTTCTAGTATGGAGACCATTAATAAACAATTTTCACAGGGAAGCTTTTCTAAAAAGCTAAAGGGAGGAGAAGGTTCGGAAGGAATGAAACTGAGATAAAGTCATTTTAGTTATATTTTTAAAGGCAGGCAGTGATAAAATCTTGCAAAGCGTCACCATTATGTTGTAAATGCGCCCATACAATTCCTGGCAGCTACTGATTTTACACATCTAAATAGAGATGTGTGGAGGCACACCCTTGGCAGTTTTGTGCAAGGCTATGGCCTATGTTGGTTACGCTGTCACTATTTTCTTAGCAGGAAGTAACATATCATATTCCCAAATACAGGATATACTTACATTCTACATTAGATGATGGGTTGGGTAATGTATCTCTTTTTGTGCACTCATGGAGCACGTAAAAGAACATTCTGAATTGCATGTGCTCAATAACCTCATTAACTTGATATCCCTTGCTATTACTATGGAATATCTTTAATACAGACTTTTAAACTGAAAACCCACACTCTTTGTTGCCTAATTTGGATGTGAGGAGTCCTAGCACAAAGTCGAACTGGAGTTACTGGTTTTGCACTCTGAGGTCGGTGTGTTTGGCCATCGAGCCCCTTGTACTGCCATCAGAAAGCAGAAATCAGAAAGCCACCCTCCAGTTCTTCCCTCGGTTAGTGGGGATTTGCCATTCCCAGCAAAGCACTGAACAACTGAGAAGCCTCACGTGCCATTCCCTGCATCTGTGTTCCCAAGTCAGTGGCTGACTTTGCCTGATGCTCTGGCCCTTAGTTAACACTTAAATGCAGTTGTTAGAGAGGAGCTGAACTGCACTGGTGGCCCTCAGGTGACAGCAGATCAGCTCTCTTATCTTCAAAGCCATGTCCCCCTCTCTGGGACTGTGTGGTACAGAGATGCCAATGCTTTAAGATTTTAACACCTGAGCAGTTTTGTTATTTGAATTTAAAGACATGCATTGTCTGTGAGATTGGAATCTGAATCAGTCACAGGGGAAATTGTTTAATGACTGTTAAATATGCAAAATTAACTTTTTGTACATTATTCTCCTGGTGTATCTTGAATTTACCTTGGATTTTATGACCTGTTTCTGTATGCTTGTTTCTTTTGAGGGAATACATCTCAGCTGTTAAAGCTAACATATTGCTTAGCCTAACTACTTTTTGCCTTTAAGGAACCTTAATATAATGCAAAAAGATTACTAAAATTTTGGGACCTCTCCAGAAGATGCATGACTCTGAGGTGTACCACAACCAAAGTAACCAAAATTACTAAGCATTTAAAAACTGTGAAGTTATGGATTTTCTAAGTTTTATTTTCCCTAGTTTCAATGGCAAGAAGCCTCCTCCTGGCTGTTTTTACTTCATCCCATTCTGAAACATTGTATTTTGAATTGCTGATAAATTATGTGATTGTAATGTTATTTGGTATATTATATGAAAGTTATTGGACAAATGTTGTCACAAAAAATCAGCAATTTCAGCACAGAAAATCTTCCACAAATAATGGAGGGGACCTACAGATCCCATTAATCTGTATCATTGTACGTTTTTTGCCTTACCTAACAAATTTTAAACTTCCACGTGGAAAAAAAAATGCTATGTTCAGTTTTTAGAAGTAGCAGTCTGAATGCAAACTGCTGAGTTACCACTACAGCTGTAGCTGGAGAAATGATAGGACAAACCTGTGGCCAAAGAAAAAATAAGGGATTTGGGAGAATTCAGCCCTGTTTCAAAAATGTGAAAAGTGAATAAATAATAACGCTTTTCTGCCACAGATTACTTCACCGTGGGACAAAAAAATTGTTTTCTACAAAGAATCTGTTTGGCTTTGAGTGGGACATTAACTAGATCTCCTTATCAGTTAGCATTTGCAACTTGTTTAACTGCTTGAACCCTAGAACTTATTTTGAACAACTGCAGAGTACCAGCACATATCTGGTTAAACTTTTTATAGTGTTAAACAAACAAAATCAAAACCAGGTCACTTTCATTTAATGGTAACTCATTTAGTTTCCCATCAATTGGAATGCTGTGGTTTTTTCCCTAAGCATGAGTCAGTGTTTCATCCATGTGAGGGTGAGCAATCAAAGAGCAGCATCCATACTGGGCATTGCAATATTGAGATAAGAGCTTCCTAAGAAAGTTTCTTATCCTTTAGCATTACATTGAAATTGAATTTAATGGGATGTAAAACTTGTTGGGGTTGACATCACAAACTTTACTAGGTGTAGTGATGATTACATCATAAATGTGTCAAGGACAGACTGATAGCTTGATTTGAGATGTAAAAATTAGATATGGGAACCACATAACAAAAGGAGTTTAAAAAAAAAAACCAGTTATATTCAATCTGAGATAGCAAAAGTTTGCTTCAGGTTAATGGTCCTTAAATGCCATAAGGTATAAAATAATGCTTCATTACTTCCTTGTCGTTCACAGCTGACAGGTGTTGATTTGGAAGGAGATAGAGGAATTTTGAGTTGACTTTTGGTATGAACGAAAGGTAACACTTAGAATGACAAGTAGCAAATGCAAGATTTAACATCTGAATGTACAAGAATTCACCTTTTGGATAACTAACTGCTAGTTTAAGGTCAAATCATGCCATGTTCTGCACGGGCTGATCAAGGCAGGAGGAGGATATGAGGTGACTGTGCCTCACTGCCAGGTCACAGGGATGTGTGTCACTGCTGCCGTGTCCTTGCCTCCACAGCACTGAAGGCTCATGCTCCCCCAGACAGCACGAGGCAGGGAGGATGTTGATGACTCATTTTCCTTTCATTTTCATCCCAAGCTGTTCCTGAAACAATGTGCTCTTTCCAGCTAAGCTTATCACAGCTAAACTCAGAAACAGTTTGATATTGATCTCTACAATTTTGCAGGATCGACAGGAAAACAAGGCATGAAAATTCCTCACCTTACACACATTCTCCTAAACTAATAGCTTGTACCAGGGAAGACTCATGCCCAGGTTGGCCTTCACCTACTTTTTCCTAATTTCCTTGCTTCTTCTAGCTCTTGGATTTACAAATATGAAACTTAGAGTCCAACATGATAATCACGAGAATCAAGTCAGTATAGCCCAAGTATTGCTGTGAGATGAGGTGAAGAATCTAGTCATAGAAGAACTGACTCATTCATCTAATGTGGGATGTGAGCTTTAGATCAATTAATTAGAAAGTGAAAAAGAGGGAGAGAGGGAGAAGGAATGAGGTGATTTCTCATAAATGCTTTATGGTATCAACTGCAGAATTCAAAAATCCCCCATTTTCTCTACTTTGGAAGATTCTTGAACCATTTCCAAAAAAATTCTTTTGGGCTTCCACTGCTCCTTCTGTTCCTGCTCCCTAAGCCAAGAACTAGCACATGGGAATCTGGGCAGGAACAAGTAGTGGCAGATCAGCAGGCTTGGGACTTCTACACAGTAAGAGTGAATGGAGCCTCTTTGTTGTGTGATCTTGTACTCGTTTTAAGTTTTTCCTGGAAAAGCCTAATTTTCCATTTCTATGGAAATTGAGAGTCCCAAGAGCCTAATTTTCATATCTATGTAAGATAGCTGGAATTCTTCTGAAGTTAACTTAAAACAAACATTAGGAGCTCCCCTGCAGCTGAGGAACTCCCTGCAACACCCTAATTTGAGTTGGATGCCTCAGCTGCTGGGTCTTCCCAAATTTGCACCTATTGTCTGCAGCAAAGGTGTTCTGACACCAGAATTTACAACTGGACTTGCCCTGCTAAACAGCTGTTAATGCAAGAATGTTTTGTTTCTACAAACAAACTTGTTAGCTACAGTTGTGTTAAAAAAAAAAAAAGGCAAGGAAAAAAAGGGCAAAAGTGGCTGCTGCAAATTAGTGCTGGGTTTCATTTCTGATCGTGCCTGTCTGATCATTGGAATGGACTCTGTCACCCTGTGATGCACAAGCCCAGGGTCCAGGTGTGAGCTCATGTCAGCTCAGCCCAACACTAATGCTGGCATTCTGCAGCAAGGGGAAAGAGATAACTCAAAACAGCTGACAAATGATCAAACCTGAGTATGAGAAACCAAAGGTTTTTAATTACTTTGAATGCTTGGATTGAGTTTATATATAATTATTGCTCTTGTATGGTCATGGTATTTCAGAAAGAGATGAGAGATTTTTCTAGGATCTTCAATTTTTTTAATATAAGGGACACAAATAATTTAAGCCAAACTCAATCTCTCATTCTTCCCTTACAAATGCTGTTTACTCTAGCACAGAGGTTGTTGCAAAAGCTACATTCATACTACAGATGACATATATAGTAGAAATTATTGTATGAGGCTTTTCATTTGTGGTACTGATTCTCCAAGTTTGCAGATTGCATATAGGGACAAAAGAAGACAAGGTTCCTCCCCTGGGCATTTCCTAATCGAAACGGGAAACTGAGTTGAGCGAAGTGGAAGAAAAGCATCCTCCTTTTTCCCCCAAACGGAATTTCCTCCAGTTTGGCTCAAGCCTGTTAGAAGATGCTTCCGACGCGGTGCTAATGGCGGCACTGCCATGTGCGAGCAGGGCTGGCAAGAAAAGCGTGAACTAATGTGAGCTGAGGCTGCTCGCTGCCCGGGGGCTGTGACAGGAGCAAGGCCGGGTCCCCCTCAGGGGGCAGAGCCCACGGATGGAGCCGGGCCGAGGAGCGCCGTCCTGCCGGCTCCGTGCCCTCGGGGACGCGCACGGCAGCCCCACGCGAGCGGAGCCGCTGCCTTAGCGGGGGCGCGGGGCCCCTCTCCGAGCCGCGCCTCCCCACCCAGCCGGGTTTCTCTCTCGGAAGCTCCATTTTTAACATCGCCGCCTTCACCTCACCGGCAGCACGGCCGCCTGCCCGCCCGCAGCCACTGACGCCTTCTCCGGTGTCTTGGGACCCCGCTCGGGGCTCACCGGTGCTGTGGAGCGCCCGAGAGACCCTCTCACACCCCCGGCCGGTCCGACCCGCCCCAAGGGGGCCCGGGAGGGCAGCACCGCCCCGCCAGCCCCCTCCTGCTGCCGGGGGCGGTGCGCGCTGACGCGGCAGCGCCGCGGCTCCTCCGCCGGCCGAGTCGCACAATTATGAGAAAGAGGCGCCGGGCCGAGACCGCCGCCTGCCCTGAGTCCCGGTGCGGAGCCGAACCAGCGCCGTCCTCCGCGTCCCGCGCCTCCCTTCGTCCCTGGAGCGTCGTCCTCGCCCGGCCGCTCCCCACCCAGCCCTCCGCTGCCGCCGAGCCCAGCCCCGATAGATGGAGACAGGCCCCGCCACCGCCGACGCCGAACCACGAGCAGGAGCTGCCCGGCGGGAGGAGAACCAGAGTCGGCGCCGAGACCCAGCCCGGCCCTGAGGAGAATGGTGAGAGCCGCGGGCTGCGGGGGTGCCGGGGCGGCGGGGCCGGGCGCGCCCGGCGGGGAGGGGGCAGGGACGGGGCCGCCGGATCAGACCTGTCCCAGCCGGCTGCTGCGGGTCCCGGCCGCCTGAGCCGCCGCCGCACTGCCTGGGCCGGAGGGGACGCTTGGGCTCTGCGCTGCCGGCCCCCGCTGCTCTCCCGCCCGCGGGCCCGGCCCTCCCGGAGCTGCCGGCCGGGAATGCCCCGCGCCGCCGGGCGAGGCTCCCGCCGCCGCCGCCCTCCTCGCGCGGTGCCCGGGGCAGCCGCCGCTCCCGCGCACCCTCCGCGCCCCGAGCGGAGGCACCGCACCGCTTAGAAACGAGAGCTCCCCGTTGGTGCCGCCTCGTTCGCCGTGGTGGTCTGGTCTGAAACCGGAATTCGCACGGTGTATTCTCTGGGCTGCAGCAGCCCTTCCCTTCTGATCTTTACACCTATTTGATTTTTGCAGTTTCAACATGTTATGCATAAGGGAGTACATATATACTTAGAGATGTATGAGTGTTTGCAAAGAAAACAATTTCAAATCCAGCTCTATATTTTGGCTGTTAAACGGTTCTTCATCCCTATAAGTTTATTGCTTAATAGTTAAAGAATTTAGGGTGGTTTATCGCATCAAGTGCTTTCAAGTAATTTTGAAAATATAAGAGTAAAGTCTAAATGTATGGATTTCTACAGTCTGCTTGAATTTCTAGTAAGATGCTTTGTTTCATTTTAAATGAAGGTGTTTTATTTCACGGCATTTTCTTAAAAACCATGGGGATTCGTGCCCATGAATCTTCCATTTCTGAGTATATCTGTGAACTGGGTGGAAATGTGGGTTGTGTTCTTCTAGAAACTGCAAATCCAGCGCTCTTCTAGGAAGAAGCTGCAAATGCAATATTCCATTCTGACTTAAAAGAGTGCTTGGCATCTGCCGCTTGCGTGGTACTTGCTCTTCTCACCTGAAGTGGTTTGGTGTTGGGTTTAGTTTTGAGAAGTGGAGGATTTAGGTTCTTTTATTTAATTTTTTAAATTTAGCTCTGGTGGGTGTTTTTTTTTGGTGCTGATATAGCCTAGAAATGTACAGATTGGTTTTAACCATCATGGTTCTGTAAATTTGAGGCTCAGCAGCCTTTCTGGCAATGTAGTGTGTTTGCAGGGTTTAATATTTGCTGTGTGTTTACCAAATATTTTGAAACCTCTGTTAAACAGGTGTTTTGGTTGAGATGAATATAGGACATTTTATGCAAGCTCATTTTGCTAAAAATTTCCCTGCTGCTCCATGACTATTTAGCAACTTTGAATAATTGCTGGACGGTGTCCAACATTAAATCAGGAATTATTCTAAGGAGTGAGTTGTTCAATGTGGCAATTCCGGCTGTTCAGTCTTTTTAAAAAATGTGTCTGTGTGGGTGAGATAAATGTCTGCTAGATCATCCTTCATACCTTCTGGTAGGAGGCCATTCTTGACTTTGCTATTTCAAGGCAGGAGAGGGGGAGCCTTTGTGCATGTGGAGCTATTTAGGCTGAGTTTGGACTGTTTGTACCTTAGTTTCCTGATGTTGTACTTTGATACTTTTTTGCTTGCTTGAGCTCAGCAGTGGAAGGGTAATGTTCACTTGTCATACAAAGGCACCTTGAAACATCACCTTGCATTTGACAGTTATCTCACACTATCTGTATCAGATCATCAATCTCTCCACGTGGAGATTGGAGAGAGTTGCTCCATTGTGTTTTAAACTTTCATTTATTTTCTTGTCCCTTGAGGTTCTGCCTAACTAGTCTTGCTGCATTACCATTTTCTCTTACCACATCAGCCCAGCTTTCTCTGCTCTGCTGGTGATAGACTGCAGCATCTAAAGTCCTCTCTTTTTCTCATCCTTATCTTTGCCACTTGCTGTGCTTCCCTTTCCTGGAAACTTTGGACCAACACCCAAATTTCTCATGCTTCTCTTTCATGGCCCATTCATGAGGTGCATTTCTGTTAACCATTTAATCCTCGTGGACAGTCATGACAGATGAACTTTTTCTAAACAGAACAATATTGTTTTGAACTTCAGTAACTGACTGGCACAACAGAGTTTGGCTATACTGATTTGTGCTTTGACACCAGAAATTTTGCAAATAAATCTCTCAGAGGACTTGTCAAAAATTGTGTGTGAAGAGAGATGCTTGATAGAATTTTGCAGTCTTGAAAGGCTTCAGAATGGATTTCTATATTGAAAGGCTTTGAAATACCAAGACAATATGAAATGATACGTCTAATGCCAAAATATTTATCCTGAAAAAGTCTTTGTTTTTTTTTTAGCTGATATTTATTTCTTTTGGAATTTCAAGTTTCTTTCAGAAACGTGTATGTTGGCTGTGATATTTACATGCCCTGTTTATTTCATGAAACTGTGATATTTACATGTCCTGTTTATTTTGTGAAACAAGCAACATTAGTTCTGTTTCTTTTCCCCACTTTTTTAAGGGCAGACTGATAGTAAAATCAGTGTGTGTATTTTTCAGAATTGAGATTTTGGTTTTGGGGTGATGTTTCTTGTGTCTGTGAGTAATTCTGTCTTGGTGCATTTTACCTTCAGTGGTTGAAATTTCAGCAGCTGACTTTCATCAGATAAATTACTGATTAATCTCATTCTCTGTGTGTATTTGGATAAGATACTTGCATAATTATTAAAGCTATGTCACTTTTTACCTCTGATACTGACAAATAGCTGTGGCCCCTGACAAGTGAGTCTGTGCTTCATTGGTTCTACAAAAAATAGTCTACTTGACCTGTGGTAAACTTGAACTTTTGTTGCACACTTTCTTTGTATTCTCTGGCCTGAAGCCCTCTTTCCTCTATTGTAGTCTCTGCTGTCTTGTTATTGTCTTTTTTTTAAATTTAATCCCTTTGCTTTCCTCACATAATGAGAACATAGAGGTGGTGGTGTCGTATATCGTGATACAGCCAGTACTGAAAGTGGTCTGTCTAATCTTTGCTTTCTGTTATTTTTATTATGAGAAGCTTGGCTTTTCTTATGCTTAAATTGTAGGTGTTTTTGTGTTTTAAGTAATAGAAAACTAATCTAACAAAAGAACAGAAAAAGTAAACTCCCAAAACCTTAGTGTTTGCCAGCTTTGCTCCCCGTCCTGGCTCAGCACAGGATTAGCTGGGCAGGAGGGCAGGGAGGATGTGCAGGAGGGCAAGGAGGATGTGCAGGTGGTTATTTGAGTTTTTGGTAGCAGCCAGTCATTAAGCAGCTGCACCTTTACTGGGTGGGACCACAGCCCTGAGCAGCAGTGGGGGTTCCAGGAGCAGTCTCCATCGCAGCTGTTCCACTGATGGAAGGAGTGCTGGCTTTCTTGAGGAGTGGTGAGTTTCTTTCAGCCTTTACACCTATATTTTGCTTAGCATGTAGAATATGAGCTACTTTCTTTAACTGCCAGGTGTGTTGGACCCACAGAACAACCTGAGTTTGTTTTTTCCCCAGCTGTTATAATTTTTGCACAGAAGAAGGGACCGTGCAGGTAGTCTAATTGCTTCTAGGTGAGCAGAGGACAGTTCTTACTCCTGTGTTCTTTCCAAGAAGGAAAGACCAGTGAACTTCTGATAGGATAATGAAATACAAAAATACAAGAGAGAAACTGTATATGACTTATTTTTCCTTCCCAAAATTGGGTGAAAAGTATCCTGAACATATGGGGAATACAGAGAATAAAATAACTGTATTGCTAATAGTGGTGCTGCTAGTTCTGAAAACTGCTTCATGAAAGGGCAGAATATTTAACTGTGGCAGGTGGTTTGACAGCATATGGTATAAAGATGTTGCAGGATTAGTCTGTAAGATAGATGTGGTTAATTGCCAAGGAGGACTTTAAGGATGGTACCAAACCAACAGCACATTAAAGCTTGGTTCAGAAGTTGTGCAGTTTTTGCCCCTTAACTGAACCAGAGTTCAAATTCTACTGAAATTGGAGGCTTGGATTGAATCTTAATTATGGGGATTTCTGTGTTTCTTAAAAAAACTCCTAAGAGCTTCATCACAGTTAGTTTATTTAATCTTTATATTATTAAGAGCAGTATAAGGTTTTTTTCCTGAAGATTTGTACAAACTCATTCTAGCTTGAGCATTTTGTTGTCACGATTTCTGAAATGTTTGAACACTGTGTATTGCAAATGTGCAATTGCTGAGTTAACGTATGTCAACCCATCTTTGTTTCATTTGTTCTCAGCTCAAAGAGGATGGAGTAAGATTTGTGTGATGGCATATCTGTTGATTTTCCTAAAGCTGCAAAATCAGAATTGTGAGGCTGATTCAGTAATCAAGTTAGTACTCTGCTGCATGTAGTTGGACAACTGATGTTTTTAGGTCATCCAACTTCAGAAACAGCTATGGTAAACCGTCTGTGAAGCTTTAATGGGACTTCATCTTCAGCCTGTCTGTGGAGAGCCCTGATTTACATCATATACAGTCCAACACCAAGTGCTTATTTTGTTTAAATGCAAAGCATGTGTTTTGCAAAGATCATGCACCAGGCCAATACACAGTTTCAATGAGTGTAGTTGTGTGCTTACAGTTTTTGAAAACTATGCACATGTGAGTCGCACCAATGTCTACACTCCCAGTGCTATTGGACTCTGCCTTTAATTGTTTACTGCTAAACTGAGTAGATGTAAAAAAAAAAAAAGGAAAGAAGTTGTAGTTTTGAGAATTGGCATATTGTGATTAAGTTCTGGTTTGCTGATTTTAATTTTTTGGTTTGATTTTTTTACTGACAACCTTTTGGGTGATTAATGAAGTATATTTTTGTTGTGTTACATGAAATCATTCTTGCTTGAGAATACTTTCTCAGTTACAACTGTAAATGAGTTTAATCTAGGTGTTCAGCCTTTCACCATAACTCTGTAATCCTCAAAGCCTGGGAAAGTGTCTGTTACAGCTCAGTCTGTGGTAGCACAATGGTTTTTGTAATTGAATCCCAGCTTTTGTGCCCTGCTTTGTTCCCACTTACTTCTACTCATTTTCTTTACCTTATCTACTTGATTCTTGTCACCTCTGCTCAGAATTTTCACTTTGTCCCCTTATGCTGGGTTGAATTTTGCAAGGTATCCCTGGCTGATGGTTCTTACCCAAATGTCTGCTATTTTTTCTCTAATGCCGCAGTTTTGGTGAGATGTGGACTTGAAAAACTTGGCTCTAAAAGTTTAATAAAGAAATCTACATTTATGCCTTCTGCAAATGAATTTCCAGATGCTTTGTTAGGAAAACTTAATTACACAACACTTATAGCTTAAAAATTTCTAGAGCTGGGCTCTCCTAGAGCTAGTGTTATTTAACAGCCCAGTCCTTCGCACTCTTACTCATTTTATTGACAATATATTTTCTGACTGACCTGGAGTGCTTGAGATGTGTTGCAGGGTAATTACCTCAGGGTAAGGGTTGCTGTTCAAGCCATTTGCTAGCTGTTCCCATATGTGCCAGAGCTCTTCTTAAAGGCGTGTTCTAATCCAGTCAAAACTCCTATAAAACCTGGCTGTGTCCCTTTTACCTGTCCCTTTGTGCTTCCTTGTGCTCAGTCACTGGGGATGTGAATTGAATAAACTTCCCATCAGCTCCTTTCCTTTTTTTTTTTTTTTTTTTTTTTTTGTGGATTATTTTGTTGGTCATTTCCCTGAACCAGCTTCCATGTGACTGCATAAATGCTGGTGCTGGTATGAGATAGGTTGGGATCATGTGCAGAGGCTTAGGAAAATGGGATTGTGGCACCCCAGGCTTGACAGGAGCTGTGAAGCTGGATTGGAAGCTTGCTCCAAGGTGCCTGGGATTTGGTTTGTGCTGTTGCATTAGGGAGTGTTCAGTTACTCTGTGCATCACCCATGGCACATGGATGTTTTCTGGGTCTCACAGCCTTGTGCACAGGCATGGATGGAGCTGCACCAACACAAGTCAGGTTCCATGGTCTCTTCAAAGTATAAACCAACTTGCTTTGTAGCCTTGTCTTAATTGTACTGCAAGCACTTGGTGGCTATTCTTGAGTACTCCTGTATCTAAATTCTTGTTCACAGAGGATGTTTTTCTTGACCTGCTTTTCTGAATGTATGCTCACAGATTCAGTTCACTTGTTTGTACCAGATGTGCTGTATTTCAGCTTGTCTGTGAACTGAGCTGCACCAAGATGAGTTTGATCCCTCCCATCAGGTTTTTGCTGTTGGCAAATGATTTACTGCTGGTAACTTGTCTCATGTAACAGAATATTGCTGGATTTTTTTTTTAGTGTTCTTAGCATGCAGCATATTTGCTTTTTAGTGCTGTTCCCATTCTTGTTTGACTTTCTCAGGAAGCTGAACCTGTTTCTTTGAGTTAGGAGAAACCAAAGCTGCATTCTACTAATGTATGTGCCGGAGCTCAGCACAGCAGCCATGTGGACAGGTTCAAAGGCAGTCATGCTGCTGTACAGCACTGTTAAAATTGCATGTAGATTGGCTTTGTGTTGTGAGTGTCATGCAGTGTTCTAGATTGTGGCTAGAGCCACTCTGCAAAAGCTGTTTCCTTTCAAAGCCTGTCCCTGGTGCTGCTGCAGGTCATGCAAGTCTTTAGGCATAACTTCAGTCACCTGGATAGGTTAAATTATGCATGTGCTTAAGTGACACATGATTAGAGCCTAAAAATACCAGTTGTGTAATTACAGAACTGTTAATCAACTTTCTCTTCAATTATAAAAATCAGTTAATCTACACGAGTAGGTGCAGTTAATGATGTTTTAAATGTCAAACTCTTACCAGTTTCTCCTGTGTTCCCTGGCTGCATTATTGTCTGTAGTTTGCAGAATCCTGTTAAAAAGAAAGTTTTATTAACTTCAGCTGTAGTTTATGAAGAAGATTAGAGGAGTGTATGGCTGAAGGTGATCTTCTGGATGAAGAGTTTGAGAGATTCATCTTGACGGAACTCCTGCTTGTGGTAGTAACCTTCCACTAGGGAAAGAACAATAAATCACTGATACCTTAGCTGACAAATGTCCCAGAGAGCTGTCCAGAAACGTGGCAGTGTCTGGGGAGGAATGGCTCTGGCTGCAGAGCTGGTTGGAAGAGTTTGGGTCCCCCTGATTTCACAGGCTCCTCTTTGCTGACCATGTTACTGCTGAGGGCGTTCCTGGCTTTGCTGCCCTGGGGACAGCCCTGGGAGCCCTCACCTGGCCTCAGCCAGGGCCACTAAGCACAGATGTGGAGGTTGGGATGGACTTTTACCTCTTAAACTGGCATCAACTGGCTTTGCAGCCAGAGGCATTGAAAAACAGAAATAGCCACTTAAATAACCTTCGCCCTTCTCATTTGTGCAACTTCAGAAATGCTCTTGATGAGGATTTATGCCCATGCCTCATTAAGCAATTGGTCTGTCTTAGTCTTGGTTTCTTTTATAAAAGTCTTATGTCCAATAATCCGTGGCTATACAACATTATGCAGAAAAATTATTTAATTTTCAGCTGTAGAAAACCCACGGTTTGTATGTATGCAGTTTTCAGTAGAAATTTTACTGCTCCGTGTGCAACTCCGTGACTCTTCACCATAAAATTCTCTGTAATTGTTTCAAATGCTTTAGTGAAACAAAGTGGCCTTTTTTGTTGCTTATATAGGGAAAGAGGGCAGAAACCTCTCATCACCCTTGACCTGGTTTGGGCTGCCAGCTTGAGTTACAGGTGAACCTTCTGCGGTGCTCAGGGCTGCTAACAAACGAGTCATTGTGTGGATGTATCCTCTGGTTTGCCCCGTGTTTCCTGGCCCTCCAGAGAAATATTTGGTACTGCTAAAATCACAGCACTCTGCTGGACAGCACAGTGCAGTTAGCTTCAGGCAGCTGTGCTTTCTTCCTGGTGGAGAAAATGACTAACCTTAGTGCAAGACCCAAGCTTTTCTGCCTTCAGAGAAATGCTGTTCTCGGGCTGCAGAAGGTTTTCTGGTCGCAGGCAATGTGCAGAATGCAGGTAGACTGTGCAGAGAGGGGGAGGATTATTCACAAGAGCTAATTAGGCAGGGAGTCCCCAGGCTTGCTCAGTGGAGACCAAGGGGGTTTCAGTGCAGCTCTTTTCTCTCTGCAAAGAGGATGTAGAAAAATTAGCACAACTGAGATAAGGTTAGTCATTTTGACTATCCTCTTGGGCATCATTACTGGGTTTTTGGGGTTTTTCTGACAAATGTAGAGATCTTGCATGTAGGACAAGAAAAATTTTTAGTAATTAATGTATTAAGAGTTGAATGTTAATTATACCATGAATTAGAACAAATCTTCAATGCCAGATGAGAATAGTGTTCTTAAACACAGGGTATCTGGCCCTCCAAAATGTGTCCTTGGGCAATATGTTCTTGCTTCATTGGCACCTCTCTGAGAAATAAAGAAGTACAGTCTTAACTTCCTTTCCTTCCTGAATATCAGGATGTGTGTGCATTAAAAAAATAAATCTTTTTGTGTGATAGATCTGTAGTCTTTCCCTGTGTGCCTAGAGCCTGTGTGCTTTTGGGGATTATTTTGATGTACTTTGGCAATATGCTTAGATCAGCTCAGCTCCTTTGCCATCCCAGTATCTTTCTGCTACCAAAGGGGATGTCCTACTTCCCTTCTTCCCACCCTGATCACAGCTATGTGATTCTTTCTTGTGCTTTAGTTTTCTGTCCAGTTTATATCTGAATCTGTTAATTCTGACATTAAAGCTACCTATTTTTTTTCCCCTGAGGGTAATTTGCTGGTTTAGGGAGCTCAATCAATTTCCCAGAGGGCGAGTGCACAGTTGCAGGTGGGGGAGAAGTAGCAGGAGAATGGGTGGGAGGGCAGAGTAGGAATTTCCTCAGCTGGTCTTCTCTGACTGCACCCTCACTTTATAATTGGAAGAATTGCATCTGTGAAAGACAATATTTCTCCTGTGTTTCTTGGCTTTGCCAGGACCTCCACCTCCCTGCTGGTGTCTTTTGTTTCTCTAGAACGATTGTGTTCACTCTTCTCCCAGCAGGCCAGGGAGGAGCCTGTCCCAGGTATTAGTCCAGTGCAGCTTAGACAGGCCTTTGTGCCACATACCACTCAGCATTGGTGAGTTTTACTGGCATTTAGTATGCTGGAAGAAATTACCATAAATAGAAAACATTTTCCATGTGGAATAGTGGTCTGTCAATATTATTCAATTAGTTGTTTCCCCTACCCTGGGAAAAAAAAAAGACACAAAATCAAAAAAACCCAACAAACCAAACAAAAAAAAGAGGGTACTTTATTTCTAAAAATAATATATTTAGTTTCTGAGTAATTATATAGACTTGTGGTATTTAACATAGAAGAGCCTCTGAAAGCATCAAAAGCTCAAACAACCCTCAAAAAGAGGGTGGAATTTTTTAAAAGTGCCTAAATACACATTGTATATTATTTCCAACAGTAATTAGCTGCTTTCACATTTCTCTAACAAGCCCAGTTAAGTTTCTTCTTTGCACTTTTCTAGTGTAGAAAACAGAAACTACTTGAATAGTTTCAGCGGGGAGCTTTATCTTCTGACAAGTGTTTAGGTGCATGGATGTCTCGAATGCTGTCAGGGTTCTTGTGCCCCGAGGTGGGGCTGCAGTCAGCCCTGAGCAGCTGCGGGCTGAGAGAGGGGAGCTGCTGCTTTGTCTTGACGGGCGGCGCAAGTGTAACTGAATCCAGCAGCTCTTTGTTATGAGCTGCATTTAAAAATGCTTAAGTCTTTGTAATTCAGCAGTAGGTGAGCTATAGCAAATTCTTGTTTTGGCTTGCTTTGGTGCCAGCTCATCCTACTTTCTCCAGTCTGTTCTAATTGTTCAAGAACTCGGATCACTCTAGAGCTGACCAAAACGTTTGCTTCCCCTACTGTGCCTAACAAATGCTGGCACATTGGTGTGCAGGTGTGTACAGGCAGGGAGAATCCAGACTTCCAGATCTGTTCCAGCTGGGTCTTTGGTTGTGTGTTTGCAGCTGGGGCTCTCTCCTAGTTTCAGTATTTTCGATTGTAACAAGAAAGTTTGTTTTCACAGATACTGTGTCTAAACATGGGTTCTGTGAAATTTCATCATCCTTAGAAGTGGTCTGGTGCTGTCTCCTATTTCATGTGCCCACTAGTATGTTCTGTTGCTCTTCTTCTCACTTATGCTGTTCAGAGAAATATTATTGACCTGCCATAATTAATGTGGGCATAGGCTTCCTTTTTTTTTTTTAATAGATATTTAAAGAGTTGTCTGAGGCCAGCTATGTCAAAAATTCCTTAGTGATAACAAGTTTCCATTTCTCTAGTGAGTTAATAATAGCCTACTTAAGTCAGGAGGCACCAGAATCTTTGCTGTGATGATAGAGAAGTGTCTTTCTTTGTACGACATGAAAAATAAGTCAGATCTGTAAATTGAACAGCTAAGAAAGTGGTAGAGCAGGACAAACAGCATCCACCCTTCCAGTTTGCTTTTGTAGTTATAATGTGCTTCAGCACATACTGAATTAATCAGATGTTCATGCACTTCATGAACTAGAAAGGGAGGACTTTCCTTAAATCTGCAGCTCAGATATGGCTGGAGTACATCCTTTGCACGAGGTGAGGAGTTTGCAGCCTCTAAAGCTGTCTAGGAACAGCGGCTGCCAGAGCTGAGGTTTCTCATCAGGGAACAAAGCAGAAGCAAATTGAGGGCAGGATTAATTATTTGGCTGGTCACAGGAGCCCTTTCCCACTGCTCTATTTCCTGAGGTGGCCACCACTGCCTCCTTTCTTGCACCTGTGACTTGAATTCCCTGTGTGAATGGGGAAGGCACTGGGGGAGGACAGCAACTGCATCCAGACTATGTGAGTGGCTTTGCTGCTGAAACCATGCCCCAAGCCCCATTCCTTGCAAAAATAAATCCAGAGTTTATAGGATTGTCTGTTCCTACACCCTCTGTGGCACGTGCAAGGTAAGCCCAGCATGTGCCAGAAATGTGAGGTTTGAGCCAAACGAGTGCTTTCATGTAGATCTGGTGAGCCAGGAAGCGCAGGGGTTCAGCAGCCAGCACAGTGTCCATCTGTCCCTGCAGAAAGGACCAGGGACAGGCACCAGCCCTCAAACCCACAGAGATGTTCTGAGCGGCTTAAAAAGACTTGGCACCATTCTGTGTGTGTGGTGAGTAGGAATGCTGACTCTGCCTTCCTGCTGCTCCTATTTAAGAGAGTGTGTAGGCTTGCAATCTGCATTTGGTAGGGTCAGAATGATCACAGACTGCAGCAAAATCTCTGGTGCTGCGAGAGGTGAGGAGCATGCAGACTGTCAATTGTATCACTGGATAAGGAAGGGAAAGGAGGCTGGATGTTTGAAAATGCAGGAGATCTGAGGTTGGTTTATGTGGGTCATTCAACATAATTAAAAGTGGATTTTAAGTGAGGAACCCTATCAGAAAGAAGCAGAGACTGTATGACAGGCGTGCAGACATTCCTATGTACTTTGCCATGATTTTTTTGCTTGGCTTTTATTTTGTTTTGAACAAAGTGAATGTTAAGAGTGAAAATGTTGGCTGAAAAGCTGTAGCTATATTTCTTGTAGTTACAACCACACACTCTTTCTCTATCCTTTTCTTTCATCCATGGAGTTAAGTTTTAGGGAGTAAAGAATTATTTTCATCTCCTTTGAAAACTCACTGTTTTGTTGCTTCTAGGTCATAACTTCAGTGTATATACTTTGAAATATTTTATGGAGTGCATCAAAATGTGATTGGTCTGTGAACTCCGAGGAAGTAATTTATAGATTCTTTAGCAGGAGTGAAATTTTTTAGCTTGGTATTTCATTAGCTGGGAAGACTGGAAATGTAAACTATTTAGAAATCAATTTACTTCAGCTCACAGCAATGAAACTGGTTTACCTTCTGCTCTGTTTTCTTTTTCCTACCAAAATTCCTAATTCTGTCAATGAAAGTTGTTGGAAAATAAAAATTAAAATGCACTTCTCTCCTTGCTTCCCCTTGGCTTTTCTGAAAGCACGTTCAGGAACAGTTTGCCATCTGCTGTGCTGACACAGTCTCAGGGAGTCCCTGGTTTTGGCAAGTTTAATTACTGTATCTGGTATATTTGGGCACTTAACCCTGAAGGTGTTTATTGTTACATCAGCTGAGAAAAAGCCAGTTTGAAATTACACCAGTGGGTGAATGTCTTCTGAAATCAACTGATGGTTCATTCCATAGTGACCTGGGCTATCTCATACTGTAGAATCAGTTGTGAAATATTTTCTAGGTGCATATTAATATTTATTTTATGCCTTGTGTGGCTGGTGTATGCATTTTCAAATTTAATAATTTCTGAAAGAGAGGAGTAATTTTATGTCTGGTCTAACTGCAGAACAGCACAGACTTTAACCTATTAAGTAAATAAATTCATTTATTTTAAAATTTGCTGCATTTACTCTGAGTTTTCCACTGAAAGACCTGTATTGCAGTTAGAAGATAACTTTCCCAACAACAAGGGTAAAGTTGGTTGAGTTTGAATGTAGTAAAACTATACCAAAAATATTAGGTCTGTGGATTCCATTCTGTGCATCAGGGTTAAAAGGCACCACTTCATAATGCTAAATTCTGTTTGTGAATTTAGGATATTCTTAATTAAATGAATCTGCAGAAAAAACTATCCCTAAACAGCTGAATTATGTGCTTTGTAATTGTACAGTGAAATGATTCTCTCAAAACCAGCCTGTTCTCCAAATAGCAGATTGGAATAATTTTCATCAAGTTTGAGAGAGCTGTAAAAATCCCTTTTGACAAATCCTGATTACCCTTTGCATCCAGAACTGCACGTGGACTCAGGGAGTTCTGTGGTGGCTTCATTACATCAGAGAAGAACTTGATGAAACAATAGCTGCTCTGTTACAGACCTGGATTGCTGTGAAATCTGTTCAGAGCAAATCTCCTCAACTGTTTAATAAAAAATAGGA
This sequence comes from Camarhynchus parvulus, assembly GCF_901933205.1. Lineage (NCBI taxonomy): Eukaryota > Metazoa > Chordata > Aves > Passeriformes > Thraupidae > Camarhynchus > Camarhynchus parvulus. The sequence continues at coordinate 10,390,989 of NC_044580.1, forward strand.
TTGTTGAAGGTTTGTTTTCAGCACTAAGGGAGCCATTGAGAGGAAGATTCTTATCTTTGCTCTCTGGCTCACTTGAGATCTGCTTCCCATGTGCAGAATTGACAGAAGGTCTCTGACTGCCCTCTTTCCTTGCTTGCTTCAACAGTTTTTATTTAACGTAAAGTAGTAATCTTTTTTTTGTTGTCAAACAGTCTATTTTCAGGAGTGTAGCAGTATTTTCACTAGAAAAGTTTTTCAATCCAGAAAACAGGAGCTGTTTGCTTTCTTAGGAGTCCAGTGAAGCCTGGTGAGCTGTTCTGTTCAGAACAAGACCTTCAGCGTAGCTGAGACCCCTTTTGTGCATGATGGGTCTGTCTGTCTGTCTGTCTGAGCTGGGCACATTCTGGGACTAGAGATGCCACAATGCATGTGGGGAAAAAAGAAAAGAACCAACTTCTTCCTGTAAATAAAGCTGGTTTTAGACTAATAAGTAATCCTGATGCAGCAGGTGAAATATCCTTGCAAAAATTTTCATCTGTAGTGGGTTAAACAACAATTAAGATTAAAGCACAGTCCTTGTCATTAGTCACATTCTTCACAGGGATACATTAAAGCACTACAGAAATATCTTCTGGCATTGGGATAATGTCTGAGCCTCTGTCTTTTGAATATTGCACATATCCATACTTTCTATGGAAGTCAGTACAAAAAATTGAGGTCGACTGATACTGTGGATACTGATTCAGGAACAAGTTTTGTAGGTGCTCTGTGTTGTGCCTTGTTTGGACAGACAGCACTGTTATTCTGTGTCAAAGAGTCTTTTAAATATAGTTCATAATACTAGCTGGCTAAATGCTTTGTTTTCTCCCCTTTCTTTTAAAAAAGAAAACAAAAACCTCCAAACTAAAATTACAGAAATATGTAACTTTAAATTGAAGGGAGAGCCAGTAAATTAAATGCCTGGGGTTTGACGGAGCCAAGAGTTTAAAACAAGTGGTAGCAAATATAGGGCATTAAAGTATCTAGCCTTTTTTCTCTTCCATCTGCTTATTTGCTTAGTTAGCTGGAGTTTTGAAGAGTTTCCTTAAGTGATAAATATTTCCTTGAGGACCTGAGATGTGCTCTGCTCATATTTTTAATACAAAATTTAAAGTATTTTCTTTGGTAGATAGATGTAACTGTCTTTCAGCTAGCTCTCCACATGATAGGCAATGACTTAGTTACTCAGCTTATCCTGGGGTGCACATTTTCACTATAATTTAGTTAATTTGTCCTAAAAACAAGTCCAGGTGTTTTACAGGGAGTGTGGTCCTTACTGCCTTAAGGATTTGAAGCGCTTATTAGAAATCTTTTCAGTAAGCTATTGATGTAGAGGAGGCTCTGTAACATTATTAAAACGTACTTGAAACTTTTCATCTGGTGCATTTTATTTATGGCTTCTCTTCCCACAAGAAGCTTTCTGAATTCTAAACTACTTGATATGCATTAACCTAATTGAATATGGTATTTATCAGGGCTGTTTGGCTTTATTCAATGTATCTAGCATACAAGCAATAAGATAGAGGTTTGTCTGGAATTTCTGCCTTTCAGCTGTAGCTGCAGGAGCCCAGTGCCTGGCTAGGGCTGGTTGTCTGGGCAGGGATCACAGGTCAGTCCCATGGTGTAGCACGTGCTTGGATAATGGAGTGGGTTTCTCAGATAAGAGATCCTCTGGTAAGTCACGAAGGGTGCTGTGGTATGTATAGTTACATAAGAAGCAGTAACTTCAAGTTGGAACAATGTCAGTGGACAATTCCTTGAATAGACAAGATAAAGGACATTGTTAGTACAGTATGTCTCTTAGAAATGTTTTGAAATTTATCTGGTTGGCTATAAGTGACCTAGGCAGATAGGACTGCTCTGCGGCAGTGCGAGCACGACTGTTCTGCTGCACATAGTTTCCAACTGAAAACTTTCCTGTATTTTCTTCTGTCCAGATGGAAAGTAAACATTTTGGAAAATCTGAGGTAGTGGAGAAACAATATAGAGTCTACAGTAGTTTTTAAATAAAGGATAAATAAAATTGGTGGATCTTTTCCTTGAGAAAGTATTGCGTGTATTGAACTGCCATATGGTGTAAGCAGAGATTTGAAAGATGAAATATGAGACTGTGTAGAAAGTGATATGATTTCTATATTTGAAGCTCAGTCTATGCTATCAGTAACTAAAATCCCCTTTACCAGCCTTCCAAAAAGGTCACGATTTAGCAAATTATTTATTAATTCAGGTCACTTTGCTGATTCAGTGGGGAGCTTTATTGAAAAACTGTCAGGAGAACTGCTGGGTTGGTATGCACTGTTGCAGCTCCAGGGCAATATAGTTGGGAAAAGTCAAATTTTAGTTTTGTAACAAATATCGTTACAATATTGTAACTTATTATCTTACAACAGTATACAGTATCACAAAAGAGTAGGAAAAAATAAACTGGGATCCCTTTGTGCATGAAGAAGTTCAGGATTGCCAGCTACAAATATTATTTATACCTGCCATATTTATGTTATTTGAAAATTGTGAAAGTCGTTTTGAGATCTTGCCAAGCAGGCAGGCTTACTTTCTATAGAGAAAATAATTTAGACCAAACCTATTGAATAAGCTTTGAGAATTCCACAATAACTTGATAAGACTTTGCCATATTGCCATGCATCAATTGCTAGAACTTAATTGTCCTTTTATTTTAATATATTAAATGAGAGGCTCTTAAAAACACATGAGCCAAAGGGGGCAGAGTGGTAGGGTTTTTTTTTATTTTATTTCTGAGACCTGATCTCATACTGTACTTCAGGGGTGGGTTCTCTTTTTATTTAATTTTCTTTCTTCACCTGCTATATACAAAACCTGAAATTATAATTTGTGGTAAAAATTTCATTCTATAAAAAGACTTGCTATAGTTATCCAGCGTGAATTTCAGTAAAGATAACATATAAATCTTGAGCAGGTACATTTAAATAATCTCTGTTATTGGAGCTTTGGAGTGCTGATGCTATTGCTGTGTCAAATATAGTTAATAATAAAATGGCTGTGGTAAAACTTCCACCTATTACAAAAGGCCATGGGATTATCTTGGCATTTAGATACTTCCAGAAGTAGGAAATAATTGGGCATGTTCTCTTGAGTTTGTAGTTCAGCAAGTACTTGTGTAAGTTGTTTCAGATAGCAATTAGAATTATTTCAGTATTGCTGAAACTGTTGGGAGAGGACACATTTATTTAAAATAGTGCTTTATTTAGCTTGAGAGATTGAGAATGCACAAGGAAGAATATGGGAAGCTAAGCTTTTTTCTTCCACAATTTTGAAAAGAAAGTGAATAGTTGAAAAGTAGATCTCTCTGTGTTGATGTTACTTGTGCCTTTTGCTAAAAGGCTCCTGACCCATGTTACCCATAACCATGGTGTAAAGTGCATCTTCTAAAAATACACTGGGAAAACAGAGCTCTTGGAGCAGCAGGAGCTGCCTCTTACTGGAAACAGTTCGGGGGGTGGGGTTGTGTATCCTGTTCAGATGATGAAAAACCTTTAATAAGAGTAGGCAATTTTTCTTAAACAGTCTGATAACTTGCATATTGATTTTTGACTTCAGACTGGATCTCCTATTTCAACTTCATCTGTAGCTGATGAGGAGTATTTCTTAGAGGTAACTGCTAAAACTAATTTATACTCAACAGTGTCCTCATAGCATCTTCCTTTTTCTGGTCATCACAGGAAGATTATGTAATGATTGTTCTTATTTACATGGAAGGCAATACTTCCTGCATTTTTAATGTGATTTTTACCCATTTATGGGAATTGTCTTTCACTCAGTTCTCTTCTCTTCTTGGTTGGTATTTTCTTTTTTTTCCCCCTTTTTTAAATTTTCCTCTCTCAAAAGAAAACAAGACTCTGGAATTAGCAAATTCTGTATAAGATCTTCTGCAATGAAGATTAATTAGCATACAGGAATGCTTCTAGAGAGAGTCTAATTTTACCAAGAAGTTTCAAGTATGTTTTAATAACATTACAGAGCTTCTTCTACATGAATAACTGACTTGGGGTGACTGATAAAATAGTAGTGATGTGACAATAGTTGTACTTTGAAAAATTGAGAGAAATCCTTATTAAGGGGTTAAAACTACTTTTTTTAAGAGAAAAATTGATGAGTGGTTAGTTGTTTTATTTTGAGGGCTTTTTTAATATTGTTTTTCTCTTTTGGGAAGTGTTTATTATTATTATTCTTATGAAAAGTGGTGTTGCACATTGTGAGCCAGAGTTCCTTGTCCCCAGCTTTGATCACCACTCAATAATAAAACAATATTGCGTGGAGCAATTGACGCAATTGCTTGTGGTTTATATTTTTGGATTTTAACGTCTAGCGTGTTATGCCTGTGATCTCTTGCTTCAAGGTGTGGTTTTAGCCAGCTGGCTGAAACATCTAAGTATTAAATTACTCTTCTGGATCTTTTTATATTCTGCAGATTCTGCAGAGTTAAGCTTAAACTACTGCAGTGTTGAAGTAATGCTCTGTTATCTTAAACTGATGATGTTTTACTGTTATGATCTTAAACTGATGTTGAAGTTACAGTAAGTGAAAAATGCATCCATATTTGCTTAAACTTCTCTTATAATCTAAAAAAAAATCTTAATTTCTTCATCACTGCTGCAGACCTCTGATTAGATTCCTGTGAATAATATCCATCAGTCTTTTTCCCCTTCTTGTAAAATAAAACTATGAAATTTATCAAATTTTTCTAAAGGTAAAATGTAAATGTAGCACATTGCTGTTAGCAATGAAGTAATTTTAATGTCATCTCAGTAAGGATTTAAAGTGATGTTGCATAAGATGCAAATCAGCATTCCAAGATTTTCTCATGTTTTTAATTTCTTAAAGTCCTGTCTGAATGTCTTTCCCAATGTATTGCTGAAACATGACATAGATGTTACACATTATGATGTTGTTTAGCAGGTAACTTAAGATTATTATGTGAGATAATGTTCATGTGGTTGTTTAAAGCAACTGAAAGAAATTATGTCCAGTGATTAGAATAGTAAGCATTTGAAGTAGCAAACATCCTTAATTTCATGTTTCAGAACATGTTTCAAGTTTAACCTTAGAACACAGTTCAGAGATCCTGATTAATTTTATTTACTGGAATGAAAAGTGTCTTGATGAAGAACAAAGGTTATGACCTATTTATTGCTAGTTGAAAAGATTGCCTGTGTTGTTAGAAAGCTTCCTCACCCACAATTTCAAGATGAAAATTTTACTTCATTAAAGAGAGAGATGGATAAAATTAGTATTATCTCAGTTTAGTGCAGGTAATATTTTAAAATTTTACCTGATTTTTTTTTCTTTGCAAGATAGGGTAACAGTGTATCTTAAATTTTTTATGAGGCGTTTTTGGGTACATCTTTATTTACATATTAAAATTTTTGCTATTTGACTGTTAGATTTGAAAAATATTACTTCTAATTTTAAGTGATTTGTGTATAAATTACATAATGATTCTGGTTATCTCAGCTTTGGGAGAGATGTGTGAGATGCTTTTACAAGGCCATACATGATTTTGTTAGTTTTTTGAGAGAGCAAACCACTCATATTCTAGCTCTTGTTTCCTTAAAAAGCTTTTTTCATTGCAAAGGTATGTGATTTGTATTTTATAATACCATTAAATTCTTTTTTTTTTCAGTCCCAGAAATCCTGGATAGAAAATACTTTCACGAAGAGGGAGTGCGTGTATATTATACCAAGTTCAAAAGACCCCCACAGGTAAATGAGAAATGATGCAAGAACTCATTGCTGCTCTTTAATATTAAAAAAGTCAGTATTCTCATGAGTGTTGGACTGGTTTTTTTGTATGAAATGCTGTCTTGGGTTTGTGCTTTCGTGACTGGACATTGTTGCTCTGTGAATTGGATTTTCTTTTTCTGAAAGGACTTTGGCATTGCAGAAATCTCAAAAAAAATTGTTCTCCTGTTCCCTTTGCTGCTTCTTACCACTCCTCCTACTGATGTCTCTGATCTGCTTATAGTGAGGAGGGTGTGAAAAAGACATTTCTGAAGTCAGAGAGTCTCATAGAGATGTCCTCTACTGGAATTTAAAAAACATCTTTGTAAGTGTAGGGTCAAGTGTGAAAATCAACCTGACAGTGTAGAAAAAAGGGATGCAGAATTCATAGAAGAATAAAGAAAACCAAGAATTGGGGTGGGGAAAAAATTACACCAAAAAAAAGGCTGAAGAAATACTTGCTTCTAGGGAAAACAGATAAATGGGAACTGTTCAGATTTCATGTGATGTGTAATAACATTTCATCTTTAAGTTCTTAAAGGAGATAAAACTAGGCTGAAAAATGGGGTAATACATTTCTAGAGGGGAGGCTGAGGCTAAGAATACTTAGCATATCTCATATGCTGTTTTTACCTTATCTTAAATTAGAGGTGTGAAATCAAGGAAGTTAGTGATAACTCTAGTGCATATCTAGCTGACTTTCACCAAGTGTTAACAGGTGTAATTTGAGTTCCTGCAATGATTGAGTTTGATGTGTATAGTCATGACACTTGTGTCACAGATAAAACAAAGACACAATGGAAATAGATATAAAATTAGTATTTTTAAGGCAGTTTTGTCCTTCTTTAATATTTACTATTGTAATTATGGATTTCAGATCACCATTTTTTTCCTTAAACATGAAATATGTGACAGCAGCTGAGAACCCTTTTCTTCTGAGGTTGAGAAAGCTTCTATTTCACTCTTTTCCTTAAAAAACACTTGTAAATCTCTTTTGTTATACTGGGGCAGGTTACTATTTTTCATTGAAGTACTTTGTTTATAAACAGAAAAGGAACTAAATGCTGTAGAATTTTCAAATTATTGTAAATAATTCACCACATTCCTTGAAATCATGTGACACGAGAAGCTTTTAGAATTTATAGCCACAATTGCAGCACATGGAAAATTTGCAAATGCAAACAAAGTAATTAGGAAGCTGTTAAAATTTCCAGAGCATTTAACAAGGAACAGAATGGTCTTCAGCACTTGCCCTTTCAGTTTAAGCTATTTGTAGCTTACAATGGACTTTACAACTTTCCCACCACAATTTGTCCTTCAGTTTCTAAGAATGGCCTATGGTTGTTGGTGAATTGCTCACTGTGTGAATTATGTGAGAAGTTTAGTCATATCTTTAAATATTTCTTACAGATGCCTTCCAGGATGTCAGATTTGTCAGCAACTTGTCAGGTAAAAAGGTCTTTGTAATTACAATATTTATGAATATTTTCTCATTAAGTGATTTCATAGTAGGGTTTTCAAAAGTTTTGATCAATATTATGAGTGACAAGTTGGTGAAAGGCTAGATGTAAAATAAATATAACTAATGTTTAAAGAGCTGTCTGCAATAAGTAGGTCACAGATTTATAAATGTTATATAAATTACTTGGCTTCAAAGAAGTAATTTCTCCTGGCCTCCAGCTTGCTGCCTTAGTGAGCTTCAGTATTTTGCATAATAATATGTATTGTAATTGACTATTGCTGTGAATATTTATGACAACAAGGCTCACTCTGGAAGAGAGGTTTATGTAATGTCTAGAATCTTTGCTTTTTAAATCTGTTCTGTTGCTGTTATCAATAAAGGCAGTTTTCTCCTGCAATGGCAGTATTTACAAAGCATTGTCCCTGCTGTGGGTGCAGGTGCTGCTGTGGCCGCCTGGTCAGACAACACGCTTGTTTCACTGCCAGTCTGGCTATGAAATACTCCGATGTGAAGCTGGGTGAAAACTACAACCAGGACATAGAAGAATGGTCCGTGGAAAAACACACAGAACAGACCTCTACTGATGCTTATGGTGTCATCAACTTTCAAGGTGGCTCTCATTCTTACAGGGCTAAGGCATGTATGATGTTTTGTTGTTTCTTTTTTTTCTTACTGTCACCATGCTTAATTCAACTTCTGAAATTGAAGGCTGAAAATATTAATACTTCTATTGTGACAAACCAGTGCCCTCTTCTACTCTAGCATTTTTGTTGTGATTTGAATTCTTCCTAATTTCTATTTGTAAAAGATTTTTAGTTGTGGTAGAAATTATTTAAAACTTATGCAGTTACAGGCTACAGGGAGTGCTTGTACAGTGTGACTTCTGTGGTCAAACCAAAGTGCTTGAGTGAGGGAGCTGTGTTCTTTCTGCAGCTGGCAGAAGCCCCAAGGACAGTCCAGTGCTCCAGGTCAGGTCATCTCTGTGAGAGAAGGACCCTTGCCATGGTTCTTTCATGTTCTTAATAGCAGTGTATTTGTACTTAGCATAGCTTAAAATTGCTGTGAACCCTTTTCTAGGAGCACAGAAGCACCAGGCTGCCCACTCTCATTTCTGCTTCCTTCTGCAGAGTGCAAATGGGGTTGCTCAAACCAGTTTAATGGAGTAGTGTTGTTTTGTTATTTAGAACTTTATTCAGGGAGGGTTCAATTTCTGCCTGCTGTCCCCTCCTCTATTCCATAGCTCATACTGAAGATGTGGCAGCATTGCAGCTGGTCAACCATTTACTTAATCTTATGCTGTTGAACATAGAGTGTTAAAAAAGTTGCCGGTTTTGAAGTTTTCTGTTGAAAAATGTAGGTTTCCTTCCCACCAGTAATGGAGAAGGAAAACCAAGCAATTGTAAAACTCTTTGCAGGGGACACGAAAGCCTCTTGCAGCAGATGGCAGAGCTTTTGTAGATACTTCTGAATTTCATCTAATTTAGAGATCATCCAGTGCTTTCATAGTCATTTTATAAGTCACTTTACCAGTAGGGTGGAATACCATGATCTTTCTGTAGTTGTTTCCTTTCCAAAACTTTCTTTCAAAAGTGTCACATCTGGACTACTGAGGATATAAAGGAAGCTTGTTCATTTATTGCATCTGCTGTGTTTTGAGAAAGTGAATTACACTTTCCATAGCCAGGAGTAGGATAATATATCCTGAAATACATCCTAGTTCTTATTTTTACACATTTGAACCTTTCAACTCTGTTCTTGTGCCTGCAGTATGTGCGATTGTCATATGACACTAAACCTGAAGCTATTCTGCAACTTATGCTCAAAGAATGGCAGATGGAGTTGCCAAAGCTTGTTATATCTGTCCATGGGGGCATGCAGAAATTTGAACTTCACCCACGCATCAAACAGTTGCTTGGCAAAGGTCTTATCAAAGCTGCAGTGACCACAGGGGCCTGGATTATAACTGGAGGAGTGAATACAGGTAAGGAACTAGCAAAGGTTGTGCACAACTAACTGGATTGTAGTTTTATAAGAGCCTAAAGATTTAATGTAGGATGCATTGCTACATCCTAAACCAAAGACATTTGAATGAATTTGGTCAAATGAAATTAAAATAATACATTTTGAAGATATGTATTTGAAAGTGGGCTACTGTTTTGTATTGAGAAGAGAAATAAGATACAGAGGGGCTGGGTTTTGAGCTTTGGTTTTTTTGTTCGGTTGTTTTCTGGGTTTTGCTTTTGGAACAAGGAAGAGTGTAATGTGATTAAAAAGAAGTACAGTAATGTACTGGAAACTCTTTAGTTCTTGCTGGGCTAATATTTGTTTTGTTGAATGACTTGGTTTCCTCCTAGTAGATGCAGCACAGTGCCTTTTCTTTGGTAGTGTGTCAGTAAGTTTCCAGGTCCTTAAAGGCCTGGTTATCTAAATAAAACAGTTAAACACCTAAATAAATATTTGTATTCTTAGTAAAATGTGCCATTCAATGTGCTGGAATATTTTTTATGCATGAACAGGTGTTGCAAAACATGTTGGTGATGCTCTGAGAGAACACGCTTCCAGATCATCTCGAAAGATTTGCACTATTGGGATTGCTCCGTGGGGAGTGATTGAAAACAGAAACGACCTTGTTGGAAGAGATGTAAGGAGGAATTACCTAACTGAAATAATGATTTACTTCATTTACTTTTGACACATCTGCTCAAGCATGTTTTTCCCTTGCTTTGCATCATTGGAATACTTGCTTTGCTATGAAGATACACTGACATCTGTGACTTATGCAAGATCGTTACTGTAAACAAGTTGCAAAATGCAAATGTGCTACAGGAGGAGCTTGTTCTTAAGTACAATCCTTTTTCCTCCTCCACTGATACTATTGAATCAAATAACATATATGCTAAAGTATTACAGAGAATTCACATTTAGAGAGGATAGTAAGTTGAAAAATTTTGATGTGGAGTCTTCTGAAGTCACAGATTTTCCCCAAAGACATCCTTTTCAAAGGATCTTTGTTACCCTTCAGAACAGCGTCCTTTAGTGATACAATTATCTGCTTCCCTGCACCAAGTTCAGAGCTGCAGCTGTTGGTGTATCCTGATCCAAGGCATGCTTATATGTGTCATTGCTTCTTGTTGAGCCACCAGTTCTTGTGTCTAGTTAAGTTTCACAGAAACAAGTGTGAATCTTTGCAAGTAAAAGACATTGTTGTGTGCTTGCACTTAGGTGGTTGCTCCATATCAGACCTTGTTAAATCCATTAAGTAAACTAAACGTCCTAAATAACCTCCATTCCCATTTCATTCTGGTGGATGATGGAACAGTTGGAAAGTATGGAGCAGAAGTTAAACTGCGAAGAGAACTGGAAAAAACTATTAATTTGCAACGGATCCATGCGAGTAAGTAATTCTGGTGCCTGAGGGCTGTTACTATGGCTTAATGAAAAAGGTGTTGACACCAAACATGTGAATGACAAAATAAAATAAATTTAAACTTTTGTTTATACTTCAAGTCTAAAATTGCGAATTTCAGCAGCTGCTCTGGACCCTAGTTATTGCTGGTAGATTTGTAATTTCTCTGGGACCACAGAGGAATCCTTTATGAATGAAGTTGTCTATTTGCTTTGTAAAAACAAATCTAAGTCACTTCAGGTCTTGTCACCAAATGCTGATTGGTCTGATTAATTAATGGTGTTGTCACCAAGTCCTGATTGGTCTGATTAATTAATGGTTTTGACACTGGCAGTTTCAGAGTTTGCAGTATGGTGTTTTCCCAGTTGTGGAGCAACACATGTACTTTGACCCTTGCAGGAATGCTCTTGCAATATTTCCCATCAGTAGAGGGTTCCCATGTACCTATGTTCAAACTGCGTATGTGTTGTCACCTTTGGAAATTATTGGGGGATGTTAGGAGATTCAAAAAGAAAAATTCTTCAGTTTTCTGCATTAGTTCATGAATGTTTCTGTGAGGAATCTCTTCTGTTTTGTAGATTGTATCCTGTTGTATTGACCAGCTTGGCAGTGCTTGTGTCCCAGCCCAGAACATAAAGTGCTTGAAACTGTGCGTTACCACCAGTTAATGTCTGGCAGACAGTATTTTAATGTTGATTCAGTAGGACAAACCTGATTTATTATATATGTAAAACTGGCCTTAGCATTCACTATACACTTACAGCATTGTCTGGATTTTATCTTTGCCATTTTCCAGGAATTGGCCAAGGTGTGCCTGTGGTGGCCCTTGTGTTTGAAGGTGGCCCCAATGTCATCCTGACAGTTCTAGACTTCCTTCAGGAGAGCCCTCCCGTGCCTGTGGTGGTGTGTGAAGGGACTGGCAGAGCTGCAGACATCCTGGCCTATGTTCACAAGCAGACAGAGGAGGGGGGGTAAGTGCCAGCAGTGCCAGACTGGGCAAGAAGCACTGAATGGGCCAGGTTGGAAGGGACCACAGTGGGTCATCCCAGAGCATGTGGCACAGGATTGTGTCCAGACAGTTCTTGTCATACACAGATAAATGACAAGATGTACAGCTCCATGGCATCTATGTATGTCTGTCACCCACAGATGAGTTTTGAGACCATTTCTTCCTGAAACTGTACAAAAGCTTTTTCTGTTTAGTGTAGAAAGCACTTGCCTGTTTCAAGTGTAGCTTCAAAATGTGCTTGGGCTCCACAGTACTTGGTGATTTGGTGATTTTTAGTTAGTTGTCAGGCTTGCATAAATCCTTAAACACACTGGGTCCTTGTTGCAGGGGCTGCCTCTGAACCTTGGGAGGCAGGGGATCTAATGTAGCTGTAAACCAAACAGCTTTGTCCAGGCTAAGATCACAAATGCATCTTACTCAGATGAGTGACTGATTATCATTTTGTGTCAAAATCTTCTGTTTGAGAATGTCTCAGAACTGAATGTGGGAAGAAAAGTGAGAGAGAGTTGAGTTACTTTTAGGAGGCAGTAGTATAGAATTGTAGGTTAAGTAACTTGTAGTTCTTTCTAAAGGTTACCCAAGGTTTTGCCACAGCAACAGTAATAAGCTTGTAGATAGCAGGACTTTGAATGGACATGTTGAAACTAATTAAATGCATTGTTGTTATTACTGTTCATCTGAAACAATTGTTTTGCTATTTGTTTGTTTCATTCTCAGGAATGTTCCTGAGGGTGCTGAGCCTGAAATCATTTCAACCATCAAGAAGACATTTAACTTTGGTCAAAGTGAAGCAGTTCATTTGTTTCAGACACTGCTGGAATGCATGAAAAAAAAAGAACTTGTAAGTAGATCTTGCCATAAACTTTTCTATGCAATGTGCATGCATTTGTGGATATATGATATGATTTTTTTTCTTTTATTGGATCTTTTAGTTATGACTACTAATAAAGGTATAGTATCACTGCATGCTTAAAGCAAAACCACTTTATAGAGGTAATGTGTAGCCTGAGTTCAGGGACTGGTGTCTCATTTGGACATCACATTGTGCTGTTCTGAGATAAAAAAATGCCTTGTTCAGCTAACCATGTCTGCTGGCAGGTTAATCTCATGATCTGTAATGGACTGGAGAGGTAAACAGGATACTGTGTTAGAGAGAGCAGTGAATTGTAATCGTAGGAGGAAAAGAAGTTCAAATTAATTGAAGATTCCCACTTAGGAAAACAAAACAGAATGCACACTAAAAGTTTAAGTTGAACATAGACAGGCTTCAAGTTGCATTGAAGACAAGGTGTCTTTTATGTCAGGAATTGAAAAAGATTTAAAAGACTGAAGCCAATAACCTTTGCCTGAAAATAACTTCTAAATATTTTTTCCCATTTTGCCATTTTGGACAGATTACAGTATTTCATATTGGGTCAGATGAGCATCAGGACATTGATGTTGCAATACTTACAGCATTGTTAAAAGGTGAGACCTAATTTTTTAAGATCATTTGGAACATCTAGCTATTATTGATTACTGTCTATGTGATGGATTATTTATAAAACACCAATTGGAATAATAAGTTTTTAAACAAATATCTGTGTTCTCATTGTATAATGCTATAACATGATATAAATGATGACATATGCAGCATTATTTTGTGGTAGATTGCTTGATTTTGGACTTTTTAGGAAGCAAGAACATTTATTATCTTGTATTATAATTAGTTTAATATTTTCTTCATTGTTTTTGCTTCTTAAGGCACGAATGCATCTGCATTTGACCAGCTTGTTCTTACACTGGCATGGGACAGAGTTGACATAGCCAAAAATCACGTTTTTGTTTATGGGCAACAATGGCTGGTATGTAATGGTCTGAATTAAGCAGAATGATAATTCCTAATAGAGAGAAGCACAATTTACTGTAAAGGATGAGTCTTGACTTTTGTAGAGAGAGACTTTGGAATATTGACATGTTTATTTTGAGACAGTAATTTGGGTGTACTGCATAACCTTAAAGCTGTTTTGCTGTATTTGAAAATGATCCAAAAATTATAGAAATGTGCTAACTGTTCTGAATAACTAGCAGAGAAAACACATTACAAGAGGTGGAAGCTGAATTCATGTTAGTCAGATGCACTTTCTTCATTACAGTTGCATGGCCTTAGAAAGTTCTTAAGAAGCATCTAGTAAAATGCACTATTGGCAGCACTGCAGTGTGTTTTGGGAGGGACAAAATGCCTGGTTTTTGTAGTTTGAAAATAAGTTTAAGAATTACCCAGTGGCTCTTGCCTTTTCTCCCTTGTAGTGTAAAAATAAAACATGAGCTTACTGAGTGTGCAGTCAGAAGTACATACTGTGTAAGGCTTCTTGGTTGCTGTGATGGTTCTGACATCTCTGAAGCAAATTGTGCTTTAGGTATTTTATGTCTTTTTTTGTTTTATCCAACATCAGCCTATGAGAACACCTCAATTATATTAAACCAAATGTTTCTTTAGTCCCACTGTCTCAGTAGGCAGTACCTACAGAACAGTTCAAGTCTTCAGGGTATTCTCCCATCCTGTAACTGTGTGAAGTTCAGGGGATATTCTGAACAGAGGGTGACATCTGTACAGACATGTAAGGTTTTTCCAGCCCTCTAAATGAAGGAGGTTGATACAGTATCTAAGTTCACTTTTTTACTGGCTCTCTCTAGGCTCCACCTTTTTGCTTCTTTGTTGTAGGTTGGCTCCCTGGAACAGGCTATGCTGGATGCCCTTGTGATGGACAGAGTTGCATTTGTGAAACTTCTGATTGAGAATGGAGTCAGCATGCACAAATTTCTTACAATTCCTAGGCTGGAAGAACTTTATAACACAGTAAGTAAATGTTTGCTTTTAAAGCAATATTTTAGTTGTTCAGCCTCTTGTGTCCTGGCTTGTGTGCAGCAGTCTGGAGGTTGTGGGGTGTTGGTAGGGAAGGCTCCTGAGCATGAGGTTGTATTTGAGAGGTAGATGCTGTTGGCTGCTGTGCATAGCCCCAGCAGCACCAGAATTGTCTGTCAGCAGGGTGTTAATCTGTGTGTGATGGTGGGGATAGACACTAAAGGGAAAATTGCAGCTCTGTGGACACACAAAGTGTGCAAAACACAGTGGGGAAGAGAACAAGAGAAAGTGACGTGGGTGAAACTTGTGCCCAGAGTCTGAGATCTCTAGGGCTTCATTGGACGGATTCTGTCTGTAGCAGTTGACTTCATAATAGTTCTAGGAAGAGTTTAATTTATCAATCTGCATAGTTATAATTATTACTTAGAAAAATTTTGTTGCTGTAGGTGTTGAGCTAAGAATTCCAAGGTAATTTTAATAACAGTATCCAAAGATGGAACAAAGAACCTTCCACCAAAAATTAGCTGATGTGATTAGTACACAAATATGGCTTAGGTTTGTGTTAACAGTCTCAGTATCTGCTTTGACAAAAAAAGAAAAAATAATTAATTCTTTAGCTAATAAAGCTCTATAGAGAAGTGTCCTTGAGAAGTTTATTTATTACATTTATTTATATTTTATTATATTTTTATATTCTAAATTCGTTTTTAAAATTAACCTCTTATGGTGCTGCTCTTGCATGCTAATGTCTCATTCCAAATTTTCCCTCTCTTTTGTTATGAAGAAACAAGGCCCAACCAACCCAACGCTCTTTCATCTTGTTCGGGACGTCAAACAGGTATGCTGTCCATGTAAAAATCTGTCAAACTACCAGTTATTTTTTGTTAATTTCTTGTATTTGGCTATCAATTTGATCTGCAGTTTATTAATTGAATTTTATTTTACGTATTAAGCTACCTCTGCCGACATTTTGGTAGTTTTCAATATTTCTGCTCTATGCTTGGTGCACTGTTGCCTAAAAGATGTTAAAGCCAAAGAGTGTTGTCTTTCATCTTTCTTTTGATTGTTTTCCTTTTTGGGGGAATTGAAAGCTGATGCTTCCAGCATGGAGAAATTTTGGCTGTTAAAACAATAGACAAAAAATCTCGGATGCCTCCCCCATCAATGCAGTGGATATCTGTTCTGTTAGGGGGGTTTATGTAGAAAAGGTATAACCTGGTCTTTCATTAGAAATAATAACTGTTGAGTTGTGTAGATGCTTTTTGGGTTTTTATGTTGGAGGCTTTTTTTATCATGAAAGGCCTCTTTTTAAAAATTATTTAGAGCTGTGATAAAACATGTAGAAACACTCTAAGCAAGTTTAATATTATACATTGAAAAAGTAAAAATATCTTTTGTATTCCTAGGGAAATCTTCCTCCAGGATATAAAATCAACCTGATTGATGTGGGACTGGTTATTGAGTATCTGATGGGAGGAACCTACAGATGCACGTACACAAGGAAGCGCTTCAGAGCGATATACAACAGCCTCAGCGGGAACAACCGGGTACGTGCACTTGGTAACGGCCATCTGTTCCCAACTGAAAAACCCAAACCTTTGTGTTTTGTGCAATGATTGAATCCATGTTGGTTTGTTCTTCTTGCCAATGGACTGGTTCTTTTAAATGCAGTAGTAAGGACTATGAGGGCAGCTGAGAACTGTCCTGGGATTGAGGACAAACAACAGGTTTTGTTCTCCTCAACCTTTTTCTAGCATATCATATTTCCTTCTCTGTGATTTTCTTTTTCCCTGCTCATAGGGGAAGAAAGGACACTACCCATACAGATTCACCAGGGCTTGAGTTGCAGATATTTTAGCTTCTTGTGCAAACTACACTAACCAACAAGTGTAACTGCCCATTTAGTGACTTCTTAAAAACAATGAAAACAAACAACAAACCATGTTAAATATCCACTGAGAATTCTGGTTGTGCTGTTTATGTTCATCCATGTTTCAGTAACCAAACCCCTTCTCCTTGTTGCAGAGATCTGGGCGGAATCCTTCAAGTACCACTCCTCAGATGTGTAAAAACCATGAGTCTTTTGGTAACAGGGCAGACAAGAAAGAAAAAATGCGCCACAATCATTTCATCAAAACAGCGCAGCCGTACAAACCAAAGGTGAGGGCTGTGAGGGGAGCACAGTGGGGTTTATTTCAAGGAGCTGAGAGTGGGGAGCCTGCTGGCAACCCAAATGCCACTGGAGTGTGAGTAGCAGCAATTACATTGACTTTGGTAAAGCTGGAATTTCAACCTTGCTTTTGTACTGTTTCTAAACTGCAGCTTTTTTACAGGATTCTGTAAAGGGTGTTTCTCTTTCTGTATAGGAGTCTTGTGGATAAGCTTTGATATGTTAGGGACCAAAAAGTTTCTCTTTGACAGAGTTCTAGTAATGAAGGTGGGACTCACACAGCTCAGTAGATAGGACAAGGTTTGGCCATGTGTTACTACTACAAGCAGCTTCCATGAATTTTTTTATTTGTATGTAGTTATATTAGTTACAGCTTTTCTTTGATCTCTAATTCAAATTAATTCAGTCTCACAGTTATTAAAATGAATTGTACATTAACTGAAGTTTTTGAACAAAAGTTCCAGCTGCTTTTCAAGTCCCCAAAAATTTTCATTTTTCTTTTTATAATTATTTATAATCTGGTATTGGATCACTCAGCATTTTATTTCAATTTACATAATGGAAATTGAATAAGTATAGTGACTTAAAATGTCACTTTCTGATTTTATTTTAAAGATTGACACTGGTGCAGAAGAGGGAAAAAAGAGAAGAACCAAAGATGAAATAGTTGACATAGATGATCCTGAAACGAGACGTTTTGCTTATCCTCTGAACGAGCTGTTGCTGTGGGCAGTGCTGATGAAGAGGCAGAAGATGGCTCTTTTCTTCTGGCAGCACGGCGAGGAGTCCATGGCCAAAGCCTTGGTGGCCTGCAAAGTCTATCGGTCCATGGCATACGAGGCAAAACAAAGTGACCTTGTTGATGATACTTCAGAAGAACTGAAACAGTATTCTAAGTGAGTTACATTCCTATTGTTCAAAATATTTTCTCGACCTCTGCAATAAAAGTAGTGGCCTACTCATGAACAAAACTCAAATTTTTCTGTTAGCACACTTGAAGACAATTATATTTTGCAAAAAGGTTTAAGTGGAACTCCAGTAGAAGCCTTATATTAGATATTGCTCTTTTTTGAGGGCTGTTAAAAGTCTTGATTTATAGTCAAATTAAAAGGAAACTGTGTGCCATTTCCTTCTGTGTAGTTTCTGTGCATGTTTTAATAGCTGTTTTAGCATGCATATGTTTTTAACAGAAGTCACAGATGTATTGTGGTTACAAATTATAGTGTATTTTTACAGGAGGGACAAATGATAGTCCCTTCAAGTTATGCAAGTTGGGAATTTGTGCAAGAAAATTCACTCATGGTAATTTCTATAGATACTATCTTTTGTTTTGTTGGGTTTTTCCTTCATTTTAGCGAGTTTGGTCAGCTGGCAGTTGAGCTGTTAGAGCAGTCCTTCCGACAAGATGAAACTATGGCCATGAAATTACTGACTTATGAACTTAAGAACTGGAGCAACTCCACTTGTCTGAAGCTGGCCGTGTCCTCGAGGCTCCGTCCGTTTGTCGCACACACTTGCACACAGATGTTGCTATCGGATATGTGGATGGGAAGGCTGAACATGAGGAAGAATTCATGGTACAAAGTAAGCACTGTTTGCAGTTTATTCGTGTAAAAATGGTCAGTGGAGTTTATGCTTAAAGGGAAGAAAAGTGTGTGTTTAAATGCTGTTAGTGTAAAGCTTTCACAACTATAGCTTTTATTAATAAATCCTGTAAACCAGTCTCCTATAACATAATCAAAACTGGAATATTTGTTGTAAACTTGCTTCTTTTGACACTCTATTATCTTTTCAAATAAGGTACAGAAATATAGAAGGCAAAAACCAGGCAAGTAGCCTTTAATCAGAGGCTTAAAGAGATCATGTGAATACTAATCCACTACTAAAAACATAGTAGTAGCAAGCCTTAACAGATGGAAAACCTGTTGTAAGACTGTAGTTTCATGCATTTTGGCTTTTTACAGGGAGCAAATCAGACTTGATGTAAAAAAGCTTTGTGAATATCCTGTTTTGGAGGAACTGAGCAAAAACAGAGCACAGAACAAAACAAGAGTAGGCAAATCGGGGACAGGTTTTCCAGTGGTGCCCTTTGTGTGATATAGATCAATTATGATCTAGACAGAGATAATTGATATAGATCAATTGAACTAAAATGGGAGTTGCATATTTCTTTGAGAAATTAGGTACCAAAACATAGTTGTTGCTAGAAATAAGATTAAATAAAACTTTCCTACAAAATACCTACAAGCATTATTTAACTTGTGACCTACTAAAATCTTCTTTGATAACTGATTAACTGTTTTCTTGCTTGCTTTGTAACAGGCTAATGACAGTAAATAGCTTTCACTTACTCTCTTCATCTATACCTTAGCTCATTTTTTTACCATAAATTGAAAAAAAACCCCAAACAAAACATACACCACTCCCCTCTCCCCCCACAAACCACAATCTGGTACAGGCTTTTAAAATACACTTCAACAATACACTGTTCCAAAGCTTCTGGGAGTGGATTAAACAACAGAGTGTGAATAGAACATCCCTATCTTCAGGCTTGGAGCACATTCTTTCTAATAGCTTTGAATTTTGGAATTTGTTGGTTTTCCCCATTTCCTATGTCTTCAAGTCAAGAAACACTCTGTATATGTGATCCTAAGCTCTTAGGTGTATATACAAGTAATAACAACTAATTATTTTCTACATTTTTCCCCTCAATAGCAAGCAAGTGAAATTTAGATATTATATTTTCAAAGGTTGTTCTGTGTGTTGGTGTATTCTGATGCTTTAATGTAGTTGTGAACTATTTACACTTAGTCTTCTTCTCTTCCAGGTGATACTGAGTATTCTACTCCCTCCTGCTATACTGCTGTTGGAATATAAGACCAAGGCTGAAATGTCACACATTCCTCAGTCTCAAGATGCACATCAAATGGCAATGGATGACAGTGAGAACAACTTCCAGACTGCAGCAGAGGAAATACCTATGGTAATGTGGGGCAGAGGGAGATATTAAAAACAATAATTCTCACTTAAATAATTACATTTTCAAGTCAAAGAAGTGCAATTTAGTGCCATAAAGCATGTATTTTTGTGTGGGAAGTTAACAGTTTTTCTATTTTAGGAGGTTTTTAAAGAAGTGAGGATCTTGGACAGTACTTTTGAAAAGCATGACATGGAAACTCCAGCAAAACCTAAAAGACTCCCAATTACACAGAAGTTTTATGCATTTTATCATGCTCCAATTGTGAAGTTTTGGTTTAACACGGTGAGATAGATCTTTTCTGTATAGTGTGTATTTTATTTGGAAATGTAGCACAGATTTTTGGGTTATTGTCCCAACATGTAGCTCTGATTGAGTCAATGTTAAGCACTATCCAAAAAGCAGACAGAAAACCCCTTACCTTGCTGAGCTGGAAATGAGAAATACTTCATTTTATGAAACTGCATAAGCACATGCTGTGCCCTGTGGTTTGGGGTTTTTTAATTCTGTTTTGAGTAATTCTTTTCATCAGTTGCTAGCAGGAGTTCTATAACCATGTATTAGGCTCAAGTGCATGCACAGCTTCGTTTCAATCACTGTAATAGAAATGCTAGAATTTGTTCTAAAGAAAAATAACTGTAATAAGAGCAAAGCTTTGCTAACAATAAATAGCTTATTACAGCTATTTTTCCTTTTCTAAAATGAAAATGTTTGTATCCTCTTATAAATAATAACTTGTCTGTTAAAAAGGGTAAATGTAGTCTTGTAATTCACCTTGAAGCTTTTATTGTATACCACATCAAAGATTCCATGTACATCTTTAAAGGATCCTGCAGTAATTATATGTATGTGTTTTATTTGGTTTTTTAGTTGGCATACTTAGGATTCCTCATGCTCTACACATTTGTGGTTCTTGTAAAAATGGAAGAATTACCATCTGTTCAGGAGTGGATTGTTATTGCTTACATTTTCACATCAGCAATTGAGAAAATTCGTGAGGTATGCCTGTAACAATCCGGGATTTTGGCCTTTTTTTGTCAGTTAAAACAGTATGCTTTAAACTATGATTCTGTAAACAAGAAAACTGAAGAAACTTCAAGCATCAGAGTACATTATTTAATACCTTTATCTTAAAGCTTGGTGTAGGTTGCTAGATGGAGGCCTTGTAAAATGTGTATTTATTTGTCAGGCAGGCTCTACCACTGTGCTATGACCAAGATATCAAAACAAACAAAAAAAAAAGCTTTAGTGACACAGGAGAGCCATCATAACTACAATGTTCCTGGTCAGCAAGAGACTGTATGGAGTTCTGTAATAATTTTTAAATGGGAGAGAAGTTAGTCCCTTAACCTGGTACCTCAGGCTCAACTGAAGGCAGATAGGGTTCATTTTTGTCACAGTAACTGCCTCAAAAGAGGTAAAAACATCACCAAAACCGACTAAATCCAAAATTCCTTAATAAATTGTTTAGACAGAGCAAAACCCTCCTTTCCTTGTTGTGAAGCTGACACAGTTAAACACTGGTTTTGATTGCTCAGCATTTAAGAGTTCTCCGTTTGAATAGGTATTATATTTTTGCAAGTATAAAAATGGTGGTGATTCACATATTTTACTGTTGGTCCCTGTGCAACAAATATGAGCTGTTCTGACCTTCATATCTTTTACAGATTTTTATGTCAGAGGCTGGGAAGATTAATCAGAAGATCAAAGTCTGGTTCAGTGATTACTTCAATATCAGTGACACAGTTGCCATTGTCACTTTCTTCATCGGGTTTGCGTTAAGATTTGGAGCCAAGGGGAATTTTGGAGAAAACACTTACAGAGAAAATTACATCTTTGTTGCTGGAAGAATAACATACTGTCTCAATATCATTTTTTGGTATGTGCGATTACTGGATTTTCTAGCTGTAAATCAACAGGCTGGCCCTTATGTTATGATGATTGGGAAAATGGTAAGTACTATGTTTGTTACTAGTTTTTTTTCCCCCCAACTGCATCCATTTACAACTTCTCTCAATAGTTTTCTTTAGTTAGAAGTTTCTTATCCTGCTGTATTAGGATAACAACTTGGTGTGCAGAATTAGCCAGCTTGAATATACCTTAAAAGGTTTCAAAAGAAGTACTGATTAGAAGGCTTCCTTTATGGAGCTATCCCTGTTACATAAATGTAAAAACATGGCAAATCTTCCTTCTCTGGCCTGTTTTGTTCTCAGATGTCAGAGATTTAAATGAATATGATAAAACCTTTGTCTTGATTCAGCTTCCCACTTAGGTCTGAAATTATAGCCTTCGTGTTCTTTAGGTCAAAACTTTTAACTTGTTTAGTGTCCTGAAACACCTTCATGGTTTTTGTGCTATGGAAAACTGGGAATAGATTGTGCTTCTTGTCATCTCACACAAAAAAATTTAAAATTGTTTAAACTTCAAATTAAATAACCTACCTCTACTGTCAGTAGCTATTCTAAATGTAAAAAAAACATTTTAAGGCTTGAGAGCTGTGTATATGAATGTGGAAGGGGGTTTTGTGTTTCTTCCCTCTATGAAATGGTTCTTAGAAAATTAAACCCTGTCATTGCTTAAAAATAAGGGCATCAAGTTGCTCATTTCTCACTTTGGTTTCTTACAAGAGGCATAGGTTCTCTGTTCCTGCCCTTGGAAAACTAGCTCTGTTTTTTGTGCAGCTGTTGAGTACCTTCAGGGAGGAATATTTGTCTTTGTCAGCTGCTCCTTGTGTACCTAATAGTATTCAGGTTAAAAGGGAAATATGCTCAGTTGCCTTTGGCCAAGGGTACTAAATACATAATAAAAAAGGACAGGAAAAATTTGGGTTTTTAAAATTATTTAACAAAATTTTCTGAGTGAAATATTTGTGTCCTGGACTCTTTTCTATATATAATACATAGAATTTCTCCAGTGTACCCTGTCACTGTAAAAGGTTTTGGAGTTGTGAGATCATATTCATGGCCTTTTGGATTAACTGACTTTTTTGTGTTAACAGGTGGCCAACATGTTTTACATTGTGGTGATTATGGCACTTGTACTACTTAGTTTTGGTGTTCCCAGGAAGGCAATACTGTATCCTGATGAGGCACCCTCTTGGACTCTTGCTAGAGATATTGTGTTTCATCCATACTGGATGATTTTTGGTGAAGTCTATGCCTATGAAATTGATGGTAAGATACTGCAATTATGAAGCAAGTAAAGAGAGAATTTACTCTGATAAGGTCTTATCAAAATCTTATGAAATTCCAATTTTCTGAAATACTGTTGGTATTGATTCCATTCAATGGAATATCTCCCTTTTGTGGGTTGCAGCTCTATAACTATGTGACCTGATTCTTCATTTTCTTTTTGAAAAGTTGTTTGGCTTAGAATAAAAATTACATAATTACCATTTCTCTCAAGGCTATTCCTAGCAAGATTTTGGAATTCTGCCCCACAGCTATCATGACCAAATTCTGGCTGTGGTGATGTACTATGCTTTTTTTAAAAAGCCAGTAATATGATTACAGCATAGTTTCAGCCAGAAACATTGTCTCTGGTATTTTTCTAGCATGTTCCTAAATGCCTGGAGACATTTCAAACTGCAGAACCACTGCATGATAGTTGGTTGTTGCAAAATGGAAGTGACCTTTTGGGGGTTTTTTTTGTGTCTGTACCTGCTGGGAGTTCTAAAAGATGTACATGTTTTCTCTGTATCTTTTTTCCCAACACAGTGTGTGCAAATAATTCTGATGAAAAAGTTGCTCATCTCTGTGGCCCAGGAACATGGTTGACCCCGTTTCTTCAAGCTGTCTACCTCTTTGTACAGTACATAATCATGGTTAATCTCCTGATTGCATTTTTCAAGTAAGTGTGTAGATAATAGTTAATTTTTGCTAATAATTGGACAAGGGTCTATCTCATTGTAATAAGATGGTAGGATGAGAACTGATGCCAGGTCAAAGCAATCCCATTTCCTGGAAGTTTTTTCGGATTCTAAGGCTGGTCTTTGTCTCTTCCTCACTGCAAGCTCATGACTGAGTTAGGGAAGTTTATGATGTGACTGGTTCATGTCACATCTGTGAGCTCAGGGGAATCAGAAGTTCAAGGAAATTTGAAGGCATTTTGTAACTTCTCTTTGTCTTAATTCAATGTTGTTCCTAAATTAATTTAATGTTCTCCAGTTGGTTGGGTTCAATTGTAGTAAGTTGTGTTTTATAGTTCTCTGCAAGTGTTTGATTTATGGGCATAAGCAGCTCACAAACACTGAAGAAGGCAGACTGCAAAATTCACATGGTGTGATATGAAATTCTGAGTTTAGTTAGAAATAATTAATTTTTTTGTTCAGCAAACTTGAAATTTGATCTCAGTCTAATTTATTTCTGAGTAAAGGTACTGAGATGTTACCTGATGGGAGAATTTCTTTAGCCCTCTCCTTGCTCTGAATCATGGTGTTCTCTTGAATGTGTTTCCACTTCCACAAAAATAATTTTGCAGCATAAAACAAGTTTATGCTTTCGTCTCTTAACTGGCTGCAGAATTCAAGATTGTTATCAAAGTGTTAAAAAACAAACAATCCAACAACAACTAAACAAACACCAACAACTTCCCACCACCCCAAAAAGCCACCTTGGTGTGTTAATATTGTTCTGTTCCCTTTCAGCAACGTGTATTTACAAGTCAAGGCAATTTCAAACATCGTGTGGAAGTATCAGCGCTATCATTTCATTATGGCCTACCATGAAAAACCTGTTCTGCCTCCACCACTGATCATTCTCAGCCACATGGCTTCCCTCTTCTGCTGTATATGTAAAAGAAGAAAGACAGACAAGGCTTCAGATGGGCCAAGTATGAACAGTTACCCAAAAAATTGCAGTAATGTTTTGACATGGTTAAAGCAAACTGTCAGAAAAGCACTGTGTTCTTGGTTATGAAATGTATTGTGAGGAAAGTCAAAGTGGGTCTTAATTTTTTGTGTTTTCAATATTGATAATTCTTTTGAAAATCACTGTGCTTTTCTCAAGAGTTTAATGCCAACCTCTAGAAATCTCCAGTAAAACAAACCTATCACACAAACAAATAGATTAGATTTCTTGTTATTGCTAACGGAGAAATTTTTTTTCTTTCTGTAAAACTTCTTTGAAACTTAAAAAAAACTAAAATCCAGCTAAGGAATCTAGCCTTGCCTCAAAGGGATTAAAGGATAGAGCGTAAGGAATGATAGTATTATGCACAGATGCTCTCAGAATTACTATTTTCATTTTATTTTATTGTCAGTCTTTGACCTTGAATATTTTTTGCAATGAAAGAGAAAAGGTCTTAGGTGGCCCTCTGGTAGGGTTTTTTTTGTTTCTTGGGTTTTGTGGGTTTTTTTTTTCCTTCTTTTTTCGTTTTGTTTTGTTTTTTGTTTGGTTTTTTGTTTTTTGTTTTTATTGTAGTGTTTTATTGTTAACATCCTTTGTAGAGTTATGACTATTAGTTTTTAGCACCTATACAACTTCACTACATATGTCATCTTAAATGTTGATCTCTCTTTAGAACTCTTCCTGACAGAAGAAGATCAGAAGAAACTTCATGATTTTGAAGAGCTGTGTGTTGAGATGTATTTCAATGAAAAGGATGATAAATTTCATTCTGGAAGTGAGGAGAGGATTCGAGTCACATTTGAACGGTAGAATATTTACAATTAAAATTTCTGAATAGAGGATTAGAACTTCAACAGGTTTTTTAAAATGTACTTTAAAGGGGGAGAAATGCAGCTCAAGAACATAAAGTGTTTATGCAAATTTTATATGGTATCTTTCCATTGCTAAGCAGAAACTGATAATGTGATTGATTCTTCTTGACCTATAGAAGCACTCAGTAAACTGAGGCAATTGTATTATTTAGTTTCCCATGATATTTTAAGAAACAGATAGATTTCAGAAAGTGCTGTTAGGCCCTCAATTGATAGCTGTTTTAATTCTGTGATTCAGAAGTATGTACAAATGTATTATGAAACAGTCCAATGCCATCCTATTATTGTGACACTTCAAAGTTGTTTCTCCCCCTGATTAAATGGACACAAAGGGTTATAATAATGGATTTTTGCATATTGAGAAAAATACCTTTCATATCTATTTCATAATTTGATTTTTCTTAGGGTGGAACAAATGTGCATTCAGATAAAGGAAGTTGGTGATCGTGTCAACTACATTAAAAGGTCATTACAGTCTTTAGATTCACAGATTGGCCACCTCCAGGATCTGTCTGCTCTAACTGTGGATACTCTGAAAACACTGACTGCCCAGAAAGCTTCAGAAGCCAGCAAGGTTCATAATGAAATCACCCGGGAGTTAAGCATTTCAAAACATTTGGCACAAAATCTCATTGAGGATGGCTCTCTCAGATCATCTGTGTGGAAAAAGCACAGCATTGGAAACGTCTTTGGTTCTTTTCCACAAGGAGGCCTTGAGAGTAACAATGCTTTACTCTGTAACATTTCCATCCGTGATGACAAGGAAATCCAGCATAAGACAATTGGACAGGAGTTGGCTCTGGCTCCCCGAAGAGAAGAAAAAAACTTCCAAGAGGCAGGTTCCTCAGGCAGTGCCTTATTTTCAAATGCTGTTTCCCCTCCAGAACTTCGCCAACGAATACAGGCTGCAGAGATCTCAAAATCCACTAGTAAAAGTAAAAAATTAGGCAACTCATCCAACAGCATGCCACATGTAACATCCCCAACTACAAAGTTTTTTGTTAGCACTCCATCTCGACCCAGTTGCAAAAGTCAGCTGGATTCTTCAGCAAAGCATGAAGAGACTGTTTTCTCTAAGGCTACAGAAGGAGATAATAATGTAGAATTTGGTGCATTTGTGGGTAAGTATAACAAAGTAGATTCTGAATGTCCTGAAGTCATTATTAGCTGCTCTTATCCTCTTGCTTCTGGCTCTGCTTGCCTTGCTTTCACCCAACCTTGTGTTGAAAATGGAGGATACGTTAATTGTGGTTTTATTCATGATGAGAGTGACGCTAATGATAACTACAGCTGCAGAGTTGACAAAAGTGCTCACCAGTCCCCTGCCAAGTTAGAGAAGAACAAGCCCCAAATGAAGTTCTCTTTGTCAACGGGCGACTTGATGTCAACAGTCAACCGTGGCGGCTCACATGGAAAATTGAATATTAAAGATGAACTTTCCAAAAGTCAGCATGTCCATGCAATGGAGCTGCAAACCAGAGATTTATGTTCTAACATCCTTATGGGACTGCTTCATAAACTGTGGACCAAATCTAAGCCACAAGGTTTGACTTATCAAGAATTGTATGGTATTTTGGGTGTATTCCGGTTGCAGGTGACTTTATTCTACCATTTTGCTCTGCTTTTTTTGCATTTAACATCTCTAATTTCCCCATGTTGCTTGAATGTTTTTTTTAACTGAAATTATAATTTCTCCATAATTCTGTCACATAGACAATATTTTTCTGAAAAACATTATCCAGTTGTTGAGTCTAGCAGTTTTGGGTAATTAGCAGCTGTACAACTTGGTACGGGCACTGTAGACAAACCTTTTGTGGCTCATTATAAAGCTCCTACCTTCTGATTGCATAAATCAAAAATATTGTCTATTTCTTGACGTAATTACAGAACACTACTCAGGCTGATGGAGTCCTGGACAAATATCTTTGTGGTATCTGTGTCAAGCTGAGGGTTCCTCCTATACTTTATTTCTAAACATTGTTACAGCTGGGATCTTCCACTGTTGCCTAGGCTAACCTGGATTGGGGCTGTCATTTTGGAAGCTTCCAAAGTCCTTTAATTCAATACAACATTTTGCCTCCCGTCAAGTTCTGCTTAACAGTAAAAAGGTGGATGGTTTTGGTTAGTTACTTATCTATTTGAATGGTAAAACAGTGGCAGATTCATTGCAAAACACAGGTGTGGGTTTACTAACTGATCCCTGTAAAATAGATAATATTTTAAGTATGCTTAGTGTTTAGTAGAAGATTGTAATCTGGAATTGTCAGGTTGTCTGCAGAGGTGTTGTCTTGCTAAAGTTGTTTAGGGATGTCTCAGTGTTTTGCAGAGATCTGCTGAGGTTGTATAAATTTAAATTTCTAGACAAGAGCTTATTCTACTGCTGTGAAACTTGGATTATTTCTAAGAAGTTACCTACATTAGCTATTTGTGTATAAATGCCTCATGGTTGAAAAAAAGAAAGCAAGGCTAAACAGAAATTATGGACAGTGATTGTACAACTCTTATCTAATCTTTAAATGTACTTCACCACTAATAACTTTGAATACTAACTATACTTATTTACTGGAGCCAGATTTTTTTTGTATATGGTCCTCTTGACATCTCTAGCATTTAGAACATACCCTTCATTCTTACTGTCCACAATTTACACCATTTGTGATACCATGCAGGTTTCAATTGTGAAGCCAAGTAGATTTTCATTCATTATAAAGCCACATGAATGGGAAAATTCTGAAAAGTATTTCTTGCAGTTGGGAGGATGAAGGGTATATTGTAAAAGCTACCTCCAGGAAACTGTCTACTTTCCCTTCATTTGTCAAGCATACATAAAAGTGCTGTAATCCAGGCCTTGTTCCTTTCATGTGAGGAGCATACGCTTGTGTACAAATTTAAAATATTAGCTTTACTTTCTGAATGATGGTGCTCCACACCTCAGTGCAGGAAAGGCAATAGTTTGGTATTGTTACACTGATCTTCACTTGAGCGTGTTTGTAATGTGTCTCCTAGTGCAAACAGGCACACAGACCTTAGGTGGTTTGTAACCCTTTGCTATGGTGATGCAGACTATTGGCATGGTCAGAACATTGGAGGTTGCCTTTGATTTTGAATACTCTTTTTGAATTCACTGTGTCAAAGGTCACAGAGACAGCATGGACCTACAGCGGTTCAAGGAGGCAGCCAGCAAAATGAGGGAAAGAAGCGCTGATATTGAGGTGAGCATGAAAGGCTTTGTCAAATATGTTAATGGGGATCATTTTCTTTTAAACTGTAATGTCACAGTATGTTTGGAAAAGGTTTAAGGCCAAATATAATCAAAAAATTTACCCAGTCATTGCAGACTGCACTTTGCATCTGTTTCATGATTAAAAAAAAAAATCCAGTGAAAACTCATGTAACCTGAACTGCCATCAAGTACTGTTGCTTCATAATAGGAATAGTGCAACAAACAAGCTCTGAGGTTATGGAAGCTAAGATGACTACAACTGTGAATTGAGATAAAATTAAGTATCCCATAATTAGTGTTTAACTAAATATTTTACACTCATAAATTTCAAGATCAGCCTTTAGGAAGACTAGAGTAATTTATATTATAATTTATAAAGCAAGGTGACAGTGAATATAATTTTCAAAAGTGACAAAAATTTTTCATTATGCTCCCAAGAAGAAAAAGCTTTTAAATAAACTTGTCGTAAACTAAAATGAGTAATTTCCATTTCCTTAAAGAAATTTCTTTAGAGAATAATAAAAATTACTCAAATGGAAAAGTAATTAATCATAAACCTGCCTTCCAAGTATTATATTGTGTGTATGCATATATATGTATATCAATACAATTTTTGCTATGTAGTTGTTAAATTAGTACATACAAATTTGCAGTTATGCATTCAGGGGAGAATTCACCTGGGAATTGCATTATGACCATTTGAAATGCTTCTATTCTGCTGAGTTGCTGCTTCTGAACCTTTCAATGAGTATAATGTGTGACCAAAAAGCTTTTTGTATGAATTTTTGGCACAGTTTTTTTTCATGTTATTGTTAACAATTTGCTTTATTTCTTTGATAGGAGCAGCAGGAAGACTTCAAAAAAGCTATATTGGAGGGTATAGAGACAACCAGACTTCAAGTAAGTGAAGAAAGTTTCCATTTATTAGGAATCTTATTTTCAACAGGTACTAAAAGTATTCTTTCCAGTAAAGACGTGGATCTCGGTTCTTATCTCGTTATCTGTAAATTGGATGTCTCCTTGACAGAGGTCTAACATGTTCTAGTGTTTAGGGATGTAAAGAAATAGTTTTTTTGCACATAACCACACGTCAGAAAGACATTTTGGACACACACACACGCAGAGAGGCCTGTGTATGTTTATGTGTGTGGGGTGGATTCTGTAAGAGGACAGGGTGAAAAAGGGTGGCAACAACTTCCTAACTGTTATGATTTCAGGAATCAAAAGCAGGGCACAATGAATTTTTACATTTCATTCAGCACTGGAGTTAATAGATGAGTAAGCCCTGTGCCACTCTACACACAGTCCTAGTTTGTGATGAAACCACCTTTCTCCTTTTTAGCAAAAGAAATATTTTGTTGTCAAACACTGACCACCTCAGTACGTATTCCAACAATGTGTAATTGCTGTGAAGGAGTATGTCCATAAGGAAGTTGCATTCATAACCCACAGGTTTTTACATGACAGGAGTTTACCACATTTTGTTGCTCTTTTAAGTGGGTGCAAATTGAAATTTAGTTTCTGTCAGAGCCATATAATTATATAAGAATTGATAGCAAACAAAGGCACAAAAGAGATGTGCTGAACACGGTACTTGTAGGTATCCAGTGTAATTGACATTTCTTTAGTTCTAGGCTATTGTAACATTTCCTTGCAAAGAACTCTTTTGGTATGGGTCAGGAGTCTTAATGTGTACCTCAAAATGTTACAGCTGGTGGCTACTGTGAGAAGAACATTAAACTGAATTAATGCACTCAACTTGTGCATTTCTGTGCAGTGAGGTATTTGAAGTACTTCCAGAAATTTTTAAGAATCCTGGCCAGTCCTAAAAAGAAAAACTGGGCACATTGAGTTCCAAGAGTAGCAGTTGAAAGCAATAATGGTAATGATGACTGATGGTAAATGTAATTTTTTTTTTGGTAGGGTCTTCAAACTGACAGTGATCTACAACAATCAAGTTCTTGTGGTGGGCTCGCTGACCCTCTGACAACCCACTCAGAGCAGCGTAAGTTCTGGGCTCTGCTCAGGTCCGCTAATGGTGTCTCTAACTTGCCTTGCTAATGGGTATCCTAGGAAGATGCAAAGGGAACACAAATGGTTAAATAATCTTGAAATATTTTCGTGTTTGGTAGTACTTGAATCTTCTGCTTCTTGTGGTTCTTCTAGCCATGCCAGCTCAGTTCTGTTACCTTGGATTTGCCATGGACAGCCAGAGCTGTAAAACCTGAAGTGATCTAGTTAGGACTGCAAACTTCTTCTAGAGCTGTGGGTCAGGCTTGTTTCATGAGAGCTTTGTTAAGCTGTCTGTTTGTTCACTGTTAGGAAATGGGCGACAGTGACAGCTGCCATTCTTTGTCCAGTTACAAATCTCCTTCGTTTGTAGTGTACTGCGAGAGCAGGAGAGCATCCAGTGAAGACACGCAGCAAGTTGACTCCAAAGCAGCTTTGCTGACGGTTTGTATCAACCTTTTGTGACATTCTTGAGCAGAACTAGAAGCTGAACAAATAAAGGAGAAGAAACAGATAAAGAGTAATACTGATTTGTGGACTTGCTTGTTCTAGGAGGCAACAGGAGACCTGTTTTCACTAAGAGAAGAAGTTGTGTATGTTCTCACTATGAAAATCTGTGCTGTTTTCTGTTTGTAGAAATAAAATCAAAATTCTTTTCTTTTAAGGAAAAGAATTACTTATATAATCCATAAACAGTAGTGAATATAGTGAATATATTAGTGAATATTATTTATTCTTTTAATTGTAGTTACCATTTCTTGGTTGTGTTTGGGTCTCTCCATTCAACTGCAGTTCAGTACAGCCTGGTTTATTTCCAATAAACAGGCTGTACTCCAAGAGCTTAAAACACATTACACACATTACCACCCCACCTCCAACTGAATAAACTGTGTTTTCCTTACAAAACTGAAGCCCTCTTTGGTTTTCCTCTCCTTTGTTTTTAAGGATTGGCTACAGGGCAGACCTTCAAATAGCAGTCAAATGTAAGTAAGCTTTCTACTAATGGATCAATTTTATCACTCTGTATGTTGATCTGTTTTTCTTTTTGGTTGTCTTTGGCTATAGTGGGATTTAGTTGCATTTAATGAGAAAAAACCCCATTCAGTTTGGTATTTTTTTCCCTTCTAATAAATAACTAAATATATTCACTGGAATCATAGGAGCATCATAGAATGGTTTGGGTTGAAAGGCTCTCCCAGCCTGTCTCTGGGACAGAGGGGCTCCAGCCCTCCAAGTATTTTTGTGGCCCCCTCTGGGCTCTCTCCAACAGGTCCTTCTTTCCTTGGGGACCCCAGGGATGGCCACAATGCCCCAGCTGGGGTCTCTTGCAGAGCCACCCCCTCAGCCTGCTGGCCACTCTTCTTGGGATGCAGCCCAGGACTGGGTTGGCTCCCTGGGCTGCAGGTGCTCGTGGGGGCGTCAGGCTGAGCTCTCACCATGCTTTAACAGGTTCTGTTTAGATTAACGGTGTCACACGTTGGAGGGCAAGCATGAGAATGTGTTGACACATATTGAGCAGCTCCCTTCCTGGTAAAGGTCTTTACCCAGCCTTTCCAACTGTAACCACCTCTGGAATTATGCATTGTTAACAATTACCCCCTGAGTTAACTGTTAAAGCCATTACCTTATTTATCTGATAACAGAAGGGTAAACTGTTGTGAACAAGTTTTAATTAAAGCGCCTCTGTGGGAACGAGCTCTTGTGATGCAAACTTAGCATAATGTTGTGCATGACTTGGAGGTATTTAAAGTGTAGCTGTAAAAACATGAGATTGCTTAACAGCTTTCCATTACTATTTTGTAATTAAGAAACCTGTACTGCCCTTGATAAATAGGATAACAGGATAAAAGTGGTCCTGTGAGGTTAACAAGGTGACCTAGGATGATGTGTCAAAATCAGGGAATGCAGAGTAAGTTTGAAGGTGACTGTTGTTTTTGTGGCATTTGACAGGCCATCAGAAGAAGATGCATTGAATGGTAAGTTTTCTTTGTCCTCTAAAGGTGAGAGATTTTTATGTATAACCAAGTGCTTGGGTCTTGTATTTAATTGATGGTAACTTGGAATTTATTGGACACACAATATTATGATTTAAAAAAATAAAAAAAGAATTTTTCAACAAACAGCCAAGCATTAAGCACTACATTTTTCTCCCCCCTGAGGTACTAAAGACTTAAGTGCAATATTTAATTATCTTCACAGCAGATCCTTTTCAAACTGTAGTAACTTGGCAGTTGATCTTAGTGTGTGGTATTTTAGTACATAAATTAGTAGCTAGAGTATCTCTTTTTTTCTTCTTTTTTTCACTTAATCTCTTTTCAGGCATTGCTTCTCCTTTCAAGCCTATCATGGATATCAATTACTATTACTCAGGTCAGTCCCTTCTATGAACTAATGCTTGTATTTTTATTGACATATACAAGATCCTTAAACTTCAACAAATGCTGTAATTTTCCTCTAGCTGTAGAAAGAAATAACCTGATGAGATTATCACAGAGCATTCCATTCACTCCTGTGCCTCCAAGAGGTAAGAATTGTATTTCTTGTTGCTGGTTCACTGTAGTCTTTTGGGGAAGAAAAGAAAACCTTATATGGATTCTAATTTGGTTTGATCCTTCTAATATAGAAGGATCAAGGATATATATTCTATGTATCTAATATAGAAGGGTCAAGAAGGATCCAATATAGAAGGATCAAGGCAAAGTTCAGTTTCTCACAGCAAGTGTGAAACTGAAGTCTTAATGAACTAAAAGAAGTCTGTCTTAGAACACTCAGAAATATATGTGAGTATGACACCTTTTCTAGGGCAACTCACTTGATTATGAAATGTAGATTTAATTATAGTTGTCCTCAGAAATGGTGTTACAGTGATGGGAGTATTGTACTAACAGTTTTATAACAAACTATTCTGGAAGGATTCCTTTAAGTTGTCTTCACTTGTTTGAACTTTAAGCATTTATTCAGTGTTCTTAGTGCTGTTTGAACAGTGTCATTAATAGGCCTTAATAGGAGGACAAATTTTACAGCTCTGTGAACAAAGCTGCAGAGGGGTCAATTTTTTGTTAATTCAAGATGTTTGTAATGACTTAACACTGCAGCTTGTTGTAAGAAGTGGTGTGTTTTCAGTGCTTTTGATTTCAAACTTGGAAAGTTCAGCTCGGCGATGGTTTTTGTGCTGTCTGCAGGTGAACCAGTCACTGTGTATCGCCTTGAAGAGAGTTCTCCCAGCATCCTGAACAACAGCATGTCCTCCTGGTCACAGCTGGGGCTCTGTGCTAAAATTGAATTTTTAAGTAAAGAGGAGATGGGAGGAGGTTTACGTCGAGCTCTCAAAGTTGTGTGCACGTGGTCAGAATATGATATCCTGAAATCAGGACATCTTTACATCATCAAGTCGTTTCTTCCTGAAGTTGTGAATACTTGGTCAAGCATTTATAAGGAGGACACTGTGTTGCACTTGTGCTTGAGAGTAAGTTCTATCTTTGACAATTATTAAACACAGACAGGCATTATATGTTAAACAGGAATTATTTTCCCGCCTGTAAACTAGTATATACTTATTAGAATAAGAAAAAAAGTTAGTCTGGGGTTCTGTATGAGCAAAAGGGTTAAAAACTCTGTTCCAGGATGGCTTATTTAATCAAAGAGCTCAAATTCTTAAAATACAGATATAATTTAAAAACAAGTAATCTGTTACTCTGCCTTGGGGGAATGGACACTGTTCCCACTGCCTGCTTGGCTCTGTGCTGTTCCCTGTTCTGTTAAGCAGCTAATGAGGTGTGGGTTTGACTCACAGGAAATTCAGCAGCAGAGAGCAGCACAGAAGCTCACCTTTGCATTCAACCAGATGAAGCCCAAATCCATCCCATACTCTCCAAGGTGAGTGTGTTTAAACTGCCATTATATTGCATGCTTTTGGCTCAGAGCAATGCCTACAGGATATTAACAGATGCATCACATATATTAAGATACTCATATGTAGATATGTCTTGGAATATTGCTGTGAACGTGGCAAGCAGAATTGTCCGTGGCAGTATTTTCCACTGATACTTTCTGCACTGATTCTAATCTAGTGGGATAATCTAAATGGCTTTGTGTAATAGTTTAAAAGTATTTAAATTGTTAGTAAATTAAATAAAAGTCTAATAGTAATGATAGATCCCTATTTTGGACCTATACTAATTAAGTGTACTTTTTCCAGGTTCTTGGAAGTTTTCCTGTTATATTGCCACTCTGCTGGCCAGTGGTTTGCAGTTGAAGAGTGCATGACTGGAGAGTTTAGAAAATATAATAACAATAATGGGGATGAAATAATCCCAACTAACATGCTGGAGGAGGTTATGCTGGCTTTCAGCCACTGGACATATGAGTATACAAGAGGAGAACTGTTGGTATTAGATCTGCAAGGTAATGCCCTGACTTTGAAACTTGCATTGGGACCAAGGTCTATTTTATTATCTATGTTTTAATATTATCTATTTTTAGGGTTTTTCTTTTGCTAGCATTTTGTTAAGAATTTGTATATTTGTAATAAACAACAAAGATTATTTAGTGCTGCTTCTTCTAGTTAGTTAGGATCTGTGATTTTCTTATTTAATCATATTATGATAAAGATTGGAAAGGAGCTCTAAGAGCATTGAGTCCAACTTTACCCAGCACTGCCAAATCCAGCACACTCCATGTACCAAGGGGCCACCCCCAAACAGCTTTTAAATCCCTGCAGGGATGGTGACTGCACCACTTCCCTGGGCAGCTGTTCCAGCCTTTTCAGTGAATATATTTTACCTCATATCCAACCTAAACCTCTCCTAGTGCAACTTCAGGCCATTTTCTTGTCCTCCTGATGGGGACTGACCCCCACCTGGCTACAATGTCCTTTCAGGTAGTTCTAGACAGTGATGAGGTCTCCCCTGAGCCTCCTCTTCCCCAGGATAAACATCCCCAGCTCCCTCAGCTGCTCCTTACAGGACCTGTGCTCCAGACCCTTCACCAGCTTTTTAGTTCTAATATAGTATTAAATCTTACAGCAACACAGAAACTATAAATATATACATTTTCCTAATGAAATGTGGCATAAAAATGCTATTTTTTGGCACATTTGTGTAGTGCCAGTGTGGTAAGCTGGTTTTATCCTGAACTCTGTGCCAGATATTCTGGCAGTGAGAACTGCATAGGAGATTTTTCTCGTGGGTGAAAACTCAAGCTAGGAAATGCAAAAAATAGATGGAAGAAATCTGAGAAGTACAAAGTGCTTGCTTAGGAGCAATTTTCTAAGGGTAGAGAATCATGTGTAGTTTGGGTTGTGTTTGTTGTGGGTTTTTTCTGTTTTTATTCTTGGAAAAGCCGAGAAGTCATAGCTAAGGATTCCAAGGCTTTTTAATATTAATATATTTATGTAATCAGAAGTGTATCAGAATTAACTTTTTCTTCATGTGCTGTCTGAAGGTGTTGGTGAAAATTTGACAGATCCCTCTGTGATAAAAGCTGGGGAAAAAAGGTAAGGGTTAAGAAAGACTTAAAGCATTATATAAAATTGTCCCTGGAAAGAGAACACATGCCAAGGGATGTTTATGTGCACTTTGTCTCCAAGGTCATACGATATGGTGTTTGGGCCAGCCAATCTAGGAGAGGATGCAATAAAAAACTTCAGAGCAAAGCACCACTGTAATTCCTGCTGCAGGAAACTGAAACTTCCTGGTAAGAGCTGCAGGACCCTCCTTCTGAGACACTGATGTCATGAGATGATGTAAGATACATAATGAAATAGTCAAGGCATGCTGTGAAAGTGGAACCAGTAATAAACAGGAGTTATGTGATTTGAATTTAGGCTTCTTATTGCACATATGATAAAAACATCCCTTTTGTGACAGTGCATATCCTGGAATTCGTCTTCATAAGTGCATTTGCATATCCAATTCTTTGCTAGACATTTATGCCCCATTGATTCTACTACCTCAAGAAATAGTAATCATTATGACTTTGTTCTGTTTGTACAGATCTGAAGAGGAATGACTACACACCTGACAAGATCATATTTCCTCAGGACGATGCCCCTGAATTGACAATTCAGCCTGGAAGCTGCACCAAAGATTCTGATCCGGCCAATTCCATCCGTCTGATGCTCTGATGATGTGACCAACTCAGTGGCTTCGCTCAAACTTCCTGGAACCTCACCAAGTTGTCACTTACCTTTCCCTCACTATAATGAAAAGAAAGACTTGTCAAAACAAGGATTACTGTCTCATAAGTGGAATTTTGGCTGGTCCATAATCTAAGGATTTTACCTTGTGATAACCATCTACAGAGCAGCGTGGCAGCTGATCCTTCTAAAGGTGGAATAATGACAAGTATTTAAGAAGTGTTTTTAAAGGGGCTTTTTAAGCAGATAGTTTTATTTTTTATTTTATTTTGGTTTAGTGGAGGATTTTCTTCCTGTAGACCTGTGGTGGGAAATATGCCTTCCACCAAAAGGATTTTGGTAGTTGATGTTTTAAGGTAAAGCATTTGTCTTTTTGGCATTTGTCTTACCATCAATGAGCAAAACCAGGAGAAAGCGCCTACCTCTGTAATGCCAGAGTATTCTTAGAGTGTTTTCGGAAGTTTTCCACTAATATTTTCTCACCAGGTGTCTTTTAATCTGACCTTTTGAAGAGGACAGAGCCAAATGAGGTGTATATAGGATGCAAATAGACTGAAGTTGAAGGTAGGAACTTGATCTGTTCCAAAAGAGAGAGAGAGTCTCCTGAATCAGGATTCTTTCAGCTTCATGACTGTAAAACTGGGCTTGGTTGCTTTTGTTTTGTGAAATAGAGCCTGAATTGTGCATAATAAAATTTCTTGTTTTACACATTTCAATTTTATCAAGTCACTGTCAAATAGTAACAAAGCCATGATAGACTGGTATAATCATATTTAATAGAAGAATTAGTTTGTGCTGGTCCAAATAAGTTGCCTTGTAAGAACACAAGTTGGAAGTGCTTTCCCTTGTACGTACGTAGTGACTGCTTCAGAAGTTCTGCCTTCCAAAGATCTCCTAAAACCAGTGTATTGAAACCGAATGTACACATTACTTGTAAATGTATTTAAAATTGTGTAGAAAACATCTTTAATGTTATGTTATTTGTGGTACTTAAGAGAGACTAGGGTTGGATTAGCATTGTGTAAAGTACGGGAGATTGCAATGCACCTTCATGCCAATAAAATGTAATTTAACTGTCCCAAATATTGTTGAGCATTCAGCAAGAAAAGAACCTGTTGTCCAACTGAAGTTTCATGCTGCGATTTTTTTTTTGTTACATAGGTACTAATTTGTAATTTTTAATTAAAAGGGCAGTATATAGCTCTATAAATTTTTTATTCAGTAGTGTATCTTATAGATACAGACCTAAGGCACGAACACAATAGTTGTTTAAATGGTGTTTTATGTTTGATGGGGAAAGATAAAATGTTATAAGGATATAATACTGTATACATTTTGTATATCATTAAATCTTTAAAGAATCTAAAATAAATTTATTCTTGTTTACAGACTTCTGCTCTCCGTCTCAGTCTGAAGGGTTATTTTGGTGAATTTAAGTAACTCTTTATGCAGAAAAGTAGAATTTGCCACGCTGGATCAAAGTAGCTGTTAGCCTTTGAGGTATCACAACTTGGGCCAACACCAGAAACTAGGGAGGTAAAAAAGTGAAAACTGTCATAGCTGCCAAACTCATGTGAGGGGATTAATGAGTAAATGAGTAAAAAATAGCTCTTCACAATGTTTAATTAGGAACTGCTTCTTCTGACTGCATTAGCTCCTGTTGCTGGGAGGAAATGGGCAAATATTCCAAATGTATTTGCACCTTTCTAAAGAAACAGCAGCAGTGAGTCTGTAAGCATGACTGGCTCTGCAGATTGAGAGAGATTTCCAGAGGAGTCTCTGGTGTTTTGAAAATGTGACCAAATTTCAGTGTATGAAAGAAGAAAAACATTTTGAGAAAATTGCAAGTAAAAGCTGGGAAACTTTGTTTCTTGACAAATACTTAACTACGCACAGTTATTTTTTAGCTGTGTTACTGCTCTTCAGTAGTTCTGCTTGTGACTCATTTCTTAGCAAAATAAACAGATGTGACCACCTTGTGATGGGTGTGAGTGATCACGGGGAGTGCTCCTTCTGCTCAGACTTGCAGTGACTCAGGCCTGAAGCTTTTTCAAGACTAAAAGGGATAAATGTGGTTGGGAAATGCCTATAAGATTTGGAGTGGTTACCACTGTTCATATTTCTGTACATCTGCCTGGCATGAGCAGTAGCTTACTCTGTGTGACTTACAGCTTGAATTACATGAGAAGTGTATGTCTAAACTGAGCGGGGAGAAATGTGTAACTTCCAGAAGTGATCTGCCTCATACTTGCAGGGAAAAAAATCATAAATGTCAAGTACCCTTTAGGGAAGGAATTGGAAAAGTGTGGTTGCAAAGGACAAAAACAAGTTGGTTTGAAAAAGAAGCCTGACTCTGTTTGGACAGTGCCACATCCTGCTGACGTTGGGCAGTAGGAACATGAAAACTATTCCATGGAATTCAATTTGTTTGAGAACATCAAGTGTCACTCCTCTGCTGAAACCTCATCAGTCTAGAAATGCTCTATAAATAGGAAGGAGTTGTGATCCTTTAGCTTTTAAATTTCCTTTACCAAAAAGGAGGAAAGTGATGAACTGGAACTTCTGATAACTATTCAAGAACTAAAGTATTGGCATATCTTCTTAGAACCTAGCTTTTAAATAGAGGGATATAATTCAAACCCTCTCTAATTACTTTTTAGTCAAAATCTGAAATGCTTTAGTGAATTTCCTACTAGGAGGGTATTTAAAAGAGTATTTATCATATAGGGAAATTAATAAGCTACATAATTTAGACTTTGGTGGATTAATTAAAAGTCATTGTTGACTGCTTTCTTGCAGTATTTAGGTGGTGAAACAATCCTAAATACACTGTGGCAAAATATATACAAACAGCTCCTGGGGAACTGGTTTTTTAGCTGCTGCTCAGCAGCCTTGTGGTTTGGAAAAGGAGGGGTTTGGTTTTTATGCCTGACAGTAATCTCCTACACATTAAATCTTTGTGGTTGCATCTCACTTAATGCCATAACTCTTAACACTGCAGGAATTTGGGGAGGGAAAAAGACTGGTACAGCTAGAGACTTGGTAGTAACAGTTCATTAAGTGTTCCTAAAAGACCAGTTGGGAAAAAAATAGGACTTTTCAATATGTAACAAGGCCTCTGAAAAAAGTTCTGATGGTTTAATATTTCTTTTCTCAATTAAAACTTTTTTGCAATAATCCACTTTGTGGTGAGAGTGATGGGAAGTTAATTCTCAGTCCCAAAGCTTGCAGTTGGTAGCACCCATGTGGATTGGTGTATTGTGCTACATCAAAATAGTAAGTCAGTCTTGATTCAGATTCCACAAAAAGTGGGAATAAACATATCCAGTTCCATTTACAAAACTAAACCAGATTTTGAGGGGTCAATAGCAGCAACAGCAGTCCCAGGAGTGCTGGAGACATCCTTTGAAGTTTTACAAGTTGATTAGGAAGTTTTTTACATCACTTCATGGGCTTCTTCTGTGGGTACTTGTTACATTCCAAGTTGTCTGTTAAATAGGGAAAAAGTGCTGCTCTTCAGTGGCATATGGAATTTAGAGATGAACTGCGTTAACATAGCTAATTAAAAGCCATCTGCCATACCTTGTTTTCTTCCCTCAGGAAAATCCTCATAACACCAAGAAGCTAATTCATTATGATGTTTTGAGGTAGCTCCATCCCTTTATGGTCAACACCCTCGGTCATCACTGCCCTTCCAGCAGAGCAAGGCAAAAATAAATCCTAATCCAAGTGAGCAAACATGGATA
Source organism: Camarhynchus parvulus (assembly GCF_901933205.1). Taxonomy (NCBI): domain Eukaryota; kingdom Metazoa; phylum Chordata; class Aves; order Passeriformes; family Thraupidae; genus Camarhynchus; species Camarhynchus parvulus. Next base: position 10,431,467 of record NC_044580.1, read on the forward strand.
AAGGTGTTGGGCCAAAGCTCCCTGCTCAGTGGAATGGGGTGGGTACCCCTCTCTTTCCAAAGTTTTCTGTTCTGGCTGGCACAGGGAAGGAGATGGAGGCAGGTCTGGCCAGGTGTGTTCCCTGGCCAGTGTTACCAGGTGACATCACAAGGGGCTGGGGCAGGGGAAGCTGGGGTGACGGGATGGAACACGGGACTGAACACATGGGGCACTGCTCGTCTTTGCTCTACGGAGATTGCTGCGGGTTTAGAGTTCTCTGCCCTGCCTCAGAATACAACATCAGCCTCTAAAAAAGAACAGCAACTTTGGTGAGCAGATGGGGGTGGTGTAGAGTCTGTGTTCAGCATCTCAGCTGTCTGATTGGGTATGGGGACACTTTGATCCAGGATGGACATATGCAGCCAGAAAACAAACATACTAAAATTTTCCTAACATGAATTAAGTAACATTTTATAGCAAAAATCTGAAGAACAACCTGCTTCTAGTAGCATCTGGACTGCAACCTATGGTTTTAGAAAATAGGTGAGTACTGTACCCAAGGAAATGAAATATAATGTAATATGCACTGTTAAACATTTTGCCCTAAAAATGGCTATTCACAAGTGGTGGTAGTTTTTGAGTAACTGTGTATGGAGTAAAAGACTAAATGGAATTTTAGGAATAACTCTTAAAACCTCAGGTGTTTAAATAAAACTTCATAATGATGTATCTTACCATACTGGAAAGAGCTTAGTGGGGAAGATGAAGAGTCTTTGCCACTATAAACCTGGTGAAAATAAATGTGAATGTAATTTTTAAAGAAGAAACGGTAGCATTTTAGATTTCCACTGTTGTAGATTTTTCTCATAGTAGGTGGAAGGATGGCATGGAAATGGAAGTACTCCCCCAAGGAACAGCTGGAGGATACGAGCAGCCTGCACCCAGGGCTCACAGGGCTGCAGAACCTGGAGAACACGTGCTACATGAACGCGGTGCTGCAGTGCCTCTGCAGCCTGACCCCGCTCGTGCAGTATTTCCTCTCAGGGAAGTGGAACACAGCCCTGCATGAGTGAGTTGGTTTGTTCACAGTACTGAGAGCTTTCTGCTTGGCACTATTTTCCTGCCAAAGGATATGTGTTGCCATGAGAATGTCCAAAGCACCTGCCAGCTTCTCCCAGGCAGTTCCAGTCAGATTGGCCACCAGCTGGTTTTTTTCTCCTTTGAGAGCCCAGCCCTTTTCCTTGCTGGTCCTTCAGCATGATACTTTTCTTCCCACATTGATGGTAATACCTGTTATTGTTGTCTTGATGATGATTCCTACCACTTTCTGGGATCTGCAGAGTCCCTCAAGCCAAGTGACAGCTGCCAAAGCTGTACTGTACCAGCATCTGTTTTCTCAGTTTCTGTATTGTGCTCCCATTTGAAGGCAGACGTTCCTTTTTCATCCATCACCTGAAATTTTCCCCTTTTTTCCAAGGGAGATTGGAGAGTCTGCAACTGCCTTTGGCTGTTTGGTGTCTGACATGTGGCTTGGAGAGTTTGACTTTGTTTCCCCTGAGGCTTTTCACTCTGTCTTTGGGAAGCGGTACCCAGCTTTTAGCAGGAGGACTCAGCATGATGCACAGGAGTTCCTCATCTGTGTGCTGGATGACCTCCACGAGGCTTTCAAGCAGGTGAGAGCCCAGCTGTGGTGTTTTGGGAACTACAGCTGTTTCCTCTGCATTTCGTGACCTGGCATTCGATGTAATAATTGCTTATCATCCTCTTCTGAACTCGATGATGGGGCCACTAATAACTTTCCTTTTCTACCTTTATTTCAGACCCATGTACACACAATTATTAATTTGCTTCTTATCTAATGCTCCATCAAATTGCAGCCCCATCTAAATGACAATGCTCGTGTAGCTTCACTGTCCTAACCTCTCCCTCTCCTCTCTCCTTCCACAGTTAATGTTCTTCCACTTTCTCATCTGCCTGAAAACTACAGGTCTGCCATGCCCCCATGACTTTTTCCCCTCCACAGCCACTGATAAAGAGCTTTTCAAGCAATTAATGCTATCAAATGTCTGAATTGTTGTATTTTTGTTACTTTTCTCTCAGAAAAAGAAGCAATCTTACTCTACATGTATGAACCATCAAGTAAAGTAACAGTATTTTAGAGCCATGTTCTGTGGCAAGACTACCAACTGATCAACCCAGGGAGTGGGCATCACCTATTAAAACCCAGTGAATTCTCAAAACAATTGCTTATCTACATTTTGTCAATCTTTTTCCTTCTGTATAGCCAAACCAAGAAAGACAGAGCTCTGCTGCAGGAGCAAGCACAAGGAGTAGCAGTGGCACATCTATAATAACACACTTATTTGAGGGACAGCTCAGTTATGCCATCAGATGTCTGACATGCAAAGCCCTCAGTGACAAACCCGAGAGCTTCACTGTCCTCTCCCTGCCCATCCCTTCCACCAGAGTGTGCTCTCTGCAGGTACAACAGCCAGCACATTCCTGCTGGTTTCTGCTTCATCTGGGAGTAGAGGCTTAGACTAATAAGTTTTATTGGAAAAATGCAGGGCTTTAGTTACTTTGGTCTCCTGGGCACTAATGGAGTGTCTTGGATCTGTCCCTAGATGTGGGGTGTCTTTACTGGTCTCAGAACCACAGAGACTGCTAAGGTTACAGGAGCAATGCTCAAGAGCTGCCAGGGAATGAAGGATATTAAGATCATTCGATAGCAGTCATGAAGGTTTCTTCCAGTCATCCAAGTAATTCTGCCTTGGCGGGGAGAATGGAAGCCAATGTTGGCTGCTTTGTCTTGTGAATTTGTAATGTCAGCCTTGCTGCATCACTCTTCAGTTAGGGGGAGCAAATTCATCTCTAACATTGCTTAGCACCTTCATGGGTGGAGGGAGATCTGTTCAATCAAGTGATGTTTGTTTTTTTTTTTCCTTTGACAGGACTGCCTGGAATGCTTTTTTCAGCCAGACACACTGACTCGGAACAACCAAATCCACTGCTGCTGGTGTGGAAGCAACCAAGATGCAACAGTAACGGCCTCCATAACCAAGGCACCACAGATCATCATCTTTCATCTAAAGAGGTATAGTCTAAGTGAGGTAGGACATAGCCAGCTCCTGGGTAATGTGAATCATCAAGGACAGTCACTTGTGTTTGCCTGAATGGAAACAAATCACTGCAAATAAGTGGGTTTAGTACTTTAGATACCTGAAAGCTAAAAGGGCATTTACAGAAATACAGCTGTCAAACATGCAAGTTGCATTCCTGAATTTCATGTATAGTGTTCTGCCTATGTCCTGCAGCCCATCAAATTTCTCTCTATACTTGGGATCTGCTCTCCAGAGGGAAGAGAAACTCCACCAAGCAGTGACTGACTACAGCCCAGTGCAGTGGCTCATTCAGTCCCTGTATGACCCCTGTGAATCAGTTCCTGTGGCAGCTCAGAGAGCCTGTAGCTTGGGTTCCCAAAACAGGACTGACACAGTGGTTTGCTTGCTGCTGCTGCAGTTGAGACACTCTGGTTTGTTTATCCCTTTACTAAATCAGGCCTAAACAGAGAGGTGCATCAGCAAAGGAGCACCTGGGTTAACAGATTTCACTAGCCACACATAGCCAGATGCTGAATTTATTCTAAAGAATTTTTTTTCTTAACAACTTTCCACCTATAAAGAAAACTGCTCTGGGATGATTTGACTTCCCAGAACTATGTTATTTGAAGTTCTTATTTAATTTTCCATTCAGCATCTGCTTTTCTCAACATTCTCAAAGGACATGTGGTCCCCAGCTGCAGTTCTTGGCCACACTGTAAATGTTTAAAAGTGCAGTGATGTACTCAAAGTTACAGAGGGAAGAGGGATGAAGTCTGGCATGAGAGTAGAGCTGACACTGGCACTGCAGTCCAGTCCAAAATGTTTAGGACGCAGAGAGAGTGATGCACAGATATTACTTCAGGCTTTGGCTGAAAGATCAGGAAGCAAGAGCTTTGCTTTTCTTGCCGGACATGTCATGTGGGTTTAGTGCATTTTCTGTCAGTTTACTGCAATTCACAACATTAACAGAGATCTTTCTTTCAAATGCTGGGTAGTCAGTTGTTGGCTTTTCCTCCTCCTAGGAAAGTCAGTTAAGCAATGACCACAACACAAACAGAAGCTGAGGGTCATTTAAAATCATTCAAAAATTCATTTCAGGTTTGCCTGGCAGGACAAGCACAGAAGGAAACTCTCAACCACTGTCTGCTATCCATTCAGTGATCTGGATCTCTCTCCCTACATCTCCACATCATGTCACAACAATACAGAGTACAGCTTGTGTGCTGTAGTGGTAAGCTTTGCCCTTCCTGCTTTTATTGGGAATGCCCTGGCTCATGGAACAGATGAAGCCTGTGTTGGTTTGGACTGAATGTTATAATGATTTATAATTTAATGCATGTTTTGTTGTATGCTTTTTTCTACCAGCCATGGACATAATCCAGTAACAGTACGTAACTGAAGGACAGAGACATTATTTCTCCTTCTTCCCCAACATCCCAGTTTTAAAAGAATGCACTCCTGGCACATAATTACTCTTTAGAGTAAACTCACAGGCTGATCCAGCAGGAATCCTGGTTTTAAATAAGGACATGCCTCACAACAATGGGGTCCTCTTATAGTGACCTGTACCAGGGCTAATAGTTGGGTTACAAATGTAACTGCAAAATAAATAAGCATGATCATCATCCATTTACTCTGTTTGAAAGAATTTATTTGAATTAACATTCCCTGCCCTAGGCCAAAAGGGGCTAGAACCCTCTGTGCCACCTTTTCCAAGTACATACATAAAAACCATTGCCAGTTCCTAGCTTTGCCTCTAAGGAGACAGAACAGGAGTCTGGTTTTAACAGACTGTGTTGTTTGTTACAGAACCATGCTGGAGATCTGGATTATGGCCACTACACGGCCTTCTGCAAGCACTCAATCACCCAGCACTGGTACAGCTTTGATGATGCCCAGGTCACCAAGATCCCAGACTCTGCAGTGCAGGCTGACACAGCTTACCTCCTCTTCTACATCTCCCAAGGCTACTGACACCCTGTTAGTCTTGAAAATGAACACTGGGTAGGGCAGCACTTAGAATTCACCAGCAGCATTAGCCAACTCCTATTTCATCAATAAACTAGAGCATGTGCACCACTGATCAGCTGTTGTGGTCTTTCAGGAAGTGATTCCTAGAAAGGACAGTTACAGCCCTAAGCCATGAAGGAACGTGCATCTGCTCCATGTGCACAAGGGCCAGGGCTGTTTTCCATCACAACCTTCTTGCACCCCTCAAAATATGGATGTTGAGCACACAGATGCACTTACCTGGAAATTCTTGTTTTTCTGCTGGTTAAGTATAGTAGGTTGTTCTAAGCTGCCTTTCAGGAACTAACAGAAGGATACCAAAGTGAAAGCACACAACCAGACCAGACTGTGCTACAGAAGAGAGGATGGAGTGACCATTAATACAGAAGAAAGAAAAAGGCATTGCTCTACTGATGTAATTTTTGTTTCTCCAGCACTTCAAACTTGTTTGCAGCTTCCAAGCTTCTGGAAAACAATCAGTATTGGTCTTAATTCCACCAGCAAGACAGACACAGACAGACAGGTAAAAGCTCAAAATGTAAGACTTTTGAATGCTAACCTTATCAGAAAAGGAAAACTAACCCTAATCCATAGCAGAGAAATATGTAAGATGCAACTAAAAGAAGTTTTTAAACTAATCAGCTCTATGCAAAACAGTATTTTTATCAGGAGAACCTTTAAACTGTATGAGTCAGACTGTTATTATGTACAATCCTGATCATTACATAACAGCTGAGAATGAAAAACCAAACCCAAGATACATTTAACAGGATATATTTTTAAATAATTTCTTCATTAAGGTTTTTAATGCATGTGTACATGAAAATTTATATTAAAAAATTAAAAAGGAAAATCTTGTTTGTTTAGAATAACTCTGAAGTGCACAAATATTGACAAAAGCTAACAGAAAAAATAATACAGCTCTGCTTTTTTATTAAGTAGTGTTGCAATTACTTAGAGCTGGCAAATAAATGCAATCCTCTGAGTTTTAGAGATTCTCACAAAAAGGACAACATTTTATTATATACATAATCTGATGTGCAAGTATGCAATCAATATGTACACTTACATTCCTAACTGTTTACATCGTTCTAGAGTATTCACAGTAGAGTCAAGCTTAAGGTTAGAAATGTGAAAAGGCCATTAACAGTGAAAGAAAAAAATAAACCAAGATATGCCTTGGGATTTTAAGACATTTTAAACTACTTGTTAATAGATTTCAGATGACTAAGCTAGAATTTAATTTTGGAGCAGACTAAAAATATAGTTCTTTTTTAAATAAACAGTAATGCAAGTATGCTTGTAAATGGTTCCACAGATGGCAGTATGACCACAAGCGTTGCCCATCAGTCTCTGATTGTGAAGCACTGCTATGGCCCCAGCGAGCCCTGCTGGCAGACACCCTGCTCCTCCCACTCCAGTGACTGTGTCTGCTGCACTGCTGCATATTTATGTGCATTCCCAGGCCTACTTTTCTCTTGAAGAAAGAAAACCAGTTTCCTTAAGCCACATTGCTTTACGTGGCCATGTCTACTGCTCGCTGTTCATAGGAAGTATAGAAGAGAATGTAAGCAGCTGAGGACTTCACCGAGGACGCCGAGATCTCAGACACTTCGTGGTCATCAAACTTAAACCAGCGTTGTTTTGAAGCATTTTTGCAGTAGGCTGTGTAGTGCCCCCCGTCCAGCCCACCGTAATGATTCTGTGAATGTAAGGCAAGGGTTAGTGGCCTTCAAAGCTGCCATTTCTTCCCTGGTTAGGGAAATAATCTAGAACATGAAATTTTTACTGAATCCCAATTGTTCTTTTTTAGAATGCAACTTAGTCTGCAGCCTGGCTGTATCTCACAGGCCACCCTGAGTCCTGGCATATAGTGCAGCTGGATTTTGAAATGTGACTGGTTACTCACCGATACTGAGAACAGATTGTATCTCTTCAAGGAAGTCTTTGGACCAATAACATACTGAGAGAGGTCAAGAGTTTCCAGTGGAAAATCTACTGAAGTTTGAAGCTTTTGTTTCCATCTTCCATCATAGGAAAATCTAGAGAATTAAAAAGCACCATGAAAAGTTACAGGCTGATCACAAGCTATTCCACTGTATTAAGCGTGTTCATTTTCCCTGTTTTTAACCAGGATGTGATCTCAACTAAAGCCCCCAGTTCTGTTAACATTTGCTCATGTGTTTCTTAGCAAAAATAACAAGACATCACTTGTGCAAGTGCCTTGGGAATTACAGCCTTATAAAAGAAGCATCAGATAAAAATCAAATTCTTGCAACATTACAACTGGTAACCTATCTGTGACCTTCTCTAAGGTAAAATGCTCAGCTACTGCCATGGAACAATCCAGTTCCATCAAAGCCTGGTCATTTCATTCTAATTAATGTCCACCAATCACCATTTCCTTACCGTTTCAAGTGCACAAGAAGAACAGGTGGTAATTTCCAAATTTCTATTTTTTTCAAAGAATCCCTTCGAGTTTTGCAATGGCTACAGTAAAATCTATTGTTATCAGTGAGCTTTTCTTCTTTGGAGAACAATCTAAGGCATTCCTAAAACAAAATACAGAGATTGTGAATGATAGGCATTTATAGAAGTATAACAAAAAATGTTTGTTTCCCATTTGGTTGTTAACCTGCATTGGTTATCTGCATCCTACATTTCACTGAGGAAAAGTGACTTAAATCTATGTGTGGAAGCAAGTTTTACTGCAGATATTAATTAATGTCCTTCAGAATGTACAGACAATATTTTGTTTAAAACCACAGAATACTTACATTGTGACCTACCAAAGCAAGTAATATACATGCTGCTATTGCAGCTTCAGTATTTCCATCCTGCTTCTAACTTAAAACTTTTAAGGGATGACCTATTTCTTTAAACTTTAGAAGAATAAAAAAAAAAATGCAGATTCAGATCTGTTCATGTTTCAGGTCAACGCAAATTAAGCAGAACGCTGACCAGCCCCTTCAAGCAGAGGGTGAGCAGCAGCAGCATCACAATGAAATGCCAGTTTGCACTACAGGAGCAGTTTCTCTGCAGTTGCCCATACCTGCAGAGTGCATTTGCTGGAGGATGCAAGTGGTAATGAGAGATACATGAAAGCCTCGAAGGTTCGGGACCTCTTGTGACACGTCAGACACTGCACGGTGGATTTGAACTGCCCTTGGAACAGTGCCACAATGATGGACTCGTTGAGCTGTTTGTGTTTGTGCCAGGCTATTTCTGCTGCACTTGAGTCATCCAGGTGATCATTATTTTCTTCCTTGTATCTTTTCCTGTTGTCAGCCTGGATAGCAGAAGTTTAAATACCACAGCAATATATTAACATATATGGAAGTAAGAAGTCTCACCTATAGGCAAGCATATGATTGATTATTCACAAGAATATTTAAACATGTCAGTGTAGCCATCCAGTTCTTGTCTAGTGAGGCTTCTTCTGTGACTCCCTCCACCACCTTATACCTACTACTTCAGAATTCCTACTTTAATTCTGAATAATCACCTTTCTTTCTATACAAGGTTGCAGTAACATAAGATTATGGAATAAGAAAGTATTTTAAAAATTTCTCTGAATCTTCTGACAGATATATAATTTAAGTGTATTTCTTACTTTATTTAGGTCCTCATGCAAGCCATCCATTAGAAAGAGAAGCAATTCTTGGGAGTCCTGTTGGCTATATCCTGCAAATTGGTCATTAATCTTCCCAATTGTAATTTTGAAGTCTTTTGGACTGATATATTTATACTGTCCTGCCCATAAAGCTTTCATTATTACACCAAACTCTTCAGCCACTTCACCTTTATGCCCCAGGAAATTTGACCTATAAAATAAGAAACAAAAAAAATCTGAGCCATTCAAATAACTAGGTTTTAATATTAACATTTTTAATTCAAAACATGATCCAAATTTTAAAATAATTTCTTTAGACCAAGGAAAACTGGCTGTTAGACTGAGTTAAATTTTCATCAATGTCAACCCTGTAATTTGGTACCTTTTTCCAGATGGAAGGTACAGCTGTTTTCAGCATGTTTTGTGAACTATTTAAATATTCAGTTTGGTTGTAAGAGACTCTAGCACACATGTATTTTATGAACATGGTGACCAAAATTTAATTATCACAGTCCAGTAAAACTTATTTAGTGACACACAAGAATTTTGAAAATGTCAAGGTGCCCAAAAGTTACCATTTGCCTCCTACTTAAAAAAACCAAACAGCCCCACTAAGTGATCTTCTTGAATGGGCAAGTATAAAGGCAGATGAGAGATTGTTACCTGTTAATATCAGCTTGATACAAGTTTCTGTTGAAATACTCAGCCAGGTGAGGTGCATTGCACAGACACTGTAATATGGAATTCATGTAGCAAGTGTTCCCTAGATTACGAAGTCCTGTCAGAGCTGGTCCCGAGCCCCCAAACACAGGATTGAGATTGCGAATCTGCGATGCAGAGAGCCTGGAAATTTCTGCTTTAGTGTAACAGGCAGGTCTATAAGCAAAAAATTACTTTTTAGGAGTCTCAGACTTGACAAAGTTGTGCACATAAGCCAATAAGACACCACACCTCACCCACCACCCACAGGGATTGGACCATCCATGTACCAAATACCATCATTTAGGGTACTCAAAACCAGCCAATGCAACAGTGAGAAATCCATATACACTGGCCTATAATGAGGCTGAGTTTTAGGCACCATCAGCTCTGAGATTTATGTATTTTTTTTCCTTTATTTCTTTAATTCACAGATGAAAAATTACCTGTTTAATACAGTTTAAAATGTGAAAACTTGCATTTCACAAACTGTCAGAAGATAGAATTTTAGTATGTTAATACAAATAACGGAACTTAAAAAGCAACTGTCATCCAATTAATAGACTGTAACCTCTGAAATTCCTGCTAATACATAACTATTATATTGATTTCTCAAAGAGAACCGCTCCATTGAACTACACTGAACTTCTAGCAATGAAATTTCAGTCTATTACTCATGCATCCTTTCAAACCCACTTAGAAAACAGTAATGAATTTCAATTGCTTAAACACAAAGAAAAGTCCTTTGTGCTGTCATACTGCCTGAGTTGTGATCTAACTTATCAAGCAAACATACTTATTGTCACGATTGACTGCAGGAGTGACAGGAATTCTTTTCTTGTCTTCTTCCTGAATGGCTTGGGTGATATCTGGGGACGAGTAGGAGCGCTTGAGCTTGGAGTGTTCCCTCTCCCGCTCAACTGCCACCTTTGCCTTGGCTTTCCGGGTGGGAGGGGTTGATGGAGGAGTGGCTGCAGGAGCCATTTCTGGTGGGTACATCTGAACAGTGTTGGTTGGTGAGTGATAGTAACGATAGGTTCCAGTGATGTCATCCAGGAACTTCGGGGAAAAAAACCAATAGTTTTAAACTCAAGTGAAAATCCATCATTAACTTACCTATGAATAAATTGCTGTGAGAACAGCAACGAGTTTTTCAGACATTGGGATATTAAGTTGTGACTGGCTTCAACACTCAATGGATTAAATTTAGAAGGGGAATTTTCATCAAAATGCCTATTAAACAGCAAAAACCAGGAACAGCAGATTAACTGCCCTAGTTTGATTAGAAATAATATTAAAATTCAGAAAGTAACTGTGTGGAAGTTAAAGGGGAGTAAAAAAAATTAAACAAGATCTAATTTAAAAGTAAGACACAACTGAAATACAGGACAAAACGACACAGAACAGTTTGATTTTCATTTCAGAACAGGAGTTACCTTTACCCAACCTGCAGGCAGCCCTGGGACTATCCTTCCCATCTCCTCACTTCGTGCTCTTATTAATGGCTCCCGCTGGGACTAATAAACAAAGAGAAAAGTAAGGTATGTACAGTTCCCTATGCAGAGCAACAAGCTGCCTGTGATTTCTCTATGGAGTTACATGATTCAGCGCAAACAGTACAACAAATCCTTGATTATAGATAGAAATAAAATGTATTGTAATGGCAATTTAGTATTTTCTATTGCTCAATCTAAACAAAAAACATTGGAATCTAAACAAAACGTTTGCTGACACATTCCAAAAAAACAAGAAACAAACCAACCATTTAGTCTCTTGAAAGTCACAAAACTCATTTTTTTTTCCCCTGAAGAATCAGGAAATAGTAGGAGTATGTGCTTCTGTTAAACACATAAGGCTGAGCTTTCTTCCCTCTTAAAGTAGCACTTGAAGGTGTATGCATGAGATGACAAATGCATGGAGAATGTTTGTTAGTGCCACAAGAAATACATCAAGACTTCTAATGGAAGTTTCAAGTATTTTTCATATGAATATGACAAATGAAAAAAAGCAAAAAACCACTGTGAATATGGCACAGTCTTTTCTTAAGATGATGACTTTAAAAACTGAAATGAAATGGAGTTTAACATAATATAATAATCATAAAGCATCTGTGCTTGATTATTTTGACTACATACAATACATTTGTATTTACTTTAAGTCTTTCAGTATCTTGTTCAGAATCCTCTCTAAGGGGTCCTGGCTTTTGAGCTTCACTGTCTGGTTGTCCTTTAACCCCCATTTGCTGCAAAAGATTTTGAAAGAAGGCTTCAATTTTCATCTGGCATGTCAGAAAAGAATGCTGATAAAGCAGAGTTATACTTTCTTTTTTGGTTGTTAAATGCATGTACCACAACAAAGTGGTGAAAGCTGATAATTTTTATTCCTTCTATATACTCTAGGCAATTCACTGGAATAGTTTTTGAAACTGAATGTTGTATTACAGTTTGTTCTGTAGTTTCAACAGCTCAGAAATAAAGTGCAGAAGTTCCACCTATGCTACCTTCCACCCTAAAAGTTGTTGGGTTTGTAATTTGTTGTTAAACTTCAGGCTTTTTTCCCTTTCGCTCCTCACTTATCAAACCTCTCCATGGAAAAGGCAAACTGTGAAGCCAACACGAATTCGGTTCATCATAAGCCATCATTTTGGGATTATGTGACGTTTCGCAATCAGTCAAAAGCTCATGAATGACTGTGCTAAATTTGCACAGGAAGATGTATTTTTGCTTTCTTGTGCATTTGGATTAAACAAACATCAGAATACGATCAAATCACAACTGCAATTACAAAAGCAGAGAAAAATATCCTAATGCAAGTTCTTGAGAAGTGGTTTTAAAGACATCTGTTCCATTGTTAGCTTGCAAGTGGCTTCTGTTCTATGATCAGATGATTTGTACATTGAGAAATTTCGCAGTTTTTATCAAGAATGACGAAAGAAAGAACTGCGACACTCCTCCCTTCCCCCCAAGGTTTGGAACTGGACTGTTTTCAGCAAAAATCCTAGATGAGGATGTTGCTTTATTTCCTGTGCCAGGTAACAAAATCCTCTTCTGTCAGTGTTTCTACAGCTGGGGGCACTAAAGGGTTCCTTATGACACCATTATGTCCTTAACACCACATACAGGACCAAGCTGGCACAAGAGATTAAATACCACCAGGCTTTTATTTTTGAAACAGAGGGTTGCAGTCTATGAACCATCATCCCTTCTAGCTCCATGTGTAATCCCGTGGGGATTACATGCTGCCCACCTACAAGAAAGAAACAAGCTTGTCTTGGGGAAAAAAAAAATCTATTTGTGTCTTTGTTTTAACTCCCTCCTCTACTTTTATGTAAAATGTAGTCTAAATACACATCCAATTATATATTTCAAATTGCTAGATTAAAACGGGACTATTCAGAATGATTTAAGTACATAACTACTTCACACTTGATAATGATTTTCTTTTTCACTGACCTTGCCTGGAACAGTCACAAAGGTCTGAGATGCATCACCCAGTGCCCGTTTCTGTGTTTCTGGTGTTCGAGTTCCCTTTTCTCTTTCTTCCATTGATATTTTGTCAATCTCAATCCTTTTTGCTCCAATGTTTTCTGGTTCATTTTTATTTTGCTTTTTTGCTTCTACTGCTTCTCTGTGTGCTCTTTCTTGTTCCTTTTCCTCCTGTTCTCTTTTTATTTGTTCATCCCTCTCCTTCTGCTCTCTGTCCTCTTTTGATTGCTGTAGCTTTTCTTTGTGTTCCTTTTCCTTCTGTTCTTCTTTTGCCTTTTGTTCTTGTTCTTTTCGTTCTTGTTCTTCTTTTTCTCTCTTGAGCCTCTCTCTCTGTTCCTGCTGTTGCCTCTCCCGCAGTTCCTTTTCCCGTCTGTTTTTCTCTAACAAAGCAGCAGTTTCTGCATGGACCCGACTTTTTTCTTCTTCTGTCAGAGTGTTCCTTCCATCATGCAAGGGCTTTGTGGAGCGGTCTGGAACTATTCTTCCACTCTCACCAGACTGGCTGTCACTGATTGTACTTGCAGGTTTTGCTCTGTTATCACCAAGGATTCTTAGTGAAGGCTTTTTAGAACGGTCCACCTGTAACACAGGCGCAGAACACAGAGTGCAGAACAATTCACTACAGCTACCACTACTCTCTTTGCTAAGCTCTTCCTAAGTGAGATTTGTAAGAGAATAAAGATTATATCAAGTTGACTTCTGCCAGAGAGAGAGATCTTTCAATTTCATTACATCTTCTCATTCAAACTGCTTGTTAGTAAAATTAGGTATTCATTCCAGGTGTGAACTAATAAACAAGCCCTAAAGAATCATAAGGACAGCATTATGCACTGTTACGACAACCCTCTATTTTTGAGCTTTCAAAGGTGGATATTTTAGGGCAATCAGGCAGCCTAATTTGGGCTTGGCCCTCTCAATCATGTGACAAAGCACACGTTCAAGGCAGATCTGCTTGATGGGAAGGGGTATTTAAGAATGGCTTATGTTCAGCTGTTGCCAGTAGGTTGTTTTTGAGGGTGGAGTGGGTGTTCTGAAGAAATAAAAGCTCATCTGGTTCAGGGACAAACAGAAATAAGGTCTCTAAATTTTACAGTATAGGAGCTCTTGAATGAGATCTGTATTAAAGGCTGCATCTAGAAAGTGAAGAGCTTTTAGCCTTGTCTACTAAGGTAAGTATTATTTTAATGTAAGAACTCTACAAAGGTGTTTTTATAAAGTCTTATTCACCTAAAAGGAAGAAACAAATTCCTATACTTTCACTACTGGGCCCAGAGTGACAAAACACCTAAATGTTTTATTATTTGAATGAAGATACAGTGGCTGGAAATCAGACCTGTGGACCAGCTAAGGTAAATCATGGCTTAACTGTCTTCTCTGTATTTCATCCTATGTTGCTTTAAGTAGAAAGGTTACTTATAAATTTTCTGAATTAGTGATCAACTGCTGACCTTGAATTTCTCACATGCTCACGTAAAAACATTTATGAAAAGTTCTGCAATTCTCTTAACTGTATTTAGTTTCATATAATTCTGCAGATCAGTTACAACAGCTTCACAGACCACCAAGAGTCTCTGTACCACTATACTCACATACAAGGCTTAAACAAATGTATTGAGTATGTTTACTTGTGAATTTAGAGTTCTGGGTGTGGTGGGTTCTAACACGTTAACCATATACTAACTGAAAAAGAACAGGCCAAAAAGCTTACCTCAGGGATACTTCTTGTAACTGACAAGGGATTAACTACAAAGGAACTGTCAGATTTTGGAACAGCAGCATCTTGTATGTTTGGTCTGTTAAGTGATTTTAGTCTCTCTTCCAAATTATCTCCCATTTCTTCATTTTCAGCAACAACAGGTAGCACAGGAGCTGGCTCTTCCAGAGATGGATATGTAAAATCCACTGCAGGAGGGGGTACAGGAGGGAACCATAAGAGAATTCTCAAAACAAAACCACAAAAGCAAAATAAACCCCCCATTCCAACCCAAAATTTAGCTTTTAGCCATAACAAGACTTTCCTAAAAACACCTGAATGAATGAAAGACTCATCCAGTAAGTACAAATGCTTGGTGGAGTGTTATCCTTTATACTTACAAGAAACAGTCACTGCTTCAGTCCTGCCATGCTGGGGTGGAGTTACTCTAGCATTTGTTGTATACTGGGGAAAACAAAGGAGCCAGTTTTCATAACCTCCCTCTAGAATTAAAGGTTCATTCTGCAGGATGGTTTTGCTTTCCCACTGTATGGGAAAAAAAAATTTAAAGTTAATTGATTTAAAATAGAAAGTAAACTTTTACAGCTTAATAGTGTTGTTTAAATTTCTGTGCCTAGTCATAAAATTGAGAGATTGTTTTTTGAGATTTTTAAACAAGACACAGCGGTTGCAAAAATAGAGATCCTCTCTGTGTTTGAAGAATGCCCAGCACAGTTGGGTTCCTGGCTCTGCCTGCAACTGGGTGTGAATATTTCCAGTAGAGAAAGAACCACTTACTGCTACTTCACATAACAATCCTCCACACAGAAAAGTATTTTTATTACAGTATTTGCTTCAGTTTCTTATCTGGTATGTTTGCTGAGGGATTAGTGATTTAGAAAGCATAACATTGACTTTCTGAAACCCCTTGAGAGTTCAGGGTTCAGACTGCCCTCCTCCTGCTGTGCTCAGTACTTGTTCAGTACTAGTACATGAACAAGACAGTACAGAGAACAGCCTCTAAAGCAATTAAGAAGGAGAACTGCTGAACTATCTCTGAACCCCAGTCCTGGATGTCAAGGTAACAGAAAGATTTGCAGTCTTTCACAAGAGCCACCACTGTACAGAGGAGGGACAACATAGCCACAGAGAATTTGACTCGAAAATGTTGGGCATCTGCTCACTGTGGAGTCTATAAGCTCCCTGCACTGATGAAACTCGAATTTAAATTAATGTTTATCTAAGTTATATTCAAAAATGCAGAAAAGTTAACTGTGCTGAAAATATTTCTGAAGCCTCCTTCATTGCAGCCCCTCCACTGTAGGAAGTACCTGGCTGATAGGACTGCCAAGTGGGTGGCCAACCAGTTTCCAGGGATAAGGAATTACTGTTGTAATACAGGAGAGAAGGTGACTGTTCCTGGGAAACAGGACTAAAAGTATTTTCCCAAATAACTCTCTCAGCAAAGAACTCTAAGTTGATGAGCTGCTTGTTGAGGAAGTGAGTTGAATCATTCTGCTGTTTACCTGTTTAATAAATTATACTGTCATCTACCAGAGTACAGTATGAAACTTCAAACTACACTTCTGCTATCAAAACAAGCAGGCTTTGAAAACTCAACCAAGGGTCATTAAGGCCTCCATATACACATAAATATAAGTGCTTCAAGGCCTTTTTTACTAAGATGAATTAATTAATGAATTAAAGGATGAAATTTGCCAACCTTAAAAAGTGCATCTTTCAGGCTCTGTAGAGTTGTTCCCAGCTTTAAGTCTTCAGCAGAACTAAACCAGTCTAGCAGTATAACATAATGGAACTGTCCTCTCCTCTTCCATGAATCCCTAGACTCCTCTGGGAGTCTAGCTTCAATCAGGTAAGCAGTATCTCTGAAATTAATTAACATGCATTTAAAGATTCATGTACAAATAACATTCTGTCCAACAATATATAATCCACAGATGTTTATGTGCTTGGATAAAATAAATATGCATTGTGTTGACGTCAGTACATGCAAGAATAGTGCTGTGCAGATACATCTTACCCACTGGTACAGCAGGGATTCTGACATTAGGTGTACATGCTTTAAAAGCATGTACTTTTTTAGAAAATTAAGTATTTTACTCTCATTTAACATCATGTCTTACCCAGGATGGATAGCTTCTTCTGGGACACTGATGGATTTTGGAATACAGGATTCCTGATAATCCTTTGATTTTCGAGCATCCATTATAAGCAATTCAATATTTTTGTCTGACATCATCGCAAACAGCCTCTCAGGTGTGACTGCTCCTTGAAAGAGAGAAGCAATTACATGTAAGAAGCCACATTATAAATGAAGATAGCTATGAATGGCTATGGTATCTGACTGGTGCAATCAAGACTGCAAACAGATGAAAGAGGAGTAAGAAGTCCCACAAAGTCATGGAGGTGAGACATTACAGTGTGGGCCTTTTGCTCCCACTGCTGTAGTGATCAGCACCTGATCTGTTAGATTAGACAATACTGAATATTTCAGTGATAAACAAGTTTAATGTATTGTGGTCTCATTTAAATCAAGCTATATAGGCAAGCATTTGTGAACTACATGCTGCAGATATTCCTCTTAAGAATTCTAGAGAACATTTTCACATACTCATTACAAGAACAAAAAGCTGAAGGTTGTAAGGAGAATGGAAAAATTTTCTATTTAATTGAATAAGCTGTCATATTTCATCCTTTCCTATCAGCAGTAGAGCTGTTTTTCTTTCTAACCTGACCACTACAGGACTAGTTCATCTTCCATTACTGAACAGTTGAAAAACTGACTACAGATCTCTAAGTTTATGAAAAGTAATGAAGGCTTTAATACAGAGTTTAATGAATTACTGATTTGTTGTAACTGAAATGCAGGATACTAGAATTTCATCAAAGTATTTTGACTGTGAAATGACTCCTGAGAAGGACTGCAGCTCTGAGGTGATTAGTGCACAGCCATACAGAAACATTTTTCACATTTGTGTGAGCACTGCATCTCTTACCACTCAGGCCATCAGACTGATCTTTTCTTTCCAGTGATTGCTTTGTCTCACCATTAATCTGTATAAGTGAAAAAAAAAAGTTTAGCATGTAGTACTGAGAACTAAGGTGGCCAAGAGACAATGACTCTCACAGAGCCTGAAGGAAACTTGTCAGACAATTAAGCCACAGGAACAAACACAGCACAAGGGAGCTGCATCTGAAGATGTGCTCACAAATGTACTCAAAAGATACTGAGGCTGCTGCCCTGCCTAGACAGAAAACAGTTAGAGAGGTAATACAACCTAGGACACCATCATCTAACAGAAGAAATTCTTTAAGTATTTGTCGAGAATTAAGTGTTAATTGTTTCCACACTACTACTGAAAAGTCAACCTTCCCCTAAAATGGAGACATGTTATCCTTAGTATCAGTTTGTCACCATTACCTTGGGTTTCTTGCACCAATTCTGGCATAAAACAGAAATTGACTTAATCATAAAGCTTAGTCTCTCTTATACAAGACTTGGAGGCTACTAGGACTTCACATATTCCAAAGAAATTTCAAAGAAGGATTATGGAGAGTGTACATTACTTCAAAAAACCCTCACCTTGATTCTGAACAGGAAATAGCTACTAGTAGAGACGAAATTCTAGATTGAAACTATACATTCAGATTGAATTAGAGTTTGTAAACATCTTCACTTACCCTTTGGCTTTTTCCTTTGGAATCTACAGCACTTTCTGAGGAGTTTTTGGCTGAGCTCTTTCCATCATCTTTTGGTTCTTGCTTTTTCTGCAGCTCTTGTCTGTCCCTCTCTTCAAGTTTTTTCCGAACTTCAGCCTCCTCGTATCTATTGGGGGAAAAAAAGTGCCTTTTTTCAATATTGTGGTTTTGGCTAACCTTGAATTATTAGTATCAAAATCAGTAAGTCTTCAGTCAAAAACTTAAAAGAATTATTTAGAATTTTAAAAAGTTAAAGTATTGCCAGTTTTTGTATTCCAACGAACTCCATATTGCTTCCTAACTATGTGGTCTTATTTCTCCCACTTTTGGGTTGGTTTTCTTATTGTTAAATCTTGGTTTGAGTCCTATTACATAGCCACTGATTGTAAAGCTTTTTTTTTCTTCAAACCTGGGGTCATGCTTAGCTATGGTATCTCTGAATGTTTTTCACTTTCCACAGACAACTGTAGGTACTGGTGACTTACAGGTAAACTCCAACATATTACAACAGTCATCCCAGGTATTTTATTTCATTTTGCAATGGAGCCAGTGAAGAGTAAGTTAGCTCAGATATCTAAATTTGCATTTTCTGGGAAGTTGGATCAGAACTGCTTATACAGTAATCACTGTCAGAATGTGAGTTGACTCCATGATGTGCTCACCTGTGTGCCTGGTGCTTATTTCAAAAACTGGGCCTACAGGGAAGCCAATGCAAGAACTGTGCTCACTCAGGAGTTTTGGGGGATGAGGTCTTGCGTACAACTGTCCTTTTCATAAAGCCTCAGATTTGAAAATTACCCTCCCAGCCTTTCACCACTGGAAGGACAATCATGGTATTGTAAGGCAGTGATCTCCAAACTACAGTTTTCAGATCACCCACTGGAGGTTTGTACAGTCACATCATTGTTCAATAGTATGCACTTACATTTAATACAACTGAGTAGTTTAAGGGTTACTAGTATCATAAAACAAAAATAGAATGTTTGACCTAACAATTTGGATGACTGAAGCAAGAAGTAAAACATGAACTCAGAATGTGTTAGTAAGTGCTCATGTTAACCAGATGTTGCGTAATGAGGGTTAAAATAACAATGACAATATGGCTGTATGTTAATAACCTAGATCATTCAAATTCCACCTCCAAGTCTACTGCACTAATTGCCCACTAAGAGGAAGGAGGCACCAAATCTGTAATTTTATTTTTAAACAGGCTTCTTGATTTGGCACAGGCATTGTAAGTTAGAACTGAGCATTTTGTTCCCACTTGGAGTTAATGACACTAAAGCGTATTTCACATTTTAGTTTAATTTGGTCAGTATGAAATATTTACCCATCAATTTCCTATTTATACTTCTGAAGCACGTAGTAGGTCATTCATGTAAGCATTCCTGTCCCTATACAAGTTTCATCAGCTCTACTTTTAGTTAACAATTAACATTCAAACTATTTGCTGGCCTACTGCCTGGGGAAGAAATTATACAAATAATTTCCTTGAAACTACTTCTGTAGTTACGCAGGAGTCATGTTTCATTTCTGTTACCTTTAAATATTTACACATTTTGCCAGAGTAGTTAAAAGTTACTGCATCAACTCCAAAACTCCATTCCTTTCATAAAAAGACATAAGTTACTTAAACAGGTCTCTACATTCTGGGTTTCTCCGATTCTATCAATGTTTACTCTTAGAGTGAATCTGTAGCTGTCTTTAATTGTCTTTAAGACTCACCTAAACAAAGAAAATTTAAAGATTGTTTCATACATAGTGTCATGAAATCTTTGTGAAGTCACTCTTTACATACATGTAACTACACTCACAGTTCACCCAAACTAACTTTATAGATTTAGCACTTTGGAGGTATAAAATACACTTTCACAAGAATACTTGGGAGGAGGGGGGTGGGACATGACACTTGTGAAGGGAAATGTGCCCAGCTGCAGAGAGACAGAGTAAGAGTGAGAAAGTTGCTAAGGATGCAAGAAGCAGAAAAGGCTGGAAATAAAACTACTGTGCTAAATATCACCTAAAGATAGACCCTACTTTACAACTTCTTACTAACACAATTTCATGGTTTATGGCACAAAGATGTAACTTGTCAGCTGATAATCAGGTACCCAAAAGCCCAATAGCATCTGCTCATTTACATACTTGCAGAGCTGTGCATTCCACACACATATCTGCAAGTGGCTAAAGAATCAAAACCTGGCATTTCTTAGTGTAAACTATATCCAGACTAGGGGGACTTTTTAGCCTATCTGATTATTAGGAACGTTCATTAATGTATTTGGGCTCAGATGACCTTTTGATTAAAAGGCTGAGGAGGCTCTTGATCATCTCTCCTGTATATGTACTTCAGACCTTATAGTTTCTTCTTATTAGTCAATTAACAAAACTAGAAGACACTGTCAACAAACCAAAGTTACTAGGAATTAGCAGACAATGTACAAAATGACAAGTTATTGGAGTGTGTGGCAGTGAAAATTTTCTATAGTATAAGACTTCTGGGAATAAATTTAAGGTCTCAAGAGTTTCAGGTACCTATGGTTTACTCAAGTGCAATTGCTTACTACTAAATAGCATGAAAATCTGCACTTGGCACAGATACAGGCTCAGGGTAAAAGGAATAATGCCTTAGCCATCAACTATATTACATACCTGAGTTTAAGGCTGTCTGACAGTATTTCAGCTTCATCAAGAGCTTTTTTTAAATTTGTAGGTCCCAGAATTGAATGAAAATAATCCTAAAATGACAAGCATCACATAATATAAATATGCAGTCTAACAATGCCTATTTCTGTGCATGTCAAGAGTCACTAATGTATGGAGAGTTGATATTATAATATTAATGCTAAAAAAAGAACTAGTTTGAATCAAAGCATTTTCTATTCAAATATGAGTTTGTAAGTAAGACTAAAGTCTAAGTCTAAGACTTACTAAATTCTTTCTTGTTTAGTGTAAAGACTAGACAAGGCAACTTCACCAAAGAAGTCTGACTGGTAAAAATTATGGGAATACCTTTCCATGAAAAAATATTCACAGATCTGACAATTTGTATAGTTCATACATAAAAGGAAAACTGTAAAAAAAATTAACACGAGACTTGTCAGAAAACAAGAAAGAAAAAAATCGGCACCGTGAGACAGTTTACTTAATATCAGCGTGATCCTTTGAATGTGTATTAGTGTAATTCTCTGTACTTCTCATACTTTGACCAATGCAGAAGAGATCACTCGGAAAGCTTTTATACCTGCTGCTGCTTAAAATCAGGTCTCTTTCTAATAAGGTTATAAACAGCCACATATTTCATGTATAGGATGTAAGCTTTTTCTTCATCTCCATCCAGTCTGCTTTCCTCTGCTGCCTTGAAAATCTTAAGGGCACTCTGCACATAACTGAAACCAAAGAACAGGAGTAAAGCACATTAATTGCTGACTTGTCCTCAAACACCTTTTCATTACAAGATGCCATCTTAAGTGTTTACAGATTTCACCCGTATATTAAGCGTTTGCTTTTACCACCTTAATATAAAGCTTTCATTAAATATGAATTGCAATCATCTTCCTCCAAATAATGTTTCTCTTTGCTAGTTTGTTTACCAGCCTTATTTAAAGTCTTCCATAATTAAATACCATAGTGAGATATGGAAAAAAGTACTCTTCCCTTCTAAGAATAACTTTCTTTCTAGGAAAAATTAAGTTATAGTAAGACAAAATTAAATCATCGATTGTCTAAAGATGCTAGAGGCAAAGCATTCAGACACTTGCTAAAGGTTTTGTCATTTTTACAGATTTGCATTAATGTAGCCTTTCCTCTAAGTATGTGGATTTTCATGGGCATTGTGCTCTGTCCAAGTCATGCTTTGGCAGTATGCCAAGTGACTTCTGAAGGCAGTAAGCACATCCAATGTGACAGCTGAGAGCCATATATAAGACTATTGAAGATTCTGTATCTAGCAGAAATTATTCAGGAAATTTAGATCCACATCAAATTTGTTCTGGAACCACTAATATTTTAACTATTAATTCAATTATAACATATATACCTTTTTGTACTGGTCTTTTCAGGTTTTACTTCTGTCTTCTTGTTGAGATCTTTCAATGAAGTAGAGAGGTAGAGCTCCTTAGGTACAGATGCCACAGCAGGCATGTTAATATTGTTACTTATGTCCCTTCTAGGATGTTACAGCTTCTTAGAAGTCTCTACCAATACGTTTCTGGAGGAGGAAAAAAAGGTAGGAAGAGCCAAATTATATTCCAATTACTTTTAGTACAGTAGTTATAGTTACCCGTGTAGGTTTATTACCTAATTTATCTCACCTTACATGAGCTAGCAAATAGAGTGTCTGAACAATTAATAGTATAAATTAATCTTTCAAAGTGACAGAATTATTTGAAATCACTTCATGTAATTGATCAAGAACGTCCAGCAATATCTGTGCTAACAGGGAAATTTTTAAAAAAGTGCTGACTCATGAATGTTCAAAATCATTATATCCAGCAAATTTATTCTACTGAAATGCCAGCAAGTATACTATCAAAAAATAGCTGTCTCCTCTGTACTCTGCAAATACACATTACTCCCTCTGAAAAATGACTTCTAATATCTTGCTAAGAGATAAGCTGAGAACAGGAAGGCTGCTACCATTAAAGTCTACTGAAACATCTTGGACATTCTGTAGGTCTTCAACTCCTTGGTGCCATTGGCTTTGTGCTTTCATTTGGAAGTGCTCTCCAGGCAGCCATGAAATAGTTAAGCAGAATTTGGTCACAAGGGACTGTTACATCATGTTATCTGAGACAGGGAAGTCCAGGAAGTCTCCTGCAGACAGTCTAACTAAAAGTCTTTGCATCTAGTACACAGTGAGCTATTTTTTTTTAGCCTTGGGGGTGGCAGGGGAGGAACTGAGCTCCCTCACAAGCAAGAGGGGAGACATTCAGATGTGAGCAATGCTGAAGGAATGAAGGGGGACTCGTTAGAAGACAGACCCTCAAATGGTATCAGCAAGGAAGTTATTCCCTAGCAGAGAAAAGCCACATGGCTTCTGACAAGATGAAGGTAAAGCATTCCTCTTCCACTCTCAATGTGATCAGCATCAAGTGTGACCAAAAAAAACCAGCCAGTGACCTCAGAGGGAAGTTTCACCTGACCAAATTGATCAGTAACCACTCAATGAGGTAGTTCCAATTTCCCTCCCTCTTTCTCAGGCTGGTCTGGTACTTCTCCAACCTCTTCTCGAGCAATTCACCCTGCTGAAGAAGCAGAAAGGCTACACAGCTTGTGCAAAGGCAGCAGCTGGCATGTGCAGTCAAGAATGAGAGGCTAAGGTGGGAATGGGATCCTTCCCAAGGCTCAGAGCTGTTGTACTCCCTGAAGTATTACTGCACAGAGTATGGCCAGGCTGACTCTTGTTGGGCTAGGAATTGGTTATCAGACAAAGACACTAAGTTAACACAAGCCTTTGGTCTAAGGTCTGGTATGCCAAGGTCAGACTAAACAATATCCAGCAAAATAACTTACTGCTTCAACACAGATGCTGTACTTGCTATTTTCCTTGATAACTAGGTATCAGCTTTTTAAAACTGAAAAATTTGTTAAAAATCCTCTCTTAGTGGACTAATTTCCAGATAATTCTATAACGTTAAGTATTGAAGTCCTCAAATACTATCTTTAACACACAGAATTAAAAACATATCCCATACCTAACTCATCTTAAAACCTTGTCTTTTGTATATGATGTGTCATTAATCAATTGTAACTTTCAGAGGGATACTTAGGAGCTGAAAACAAGGCAGACAATTCATTAGAACTGCATGCAGTAAAAACAAAACACAGACATTCCCTGCCCCAAAGAAGACCTTTCCAGTACAAAAGCCTTTTAGCCTAAAACAAAGACATACTTTTTGCAACCTCATAAAGAGAGGCTTCACTCTTATTAAGATTTTAGTATTGCTTCTCTCATTCTACCTTCAGAGCATGTCTTTACCTGGCTTTTTTTTTCACCGTGGAACTGTAAATAGACTTTTCCTTTGAAGCTTTTAAGTCCTTTCCAAATATATCTTCAATGTTTGCTCTGTTATGTAACCAGTATTTTCTTAATCTTAAGTGGCAGCATTTGGTTGTGTTCTGACAGAATATTGTAACTAAATATGCAGTCTGAATAAGATATGCACATAGCATTAGAGTGCTGTGTGCATATGAGCAAAAAAAGCTCAAGATAATGTGGAAGATGAACCATTTAATGATGTCAGTAAATTCTCAAGTGTTGCTGACACACCTTGAAAAGGGCAGATCTTCTGGAACATCATCTATACAAATGCAGAACTTGTAGGTAAAAGCCACCTCTGGGCTTTGGCATGAAACAAAAATTGTCTTTCCACATTTTTCTATGGTCACTAAATTATAACTGCAGGTCTTTAAACTGCCATGCAAATTCACTGCTGAACTTTTATTTTCTGATTAAAAAAAATTTCTCTACCTTTCTTAAAACATGAGCTTCAAACCACAGTAGCTGATGAATGAGATATTACCCTTTGACCTCCCACAGCATCACAATTCATACAATATGCTGCAGTGAAATGAGAATGGATAAGGAATAACATTTTCTAAACTTTTAAAAAAATCAAATTCTCAACCACATATTTAATCGAAATACAGCATATGTGATAAGTTGACATGAGATTTCAGTTGCAGTTTCTAAGACATTTTTCTATATAGAATCTTAATTTTGAATCTGTAACTAACATTTTCAGGTTTATGCATCACAAATGCCCCAAGTGGATTTTAGTTACTACAGACTGACCATTGCTGACTGCTCAGTCTTAGATCGTAAGGACCCTTAAAATTTCTTAAGCTTCTACTAAGTTTTAAGATGTGCATTACCTTAATTTTCCTCATACTCAAATGAACATGGCTTATTTCCTTAATTTTTGAGCAAGCTTTGGGAAGACTATAATTTCAGAGTCCAAATCAGCTCCTTCATTGATAAATATTGCCATCTGATTTTGAACACAATTTTTTTCAGATATCAGATTCCTAACTGGCCTAGTCTCAGTGAAGGAATCCAGAAAAATCCAGCTGCACAAATACAGCTTGGAACTAGTCAGCATCAGAGAAAACTGGATCATAAAACCATGAATAGAAGGGGCTGAAGAAGTTATAATAGCTAAATCTACTATTAGTCAACCCTATCAGGAAGAAGCAACAACCTATTTCAGGTTTGTCAACTTCTATCTTAAAAATTAAGATCAAACTCAAAACCTGAGACCTTTTCTACCCCAGCTGAAGTATTATCTCTGGCTCCTTCTTCATACCTATGAGTGCTGAAAACAAGGCCAATATCCCAAAACGTAAGTGAAGTCATGCTTGTATGATTATAGGCATTTGACATACTTAGAATGGATAGTTTTACCCTGACAGAGAAACATACCTGTTGGTAACAGGTTTTTCAACATCTAATTATGATGCCAGTTTTACTAAGGATATGAGTAAGCTTTAAGTGGAATGACTACAGAAAGAACAATGCACACTGAAGCAGTTACACTGCAAGCAGTGCACACACTAACACATTGTGAAATACTGACACAAGTAATGCGCATCACCAATTCAGGTATGTAATAAAGTATTATTCACTTATTTTTCTCTCTAGCACTTGAGCAAATGAGAAACGGCTTTCTCTCTCATGAGCATTAAGTTACTCTGTCTTCTCAGAATTAAGTTGTACTGTCTGCACTTAGTACACAAGAGTTGGTTTTCTTTAAGATTATCGGTTTGAGTGTAGAGACTGAGAATTTTTCAATGACTGAACTACACAATCAATCAGCATATTGAGTTCTGTTAGTCCTCTAGCTCTCTGTAGTATTGTTAATACCACAGGCCTTGGTCCCATAACCTAATGTGCATAGGATGATTATGACTATTGGGGCGTCTTATGGCAAGCTCATTATGCTCACAGAGAGTACCCAAACTTTCACTATTCTGGTTCCAGGGCAGTAACACATCACGGGTCTCTCTCCGGCCACGTATCCTGCTGAAACCTGCACCAGCCTGCACTGCCAAGCCTCGCAAGGACTCTCTCCACGCAGTGGGAAACCCTTTGACAGACAACCATCCCACAGTTTCACTGATACCGAGGGGAAAGAAAGACACTTTAAAGTTTCTTAAATACACTGGATTTTCTGCAGGAAGTTTGAAAGTTATTCCATCTAAGTAAAACCACAAATAGTTCCACTTGTTATTTAGATAAATGAACATTTGCAAGGCGTAGGCAAACAGCAGAGGTGATAAGAAGCCGGGGAGGTGACAGGGAGGCAGAAAACTCCTCCAAGTTTCTAAGCGGGCGGTCAATAGCGCTGCGGCGGCCCGGCCGGGCTGTGGCAATCTCCATGACACCGCAGCTCGCCGGCCGCAGGAGTGCGGCACTCTGGGAAGCGCCGCTTCCCAGCCATCTTCCTCCGGCCGCTCTCGGGCTCGGCGGCGGCTCCGCCAGCCCCGCTCGCTCCTCACTCGGCCGGGCTAAGGCTGGGAGACTGCGGGCTGCCCAAGGTCACCGCGCCGGCTCCCCGCCGGCCAGGGCCGATTCTCCCCGCGCGGCCCAGACCGGCTCCCTGCCCTCCGCAGCCCCTCGACGGCCGCTCCCCCCGCACGGCGGGGCTGGGCCCGGGGATCCCTCCAAGGGCGCCCGCCCCTCCCGTCACCGCCAGAGTCCCTCTGTCCCGCAGGCCTCGCACCCCGCCGACCCAGAGCCGCCCCGGCCGCGCACTCACCGCCGCGGGGACTCGCTGCCTCCGCCCGCCGGCCCGGGGCAGGCCCATGTCCGAGCGCGGCTGCCGAGGAGACGCTACGCGGCCATGGCTGCTAGGGCGGAACTCGGCGGCGTCCCTCCCTCCCGCCGGGCCTCCGCCGCCCGCGGGGGCGGGGACTGTCACGGCCCTATCCGTGCCGCGGGGCTGGCTCGGGCCGCGCGGGTGCGGGGCGGCCCCGCCGCTGTCCTGCGGGCCCTGCGGAGCGCGGCAGCGCTGGGGCGGCCGTGGAGCCGCCTCGGAGCTGGAGCGGCTCCGGGGGCAGTGTGAGAAGAGGGAGACGCGATGACCTCGCCCAACAGCACCCGGCGGCCCTCGAGAGCGCTCCGGGTTACCTGCCGTTACCTGCCGTGCCCTGCCGGCCTCCACGGGCTGCTGGCCTGCCGGAGCTGGCTCCTCGTCTCGGGAGCAGGAGATTTGTTACTGCGGCCAGGGCACTAAGAGCGGGATCTGGGGGCTGTCACAGTCTGTAGGACATGCCAGCGTTTGTATGGGGTGTTAAACTGGCTCACTGCACTGTGCAATCTGGTGTGGGAACGCGAGACACCTCTCTTTATAAAAATATCATTTTTGCTTTAGAGGAAACTGGACTGGTAGGGGACACTCCAAGTTTTCTGTTGATGGCAGTGTTTTCTGTACACGTTGTGTTACTACAAGCATCATATCTCAGGGATGGCAGGTACTTTGGACGTGCTGGTACAGTCCTGCTGGGAAAAGGGAAGAGGCTGGTTGTGCTGTGGAGATCTTACACAAGTGGAGCAGATACTGTGTGCTGCCACAATCCTGGCCTGTCCCCCAACTGTGTTGGAGGGTGAGGGGATTCAACAACTGCATTTCAACCTGGTACTCAGTTTTGCCAATGGAAGTGTCTTGTGAGCCGGAGCAGTTTCCATCAGTGACTTCAGAAAACAGGGAGATCTTGGAGCCTAAACAGGGAAGTTTAGAAAACATGGAGATGCCTGTCTCCATGTTCCAAAACACTTCTGTTTCCTTGCCCAGGAAGCTGAATTATATCACAGCACCTAGTACAGTAATGTTGGTTGGTACTGGCCACATGAAAGGCTCAGACAATTTCTCTATCTTTGCAGGGTGTGTGAGTGATCAGGCATGTGAAAGGTTCTGGGAAAAATGAGAACAGTGATATGCCTCCTTTATTGTGCAGAAAAGTGAATACCAAAGTCAATAGAGTCCAACAACTCTAAGCTGAACTGAATATTAATAACACCATGCTCTTGTAAGTGCCTTTTTTTATGTGTTTTAGGGGTGGGTGATGCCAAAAAGTTATGACAAGGTGGAAGGGGTAAGTCCACTGATGTCAGAGCTTGGGATGTGTACAAATTAATATTGACTCTCATACTCACTGCTGTCCAAACTGCACTCAGAGAGCCCTTTTATTGTTTCTCATATATGAAAAAATTGCATGATACAATCTTTGGTTTTACTTGTATGGGCACACCCCAGCCATATATAGAAAAGTGTTTGGGGAGGAGTTGCCTATGCAATTAGCTTTACCCCACTCCAGAGCTTGTTAAAACATGCTAATAATGTTGATTAAGTTATGCTGTGGTTGCCTCAGGTTACAACACATTTTCCTATCAGCACGTATGTTCTTGTGTAGCAGTATTAAAGAAATAAAGAAAATAATTTTAGTAGAAATTGGTGTGCTTTTTAGTAGAATGTATTAGATTATTTAGCTAAAAAAATTACATCTACTAAAGCAGGGTAAAATAGAAACCATACTTAACGGATGTGAAAGGTGTTCTGACTTGCCTACATCAGACATCCAATGTCTCTCTCTTACAGTGTAGTTTTGGTGAATCCCGTAAAAAACCTGGACATGATTATTTTGTGATCATAATAATGAAAACTGTTATACAGTGCTAATGGATTAAATGCAGACTGCATTGTTCACCTCTATGAAAGATTGTCATTAATATGGAAAGCTTGGCTTTTCTGTAGCACTGCTGCAAACACCACAGTCTTCCTGTTTTATTGGCACACGCCTGTGAGGACATTGTAACATTTTCTGTGTCTACCGCTACTGCGTAAATGAAAAGCCGTCACATGACATCCTAAATCCTTGTTGAGAGACACAGACACTTGTCAACAACGAAAGAGAAGTGTGCTGAAGGTTGGATTTAAGGTTTCCATGCCCTGGGTGACCAGTGGCAGCCCCGAGGTGCTTGGATTTGTTCTCTAGTGCCGCCTTCTGGCTGAGCACGCCCAGAAAAACCAGTCCACAGGTGACAGGAAGAAAGTTACTCCTTGGAATAATGTTATTTGTATTTTGTACAAAGCTGCATTAGGTAGGTCAAAGGCAAATAATAATGCTTCTGTAAACAGCATTACAACAGGTATTCCTCTAATTATCTAGAGGGTATTATAATCTCCAAAATAACAGACTGGAATTTTGTTGTTGGTATGTTTTCCTGAAGGATGACGATTATGAGATCCATGCTTCACAGTAGCAGATGTATGACTCGGAACAGCTTTGGGGAGAATGTGAACACAACCATTTTGCATTGTTGAAGCAAAACTGGGAGAGAAATGTTTTGGGGCCTGGGCTCAGGTTCAGTACAAGCCAGGGACTGAAGGCCAGACCCCTCTGAAAGAGCAGCAACATCCAAAGACTATTTTGGAGCTGTCATCCTATCAAGTCCTATTTCTATGATCCCAAAGTGTAGCTTCCTCTGCATTTGCAACTGGTGAGGCCACACCTTCAATACTGAATCCAGTTCTTAGACCCTTAATTTAAGGACATTTTGGGGCTGGAGCAGGTCCAGAGAAAGGCAATGAAGCTGGTAAGGGACCTGGAACACAAATTCTGTGAGGAGCATCTCAGGGAGCTGGGGGTTCAGCCTGGAGAAGGCTCAGGGGTGACTTTATTGCTCTCTACAACTCCCAGATCCGAGGTTGTGGCCATGTGGGAGGGAGTTGGTCTCTCCCAGGTAATCTCCAAGAACAGGAGGACATAAGAGTTCCACCAGGGAAGATTTAGGTTGGACATGAAGAATTCCTCCACAGACAGGGTGATTAGATATTGGAACGGGCTGCCCAGGGATGTGATGGAGTCACCGTCCGTGGGGGTGTTGAAGGAAAGACTGGACCTGGCACTCAGTGCTGTGGCTTTAAGCTGACATAGTGGTGTTGGGTCACACGTTGGACTCATCTCTGAGGTCTTCTCCAACCAATTTGACTCCGTGATTATCTTCATAGCTCTGCCTCAAACGGACAAGGCAGCGAAGTCCATGCTCAGAGAGCGTACCCTCGCCTGGGAGCACAAGCAGAGCTCCAGTAGCCATGAGGCGGGAAACGCAAGCTCCACCACCCTGTGCCACAGAGTAACCCGGGACAGCGACCCCTGTCCTTATTCCATAAGCTGCCTCTAGGGAGGCCACCCGGGCCCGCCGAGAGCGCGGGGCCGGCCCTGCCCCCGCCGGGCGGGCAGCGGAACGGAACATGGCGGGGCCCCTCCAGCCCGCGCTTCCCCGCCTTTCCCCGCGGCGGCGCGCATGCGCGCTGTGCGGCGGTGAGGCCGTATCCCTCCGCGCGCCCCTTTTCCCTCGATGTCTGTGTTAATAAGGTAATTCCCGCGCCCATGGTAAGTGCCGGGCGCCCCTCCGGGCCCGCCCGGGGCGCCCCGCGCCGCCTCGCGCCCGCCCGCGCGCCCGCGGCGGGGCCGAGCCGCGCGGAGCCGCGCCACTCCCCTCCGCCCGCCGTGTCCCTCCGCCGGGCGCGGCGCGGACTCTCGTGTGGGGCTCTCGGCCTGCGGAGCCCCGGGTCGGTGCGGCGGCGGCGGCGGCGGCCGGGCCGGCAGCACGGTAAGGGCCCGTCCCCGCGCCCCGTCTCTCCCTCACCCCCCGGGCCGGCCAAGCTTTTCCAGGTCAGTCTGCGCCTTTGTATAGGGCCCTGTTACCGGATGTGGAAGTTGATCTCTTCGCTGGTAAAAAATAATTCCACTTCCCCGGAACCCGGCGCCGCGGCTCCCTCCGCAGCGCCCAGCCCAGCCAGGATTTCCTGTCGGGGAGAGCGGGCGGCCGGCCGGCCTTCCGGGGACCCCGCCGCGCGGGGGGCGCGGGCGGCGCGCTGGGCCCCGGCGGCGGCCTGGGCGGCCCGCGGGGCGCGGGCGAGCGCGACGCGCCCGGCGAGGACCCGGGAGCTGAGGGGCAGAGCGGGGCTGGGCTCGTCCCGCGGGTTTCTCCGCCGGGCAGCGCGGTGCGGGCCGCGTGGGCACGGTCCCGAGCCCCGCGTGGGCCGGGGGGGCCGGCGGGGCCGCGGCCCGGGCTCCTGAGGCGGCGGGGCTGCGTGCGCGAGCTTGGCGCCAAAGGTGCCCTGGGGAGAGGCGGCTCGGGCGGGAAGGGAGCGGTTTCCCCTCCGCAGTGCCCCTCAGCCGGAGTCTGTAACTCTTGCTTTGGACTCTTAATAAAGCGTACGATGGGAGCATAAAAGTGGGATGCGATGTGTTAGTGCGGATTGTCGTTTTTTTGTTCTGATTTCCCCAAATAGTCGAAGTAGTTTCCGTTGGTGGGACACTGGTGGCACGTCGGTGAAATCCCCTGTAGGAAGTCGTCTGTGGTAGTTCTTAAGGCATTTGTGTATTTTTCTTTAACCTGCTTGCTAAGGTGGCTTTGATTTAACGGCGAATGCTTCGTAGTAGAGTTAAACGTGCTCAGAGTTGTGAATGCATACCCTGTAGTTCTTCAGCCTGTTTTAAGTTATTCGTTATTTCTGAATTATTAGTAAGACTGTGCAGTTAGCTGAGTCTTGTATGCATACAAGTATTTGTAAGGGAACATAACTGTGCCATGGAAGTAAGGTTAAGAGTATATGTGGCAGATGAGCATACTCTAAATAGAGACTCTTGTTCATGACCTACTTTCTTTGCTGAAAACACTTTGTTTTCTATTTGGATTTTTTTTTTAGGCCTGTGTGCCAGACAGAAACTGTCGAGGAAGATTCCTCATGATAAAATGAATGTTGTTGGTAGGAGGTGGATGATTTTGATTTGATGGTATTTTCAAGCTTAATCAACCTGAGACAGTCTCCTAAGGCTGTGGTACAGTTCAAAGGCTACATCACGAGCCCTTGGATTCTTCATGTCAGTCACAGCTGCTGCAAATGAACCTTTTTGGTATCTAGTGCCAAATTTATTTGTGAAAACTGTAGATTGTTGGCAGTGCCAGTCCAAATCTTGGTGCCAATGGTTCCCCCTTGTTGCATAACACTCTTTAGATGTTACAGATCATGGCCAAATCTGTGCTCTCCTATGTAAAAAAAGATGTAGAGAAGTCTTTTTTTATTTGAGTTCATTGTTGATTGGTGCTTAAGTTAATGTGTGAGCCTAAGAGGAGGACAGACCTGCATTACTAACAGGCCTGGCTGTCTTTGCCACTAAGCTATTCAACAATGTTTGCTTTTCTCAGATCAGGTATTTTTCATCTGATGCATGTCTGACATGAAGGTCGTGTTGCTGTTCAAGCAAGCTAGAGAGAATTTAATTACAAATACAACAGTCAGAGGAAAGCGGAAAGCACTGGAATTAAAGCTGACTGCAATTAACATATTAGTGTAATTTTCACTAATATTCATGATAGAAATGTGGATAGTCTAAGCCTTTTATATTTATATTTGAAGTATTGCTTGTGAAATCATTGTCAAAAGATGTTTGATTCATGTAGGAAACCAGACAGGAACTTTTTGATTTTATCCATGTAAGTTGCTATAATCACTGGTAATTGATATGTTTGTTAAAATTATTCCAAACTGTTCATGAGATGCTAAACTCTGTGCTAAACTTCAAAATATTATTGACCTTGGTATGGACAGACACATAAAATTAGCTAGAAATGGCTATTCTGAATTTCTAGCAATACTGTGAGATGTTGAAATCAGTAGGGTGGTAGCTTTTTTGAAGGTCAGGTCTGGGGAAGCAGGTTAAATTGTTTTTTTCTTAAGTAGCGGAAAGAAAAAGACATTCTCAAAGGGTTATTTTTCCAGATGTAATGGATGTGAGAGATGATGGGTCTCCAGCCATCTTCTAAGTGCAATTCTGCCATCTGTCACGAGCAGGGAAAAGTGTTTAATGAGCCTTTAATGGAACTTTGTGATTTCCAATCTTTATCAGAGATACAGTGTGTATTGATTCAGCTACCTTTGATAAATTGCCCTGCTGCAGTCCATGCTCCTCCCTAGTAAGGATGTCCCTTTCAGGAGTGCACCTTGGGACAGACACTGGCCTGGGAGATCTCCATGCTGCCAGATGTTCTGCAGCAGCTGCTTTGGGCCTGTTGATCTTGACCAGCTGATGCTCAGCACTGCAGTGGTAGAAGAGGAGCAGGTCTGGGCTCTTGGGGGCGGGACACCGCTCTGAGAGACGCTGCAACATTTTAAGCCAAACTTGATTTTAATTTGGACTGCAGTCTCTGCTGCTCTGTTGTCTGTAGACTGGTGTGGTAGCCAGGCATGCCAAGTTGCCAGGTTTTTAGCTCCACTTGCTTCCCACGGAGCCTATTTCACACATAGTACCACCTAAACTCCTGTTGAGTGCTATTCTACGCCCTTCTGGTAACAGTGTGATCTTCATTGTAGAGGGTGTAAAAACCTAAATCTAAGATGGATGCAAAAAAGTAGTATAATTTTCCTTTGAACATAAGTAAAATAGCAATAATAATTTGATGTTATTTTTAGTTGCCAGCTAATTGTGGCATCTGGCTAATGATACTGTGCAGAATACATTGCAGTAATGTGGAAGTTCAGGAGTTGATTAAATCAGAAGTTCTTCCCTATTTACTCAGTTGTAGACAAAACCCTCTTCACACATTTGTGTAGGAGCTCTTAGAAGTCTGAAAACATTATCACATTGCCATAAGAGTAACTCCAACAGTCTCAAGTCTTTATTTCAGAGCCAGTGATGTTTTTATTCTCCAAAAAAGTCCTCATACAAAGTGTTACCCAGCTGTCATGCTAGCAGAGCTTGATGGAAATGACACACTGAAGAGAACCCTCAAACACTGTTCAGCAGAGTTGATTTTAGCACTGTGGAGTAGCAGCAGACTGCTCTTTGAAATAGCAATCTCATTTCAATTTTAAATGTATTGTTGTATCCTGCTTGTGGTAGTATCACTGCACTATTGTGGTGTTGCTGAGCGATCTTGAGAGAGCAGCTGGAAAGGTTTTGTGGAATGGGAGGCTGGGATTCTGCAGACCCTTCTCGCTCTGTCCCAGGACTGTGGATGAGTGTAGGGGTTGGATGTGTTGTCACTGGGGGATTTCTTACAGTACCAATCCTTGGAATGGGCTGCCCAGTGGAAATCAGCTTAGGGTTGACTACTCTTCAGAAATTTTGTGAGTACTGGTATTCATTGGTTAAAGGTGACTAAATGTGCATGAGTTTTGTTGGAAATGCCTCTTTGTTTGCTGCTGTTAGTGCATCAGTGACGTGTAATGGGATTTTTATTATTTTAGTTGAACAGTGGAATTTTGCGAGTTTTTTTTCTTTTTTCCACTAGGTGGCCCAAGCACGCTTTGAAGTACCCCATGAGAACTGAAACTTGATTCATTTCTCTTGTAACTGAAGTAAAAACTCTACATTGTGAGGCATATACCAACCTCTGTGATGCTTTGTGTTTGTTTAAAATACAAACACCTTATATCAACATAGAGAGTGTTGGTCAATGTAAGGAATATGCAGTAATGAAAGGTTATTTTTTCCTTGATTAGAACATTTTTTATCAAGTGTAGTATAAAGCTGTTTGGTTTTGCATTGAGAAGAAAACTGGTGTGCTATCATTGACTGTGCTCAGGGAGGCTCTGAAAAGGTGTTGATATGAAGTTTGTCCCTAACATCTCCTGGGAGTGAGACTGGTATTTTGCAGGCCACCATAATTGATATTTTTTGGGGGGGATGGCTTGAGTTTTGCTGCATAGGCTTTTCATAACAGCTTTGCAGTTCATTTCAGTAGTGTATAGATGTGGGTAGTGGGTTCTGAAGAGGCTGTTAAATGTACAGACTAATTTAATTCAGTTTAACAGACATTAAGTGTAACTTGTTATCATGAGTATCTTTTTGGTTAGTGGAGGAAGACGGATATATACTGAAGGCAGCTCTTCTGTGGGGGTGGTTGGATGCTGGAATGAGGCTGAAGAAGTGGTAGGATGTTCATCCATAGAGAGACATTCAAAACTCAACAGGACTGAGCCCTGGGCCACCTCTGACTGGGATATTGAACTACATGATCTTGACCGGTCTCCTTCAACCTTAATTATTCAGCAATTCCAAAATGAGATTTTATTGGTTCCTTTGCTCTACTGCTGTTTAAACCAAAAATGGAAATTGGATAGTTGTGTTTCTGAGCTAGTTGTAACCTCAGTATTTTGAATTAACTTCCAGCTTTCCTTTGTTTCTGAGGGCCTTGATGTGGTGGTATTAGACCACCAGAAAAAGAAGGATGTCTGTCTGTGAGTGTACTTTTCCTCCTTGACTTGCAATCCCCACTGGGGAAAAAAAAAAGCCATTTAAAGGGAGTGCTCTATTCCTTCATTTCACTGCTGCGCTTGCTGAGTGCCATCTCTTGCCTTATGTTTGGTATTATTACTTCTAGTGTCTCTTTTTAACAGGTATGACAGATTTTTTCTTATTCCATTTCTTAGGATATTTCCTAGATTTTCTCTTTTGCTCTTTTCCTTTATGGAAAAGAGACAGCAGTTGTCCCTTCCTCTGCATCTGACTGTATTCCTTTTTTCCTTCCTTTTCCCATTGTTAATATTTGTCCTATCCTGCCACCTTCCTGCTTCTCTTCCCTTTTCTGGCTGGAGACAAATCAGTGTGTTCACATGTAGCAGAAGGATGGACATAAATAGAGTATTTTGGTGGCAGGAATATTGCTGCCTGCAGTCAGTTCTGCAGACAGAGGTAACCTGCCCTAGTTCACAGCCCTACTGATCTGTGTTCAATACTGCATTTGCACTATTTTGGTCTCCTTTCTAGTTTCTTCCAAAGTCAACAGCTTTCAGTTCATTGAGCAATGTGCCAGTTGAGCCAGGTACAGAGAAATTTCTAAAGATACTGTTTTTGTGATAGATTTGTATGTTTAATGGGATTTCTTCCTGGACTGATACACTCTTCACTTTGTGTAGGACATTGGCTGCATGGCCTCACAACTGCTGTTATTAGTAATACAGGCTTAACTTTGTGTGTGACTGGAAACTAAACTGATGAAAGCAATTCCATTTTTAGCACCCTGGAAGGGGGGAAAACATAGCTATAGGTATACTAAAATGTTAGTAGTATTTTCTGGTTATTAGCATAAGTTATGGTTTAGTTCTAATTTTCTTTACCAAACAAATTTAATAGCAAGTATGAAATGGGGCAAGTTTAAAAAGTTGTGTTTCTAGCAATTCTTTGATGCAACAGAAACAGGTGTAATTTGTCTACATATATTATTGCAAGTATTATATGGAACCTTGGTGTAAAAGGGACGTTATCCAATCATCATGTGAAGGTTTTTCAGCTAGTGTCTCAGTCAAGTCTCAAAACTTTGCACTTCACATGGTTTTAGTAACTGTAGACAGTTAAAGCACGCAGTAATATTTGTTTTTAGGCGAAGGTTTTATTTCATGTATCTGTTGTATGTAGGACAATAATATGCTTATTGTGTTGTTTTGCATCTGGGGGTACAGGAATTATATTTTAGGGTGAACAAAAATAGTGGTGGATGAGATGTCAGAAAGGTGTTGTGTTTCATACCTGTCTCAGTGCATTTACATAGTGGTACCCCCTAAATACGTGTAGGCATTTTGGATAAGTGGATATGGTGCCTTTGGGTGTATGACGTAGCAGCCATGATGTAGAACTGTTTGAAAGCTGGACCAAGCTGCAGAAGCTTGCAGTATCAGGTGAGAGCTTTGAAACCACCTTCTGCTATAAGAAATGTTCATCCAGTTCAGTTTAAATTTTGTTTAACTTTACAGCTGCAGTGGTTACAGCATTGTCATACTGAAATCTTCAGACTAATATCAGTTCTGTTTGGCTGGCAAAAGTAATTCTAAAATCAAAGTGCTTATTGCAATCAATAAAGCTTATTCTCATGGCTAAAATACCAACTCCAGTTTTTGAGCTTTTCAGAGTAGTTCAAAAATAATAATTTAAAAAAGAAAGGCAACATGTATGTATTTAAAATAGCATTAATGTTATTATTTTGTCTTTATATTCCTTTATGTTCTTCACTAGATGTCACTAGTAGATTTGGGAAAGAAACTTTTAGAAGCTGCACGAGCAGGTCAAGATGATGAAGTTCGCATTTTGATGGCAAATGGAGCACCTTTTACCACAGACTGGGTAATGACAACTTTTACAGTGGAGAAAGTAAATTGTCTTACTTTTCTCACCTGAAGAAAGAAATACTATTCTTACAATTCAGCATTTATATTACAGTTCTTCTTGGAATTCTGCATTCACATAATCTAATGTCTAATTCAAAATTAAACTTGGCTGTTTCTTCATATGACCTCCTACTGATTTTAGTAACAGACTGTGAATGAGCTCATTCTGGTGACTTTCAAGATGAACTTCGGAATGGTTAATGGGAAAAAGCAGCAATCATCCTCCTTGTTACTGTGTTTATGCACTTAGTATAGTAAGAGGTTTGAATTATGAAAACAGTCCTAACTGCCTAATATGTGCAGCTGAGAGTTCCCTGATATAGGGGTACTGAGTTGTCTTTTGGATGTGCTGGTTTTTGAATAGGTTGTAGAGAGAGATCAAGTACCCAAAATCCTAGGGCATTTACAAGCTCTTAAGAGCCTTAATCTGCTTAGTGACCTACCTTCCAAATTAACTGTTTTGAGCAGGAGGTTGGACTTAATTGACTTCCAAAGGTCCCTGTTGGCCAACACTAAATATGGGGTTAGACCCCTTGAAATGTTACATGTCAAAAAGACAAAAAAACCCCAGATTAAAAAGAAAGCAACAACAAACTTCCCTCCCCCATTCATATTCTGTAAAAGCCTCAACAGCTTCTCTCCTTGAGACTACAAGGGAAAATGGTTTTGAGTGGTGGCTTGGCACGTGGGTTTGGTATCTTCAGAGTAAGAAGAAATGCTTTGCACTGCCATCTGTTAGATGTGCATGTTTTGTGTTCATTACAGCTGGGAACATCTCCACTTCATCTAGCAGCACAGTATGGACATTACTCCACCACAGAAGTGTTGCTGCGAGCAGGTGTGAGTCGGGATGCCAGAACCAAAGTGGACAGAACTCCATTACATATGGCAGCATCAGAAGGCCATGCCAGCATAGTAGAAGTCTTACTTAAGGTACAAACTGCTGAAACAAGTCTGAAGTGAGGTTATTGCAATGGTTTATGATCAGATAGTTGCAATTTGCTTTTCGGCATGAAAGCAGCATTGAAATTACATGAATAGTTAAACTGTGTGCACTGGGAACTTTGTTTTCCAATTGAACTGTAATTTATTTTACATTAAAATCATCATGATTTCAGGTGAATTATTTACTGCTGTTTCAAAATAAGAGTACTTCCTAATTTGATATTGTGTTTAGTTATAGATTTTAGAAGTAAGATGTACTTTAGGGAATCTGTAATCCTTTTGAGGTAAATAAGTATTTGGTAGATGGATTGGATTACTTTTAAAAAAATGTAAATGTAAGGTAACAGGGCATTCCTCATGGAGAAAAACAATTTAGGGCTTCATTCTGTGACCAGCATTATTTAATTGAGATATTTGTAATGACATAATTTATGCAATGATCTTGTTTGTAGCATGGTGCTGATGTCAATGCCAAGGACATGCTCAAAATGACTGCACTTCACTGGGCTACTGAACATCACCACCAAGAAGTTGTAGAACTCTTGATAAAGTATGGAGCAGATGTTCATGCTCAGAGTAAATTTTGCAAAACGGCATTAGATATTGCAGTAGACAATGGAAATGAAGACATTGCAGAAATATTACAGGTAACTTTTAATTCCTCGTGTTAAGGGAATTTGCAGCAAAGTACTTGATTACACAGGTCATAAACTAAGCTTTTAATGTAGCAGCTGTGACACCATATATTGATAATGCCACACTCCAGTCTAGTTCATTACATGAAATGAGATTAATGTTAGTAAACATTACTTGATCAAAGCACATTTTCACCACCTACAAAGTCAAGGATAAGTATTCTTTATTTTCTTAAATTTGAGTGATGTAATACACAGAGGTAGGTGGACTCCTTAAAATTGAGGTGTAAAAAAAATAACTCCCTTCTCTGATAGTATATTCTGACTATCCCCTAGTATTCAGTTAGCTTCATACATGGATATTAATTTCCTAGTTGGAGTTCAAGCAGGACAGAAGAGATGCCAATTTTTCCAGAATTAGAAAAGCTAAAATTGAATTATTGGAGAATTTATTTTAATAGATAATTCCATGGAAATATGTACTCCCTGTTCAATAGTGTTGTTAAAAGCAAATTAAGTTATAAATCTTACTGAGAAAGGAATGCAAAGTGAATGAAAAATATCATTATGCCACTGTATAAATCTGTAGCCTCCCTATGTCTTTAAATGTCTGAACTTCTGGTGTGTTCCTTTAGCCTCCTTCTGATTGCAGAAAGGGTGGAGTAAACAGAAGTTAATAATAATTCACAGAAAGACAGAAAGACTGCATGTCCATTTCGTGGCAATTGCAAAGCTGTCAGAGTAGCTTTTCATGATATGTATCTGCCCCAACAGTCTTGGTTCTTCAGACTTCTCTTTTAGATAAGTGAGCTTGCATATCTGCAAAAGAGCCTTGTCCTCATTGTTTACATAACTGGTAGGGAGAAGGACTGGTGTGTTGTTAAACTCTTTCACTCCAATAGATTTTCTGTCTTTAGATTTCAACCAAAAAAAAGTTTCTTATGTACTTGGAGATAGGACATGATATATGTGTATTGCATGAGCGCAGTGAGGGAGCTCCTCCTTGTTTGTGTGAAGCATGCAAGAATTCTAGCTCTTACACAAGTCAGCAACTCCTTTGTAGCTGCAGTGGGAATGATGTTGTTCCTTTTGTGTCCCAGATTGCAATGCAGAACCAAATCAATACGAACCCCGAGAGTCCGGACACTGTGACGATACACGCAGCCACACCGCAGTTCATCATCGGGCCTGGAGGGGTGGTCAACCTAACAGGTCTGGTATCTTCTGCAAATACATCCAGTAGAACAGGTATTTAGATGCCTAAAGGATAGCTGTGGGATTTTATACTTTCACTGATTTTCACCATTTAGTGAAAAGGTGTGAGGAAAAACAGTGGTAAGAAGAGTTACCATATTCCTCGTCAGTGTTTTTTGTGTGTTGTAAATATGTACTTACCTAAAACAATAATCTTCTCAGACATAAATTATCAGAAATTCTGTTTGCTTAACAAACTTCACTTCAGAATAGCACTTTGGTTCAGCAGAATGCTGCTGAAAATGGAATGTGTGCTAGAAGTTTCAGTGCAATAAAAATAGAAAAAGAGACTTTGGTGGTTTTAAATTTATCAGCTAATTTTTTTTTCATCCTTCTAGATGAAACAGGAGTGTCTGCTGTACAGTTTGGAAATTCATCAACATCAGTATTAGCTACGTTGGCTGCTTTGGCAGAAGCATCAGCTCCACTGTCTAATTCTTCAGAAACACCAGGTTAGAAAGCTAAGGCATTTAAACTAATTTAATAAATTTAAAGTACATAACTTCAAGTTTCTGTCAGCTCGTGAAGTAGTGCGGTAAATAATGATTCTATGGGTATAGATATGGAAGGAGAGCAAGGAAGGAATAATGACCATTTTTTGGGGCTATTCTTTCTTTTTATATAGAATAGCTTATTTTTAGACAAAATCTTCCCTTTTCTTTCAAGATTTGAAGAAGTTCTACCCATGTTTCCTTCCAGAACTAAAACCCTACACTGAGTTTGACACTGAAAGATCAGAGCTGTTTGCCACAGCACCTAGTATTGGCACTTCCAATTGAGATTTTTGTGACAGTGGCATTTCTTACTGCTGAGCCTGTACTTGGAAGCCAAATCAAGTTCAATACAACACCACTTATTCATGTGGGAGTTGCTGTTTTGGTTTCCTGAATAAACACTCTGTGAATATTTAAGCAGTGTTATAGGACAGTAATCTCTAAACATAAAGATCTTCAGAAGACAATGTCTGCAATCATTATTTCAATTACAGAGTGATTTTTCTGTGTATGTTACATTGTAATTAACTTAAAAGATGAAAGCTTCAGAGTTTTTTCTACCTTCTGTCATCTTGAGCATCACAACACAGTCTATTGGGTTTTAATTTCATCTCTGTAGATAGAGAACATTCTAATGTCTGTTATTTAAATCAAAGGCTTTGCTTTTACCCTGACAAATTGAAAATAAAATACAGAGCTAGTGTTCTTGAGTTTCCTTGATTGTGGTACCAATGATGTTGCTCTCTGTCTCAGCATCTTGTTGGATGGTAGCACAGCACCCCATTTGCAGCATACAGTGCAAGCTGGGGTATGTGCTGTAGCTCTGAATGCAGGCTTTCCTTGTCCTACCTTGATTTGTAGAAGTGATACAGAGCTGTGAGAGTTCACTGCTTTGTACTCATTATTGAATCATGAATTTGAAATAGTTGAGCTGGATTTTTTCACTTTTACCTGTAAAATTATATACATACAAGGTTTGTTTTACTCCTTAAGCTTTATCTTTCTTCTTCGAAGGTGTAAAAATGTCAGCTCTGCAGAACTTTTCCTTTAGCCTTGTTTCATACTTGGTATAAGAAATAAAGTTGTTTGAAATACTCATGGAGTACAGACAAGATTCTCTAGGGGTCCTTTAGTCTTGAAGACCATTATATTAAGTAGAGAAATCTAAGCTGGGTCCTGAAATACAGTGGCGAGGCATTGGTTCAAGGTAGTATTACAAGTTAATTTTTTTCATTCTGCTGTTAGTGTAACTTAGTCCAGCTTGT
Organism: Camarhynchus parvulus; assembly: GCF_901933205.1. Taxonomy (NCBI): domain Eukaryota; kingdom Metazoa; phylum Chordata; class Aves; order Passeriformes; family Thraupidae; genus Camarhynchus; species Camarhynchus parvulus. Next base: position 10,473,535 of record NC_044580.1, read on the forward strand.
GTACAATGCAGAAGTTCATTGTGTTGTTAAAAGCAGCTGCTGTTCTTGCCGCTGCTGTTAACACTGACCCCAAAGCATCAATTTTGAGTGGGGTATATCAATATTATTGTATTGAGCAAGGATTGTGTTGCATGTAAATGTCAAAATGTGAGTGTTTTATGTTGGCCTGATAAAAGACTCTAATTAAAATATAATACATAGTAAAGTATTCATCGGGGGGGTCAAGTTATGAAAGCCATGGAATAAATGTTTTTTCAGCTGTACCAAAATGCATTTGAAGTCATAAAAGTTTCATTTATAAATTAACTTAATTCCTTTACTAATCTGTTGCTAGTTGTGGCCACAGAAGAAGTTGTGACTGCAGAATCTGTGGACGGGGCCATTCAGCAAGTGGTCAGTTCTGGAGGGCAGCAGGTTATTACCATAGTTACAGATGGCATTCAGCTGGGCAACCTGCATTCCATTCCAACCAGTGGCATAGGGCAGCCCATCATTGTGACCATGCCAGATGGGCAGCAAGGTGAGTGCACACTTGTATGATTCCAGCTTGAGGAACTGTTTTAGCTGTAATAATAACAGTAATAATAATAATGACTTCTTAGGTGCAAATAGCTTGGACCATTTTGTGTACATCTATGAATTCTTATATTAGAAAAGGCTTAGACATAAGCCTCTGCAGTTCAGTGTGTTAACATGTCAGCTGAGCCTCTGCTTTAGGAGAGAGAATAGAAGAGTTACTAAACTATGGAGGAGACATGGGACATTTAAGATTGCTTTGCCTTCAGTAAGTTTGATTTTTGCAAACTTGTTACAGAAACTAGATGGTGGAGTAAGACAAAAACCTTCTCCTAATCCTTACACTGTTGCATTGCTGGCGGTACTGTGGGGAGGTGAGGTTTGGGTTTAGAAATCTGATGCATGAAGCAATCTCTGCAAGTTCCATGGAGTGTCAGTACACTGACACACTGACCTGAAAAATGTCAGCTCTTACATGCCTGAAGTTTAGAGCAGCACTGACAGAACCAGAGAAGCCAGAGTGACACAACATTTTTTTTTCTGGGGCTATGTGTACTTTGTAGGAGTTGCTAGTGTGATAAGTCCTTTTCTGTGATGTGTGTGCTTTGGGTGGTTTCTTTTAAAGATCCCCGGCATTATTTAGATAAAAACGATCCCTTCTCTGGTTTCTTCATGAGGAATCCCAGTGTGAAGCTTGAAGAGTTGTACGCAGGAGGCAAATTATTTGGTTCGCAGGCTGCCTGAGCTAGTACACCTTGTTATCATTATGAGTGAGTGGCTGTAGATAGCAACTGAGGTGACAGTTGTATTTATTTGTCAGATGGCTGTGTTAGGAATTAGAGTATGACTTTACTGAGAACCCTGATTTTCTTATTAATGGCTAATAACTACTGAATTTTTAGGTTGCTTAATGTGTATTAAAACAAAAGCAAGATTTATATTTAGCTTTTATTCAAGAAATATTATATAAATGGTCCGCTACAGAAGTTAGAGTTGACAGGCTGGTGACTGCTGTAGTTCTCTGCCATGTCTGTTTACTCTGTGAAAAATGGCAGTGATATTCCAGAGCTAATTACTGTAGGCTTCAATAATGAGGAATTTTAAAGTTCTTAAGTAGCATACAAGCAACTAAAGTTTTTAGTAGATTTTCACTGAGCTTATAATGCAGTTTATTATATAGATGTGTTTTCACAAGCAAAAGTATTTGCATTTTTTGCTGTTAATAAAATTACTTAAATAATACAAGTTTTATGTAGCACAAATATTATTGGAAGTAAATGTATTTACGTGTACAAATATATTTTCAGTGTTAACAGTTCCAGCAACAGACATTGCTGAAGAAACTGTAATAAGTGAAGAACCGCCAGTGAAGAGACAGTGCATTGAGATTGTTGAAAATCGTGTGGAGTCTGCAGAAATAGAAGTAAGGAGTATATTACGTGATCTGTGTTGAACAGTGTTCAGGACTGAGATCTGGTTATGGTGTTTGTATTGTTCAGGAGGTTAATTTCTGTGTTACTACAGAATGAAGTGTGTGAAATGTTCAACTTGTTCAGTCTCTCCTGTAACTGAAATTCGTCTTTTACAAAGTTGTTGTAAAAAGAAAATAGGAGGGCTGTTTGCTTGATCCTCTGGTCATGCATGTAAAAGTGACACTTGTTTAGGTATATGAGAATATTTTTTTTGTTTTTCTTGAAGATCACTAGCTGGTTTTTCAAACTGGGTGCTGATACGTTATCGAGTGACTTGACTCTTTCCACTAGGAGTGAATGAGAGCACTGTACCCTCATCTTTCTGTTACAGCCACATGCTTCTGATTGTGAGATCGTTTTTAGCAATGTTTCCTTTCCATTCATGGTATCTAGATAACTGTTGATGGAAGTGTGAAACAGTAAGATTCTGCATTTGTTAATTTTTATCTGTGTGGTGTCCCCCACCTTTTTTTTAAATTCTGAAGCAGTTTGTTACTACACAACTTTGCACCATCTGTTTTTTTTTAAACTATACTGCAAAAGACCTAACAATGTTGAGAGCTCTTTCCTTTTTATATGACAAATGGTTCAGTTTAAAATTGCAGCTTTTTTTATACTAGCCACAAAAGGTCAACCATCTCATTCCTTTTCCGGTTACTTCTAACTGTGCTGACCAGTTTTGGTCAAAAGTTTATGAAAATTGCTGTCTGCTTTGACTAGACTGTAAGTTCTCATTTTGTCAACTCCATGATATTTCATTTATCCAAGGTTGTACTCTCCAACTTCTGTTCATATTATCAAATTGTGCCTAATTGAATACTTTTTGTTGTACAGTATGTGCTATATGTTATCCATGTCTCATAACAATAATTACCACCTCTCATCATTTACGTTCCATGTCCCTAAGTTGTTGCATCAAATACTTTTGGCCTTTGCAGCTTTGTGGTCATTACAGATTATCCTGACAGTTGAAATTTTCTTGCTGCATTTTTTAAAATGTATGACTGTTACAATAAAAGCATTTCTTTTGTTCACACTTTTAAAAATCTGCCTGAATTATTCATAAAGGAAATTATATTTCCTTAAGTATTTTAGTAATTCTGTTAAATGAATTTTTAAAAAATCCAGATTGGTTAAGGGATAAATTGACATGTTCTTAATTACAGATAATTGGTTTAAAAATACCAAAAATTCTTTTAAGGGGATTACAACTTTTATTTTTATATGTTAATCATACTTCTCAAATATTGAAAGAAGTTGATTTAGATGAGTTACTTGGTCTTTTACTTTTAAGTGGAAATTTTGATGACTTTCTTGTCTCTGCCTGTACAACTGGAAATGCACATGCATACCTCTGCCTGAAGGCCAGTTGTCTTTAGGGGCCTTGTGGTGGTTCACAGGGGTTTGGTGCTACCTTACTTTAGTAGCAGTGGATACTGCTGCTAAAGAAGTGCACACAAAGTTGGTTCACTTCGAATTTCTTCATCACAGACAGTGGTAGATACTTAAATTTGGAGTGGGACCCTTCCCCTCATTAAAGTATTTAAAAAAATATTTTAGAATGTGGAAATACAGAAAATGTTTGTTTTCTTTGTCTCGCTCTAATTCATTCCTTTATTTCATTATGAAGGTTGATTCAAGGCTGAATGCTTTTTTCAGCTCTTTTAATTTCATAGTGTGTGAACAGTTTACTGTAGTTGTAAAGCTTTTGTAGTTGAAAATCCTCTCATCCATGTGAGGTTACAAACTTTCCTGTGAAAGTATTGTGGAACAACCAAAGCTGTAGTAGTGTTTTTAAATTTTCTATTCTGGGTCTGTTAAGTTAAAACATTTCAGCTCATTTTGTATATTGACAGCAGTTTTCCTAAGCAGTTTGATATTTTAAACATGGGATGGCAGCAAAAAAAACCACTGTCACTCAGATATTCTGTTTTTCATTTTCATGCATAATTCATTAACATATATTGATCTTTATTTTCATTCTTTAATTTGACTGTTTCTATCATGTTCCATGTTTGAAAGGCGACATGCATTAGAACCAGGACAATCATTTGATTAGACTAAAAAATAATCATAATTGTAAACTAATTATATTAATGGATTCATATCCTGTGTCTTTGTGTTGTTTTAAAAGAGTGGTTGGTTATTTTAGTTATAGGTGTTCCTATTGTCAATGAAAAGTTACATGTATGAAGAGAATTCCGTGGTAAAATGGAAGATTGCTTTAGAGCACTGAGCATCCTCTAATTTGATTTTTATCTGGGTAGGTGATATAAAAGGACTCCAGATCTCTATAACACTTCTGGTTGTGTTCTGAAGAATGTCCTAAGAACACCTTCTGGGTTTGATTAAATTGGTAGATCAGATACAGTCCTCTCTATTCTAGATGTCAGAGAGCCAGTTTTGACCATTGAGTCCGCAGTAGATGTGTTGCTCCTCCAGAAGCATTGGGCTCTTTCCACTGCCTAGTCACACAGAATAGTTGGCTTTGTCTCCTTAACTCATTCTGTTTGTTGGGACTGTGACAGTCTAAAAACTACACTTGTTGCCTGCTGGACTAATCCATGTGCTTTGAATTGCTGGTCTGTCTGGTAGATACTGGTTTTATCTTCTGGCCATGTCTTGGAGGCTTGGGTTTTTTCTTCCATTTTTTCTTATCCTTTCCTAATGTGCTATACTACTTTTGGGTATGCAGCTCTAGTTCTCTCTTCTGTGGGGCATACTCTTAAAATGTTGTTCAAGAACCTCCCCACCCCCAAATATTTGCAGTGTGCCCCCACTCCACAGCAGTGATTCCATCCCCAAATGTTTGCAGTGTGCCCTCACTCCACAGCAGTGATTCCATCCCCAAATGTTTGCATACATTCCATAGCAGGGATAGCCCCTTGCTGTTTGTAATGCACCACAGGACTTCTTGCCAGTGAACTACCAATGGTTCTATTTCTGTGCAGGCCAGCAGACAGAGCAGCTTTGCTTCTTGACAGTATTAGGTTTTTGATGGTTTTTGAGACCAATTCATGGGATAGATAATGCCCAGCTCAGTACCTCCCAACCTTCAAAAAGGAAAGTCTGCTTTCCACATGTGGAAGGATCAACTCTTTTGTCTAATTCCCTGGGAATTGTCTTGTAGCTCTGTTCACCGAGGCTCTAATCCATGAGGCAGTTTTACATAAGCTGTTGGTCCCCTCATACTACAGACAGAACTTCTGGCTGGGCTGGTGCTGGAGGATCATTGGTGTGCTTCAGATCCTCTGAGGTGTAGGCTCTGCTGTTCATTTGGCATCTGCCAGGTTAGTTGCTACATGAGCAGACCATCCTTAAAATTGCCTTAAATGCAGAATCCAAATTTTCAGAAGAGGAAGCTGAACTTCTTTTCAAATAAGTAGGTAAAATCAGATAAGCTCTCATTTTATCAGCATATGCTCCAAATGAAGCAAACCCAAGCCTGCTGCCTTCAGCTCTTAAAACCCGTTGGAAAATCAAGTTGCACTTACTGGAGTTTGTTCTCTGTTCTAGCTAATCTCTTCACAACCTGTTAATATCATCTCCTTCACCTGTTGGTTTTGCTTTTAGCAGTGATCTGACCACCTCTGTCATTGTATTTAAGCACATTCAGCTGACACGTGACTGCTCAATGTGACTGTGACAAGTACTGAGAACAGGAGCAAGTAGAAGGGAGGCAGAGTATTTTTGTATTTTTCTGACCATGAAAATATGTGCGTGCATCAGAGAAGAGGAATAGGGATGCTCTTAGGGGAGTGTGGGGGGCTGAAACTTCTAACTGTTAGAGGTATTAAATGGGAATGTGATACTGAACTGCTGGGATAGGAACATGGTGAAAAGATGACTTGGCTTTCACTGGACCTCAGTTTTTTAATAAGTTGTTTCTCTGGGAGATGGCTTGTTTCTCTGGCAATGTTCCTTACTATTCCTATTTAACTACAGTGGAAAGAATGATTTTTAAATCCAATACTACCTTACTCATAAAAGTATGATGCACTTCAATGAAATGGTATTTGATTGAATATTTGATCAAAACAAAACTACTTCCCAAGCAAATTGCTTTTTCAATTGGGCTCAGAGAAAATCAGACAAAATGACAGTCAGTACCTACATCACTGGAGATGGAAATGCGTTCTCCTCAGTTCCTAAGGCAGCTTCAGAGGATGTGGCATTTCCCCTATCATTTTGCTTGGAAACCATTTTATATCCACCCTCAGCAAACTTGTATGCAGGATTTCTGCAGCTACTTAAGGATTTCTTTACTAGCTGCTTTTAAAAGGAAAAAAAGCTCATCTGGCTGATTGCCTGTTAATTCATAAAGATACAGTGTCCTTGGGGATGTGGTTAGACCTCTGGATTGCAGAGTCTCAGTCCTTGTTTGGAAACAGTTAGGTTTATGCTTTGGTCAGTGGGCAGCTGACACTCTCCAGTGCAGATGGCTGATAGGTAACTGCTTGTCATTTTTACTGCCTGATTAGATATACAACAGCGAGGGACAAGCCTGTTGGATTGAATGATTGGAGAAATGTTCATATATTCTGTTAGTATTTAATCACCACACTTCTGCTTTTTTAATTTAGCTCTTTTTTGGTGAAGATTTGTATGGTACCTTTGCAGCTCAGTAGACTGGGGCTTAGTGTCTCCACACTTGCAGCCCTGTGTGGGGAGTTGGCTGCTTGATAATTGGGGTCTAATTTGCACAGCAGCATTCATACAGCTTTGCCCGAGTAAGAACTGAACTGAACAGCTTCTCCATGATACCCTAACACTTGAACTGCATGTAAAGGAAAAGTATTTGCCATTTTAACTTGTATTTGATACTTATTTGACAAAATATTGCTGGTTCTGTTTCTAATAGGAAAGAGAAACTCTTCAGAAACAGCTGGATGAGGCAAACAGAGAAGCACAAAAATATCGTCAGCAGCTTCTAAAGAAGGAACAAGAAGCAGAGGCCTATCGGCAGAAGTTAGAGGCAATGAACCGCCTCCAGACTAATAAAGAAGCTGTTTAATAAAAAATGAACACACTGCAAAGCCTGTTACTTTCAAAAACCTGCAGTACAATCTTGAACTGTACACTATATAGGTACAGCCGTGGGATTTCATGATAGAGAAGATGCTACAAGTTGATAACTGGACTTAAGCCATGAGCTCTGATTGATTTCTTGTAACATAAAAACTCTGAATTTAGAAATTGTGAAAAGTATTTAAAATTAAATACTGTAAATAGTTGGTTTTTTTACAGTTTCAAAATGAGTTGATAAATCTTTTTGAAGGGATCCAGAAACATGAAAAGCCAATGTTTTTGTGAAATTTTTGATTTTAGTATGAATCTAACTTCTGAAAAACAGAACAGTTTTAAGGGTGATGTTGATTTAAGCTGACAATTTGAAATTTGATTATGTGACAAAATTAATTAACAGTTATTTCTACATGATTACAGCTCAGCTTCTCTGAATAAGACATTTCCAGGTGGAAATCTTTGTACAGCTTTAAGTAGTTGTCTCAGATTCTCTGAAAACCATTTTTGGTTTTTTTTTTTATTTTAGGTGGTGAAATTTTTATATTTAATTTCAGATATATCCAAGTAGATTTACATGTATATGAAGCTAATATTTTTTAAACTTTTCAGTTTGTACATATGCTGCATGTTTTTATAATTTCTACACATACATCTTGCATAGGTATTTTTCAGCAAAGATGAGAAAAATTATGAGAAAAATGTTTAGCCTATAGGTCATTTGAAGTAAGCTAGCAGCCAGTTTTATTGTGGATGGTATATTTCTTGGAAGAATGTAATTTGTAATTAAGAAGAACAAAAAAGTATCTTAATTTACATATTAAGAGGCAAAATTTGGTAGTGGAGGCGTCGAAACTTCACTTTGTGTGTCTTATGATTTTCCTGTACAAACATTTTAAAAGTTCAGTAATGAATAGAAAGGAATGTCTCCACTGGAACACAAATAGTAGCTATTTTAGAATATCCCTATTGGTCTCTCTTCCCCAATAGCCTTGAAATGACTTCAGTGATACATTTTTTTTAATGGACTTTTGCATTTTAATTACGCAATTGGACGAGTAATTTTTTTTATGTTGTAGTGATGCTCTCCCTAGCCAGCATCATTGTTCCTCACTGTGATACTGTGTTTGTGTGTGTCTGTGCAGTGATCTATTATGCTTAAAATTTATATGGCACGTTACATCTTCAGAGCATTGTAAAATCTTTTAAAGAACCCTTACTGATCTGCCTGAGGCAGGTAAGTGAGTGTTATTGTCTCAATTTTATAACTGGTTTAAGTGCAACATGAGGGAGTTAAATGACTGGCTTACCACCACGTGAACCTGTGGTCACCTGGGAATGGATCTCAGGAGTTCCTGGCTTCTAGTCCTGTGCTTAGACTGAGCTGCCTTAAGATTGTTCAGTGCTGTGTTACATTAAATTTTGAACTACTGTGCAGATCTGTTTTTTGTAAGATAAAACTCTTTGTGCTTTGCTTTGTTGTTCCATGTTCACTGCTTTTATGAAATTGTTTATATAAACTTAAGCAAAAAGTCTGGTTTATCTATACTGTACACGGAAGAATTACCCTTAAAACTGTACTCTGGCCTACTTTTTCTATTTTACAATTAAATATCTTTTCCACATATATAAAGTGTAGAATCAGTTCAATTGGTTTGTGTGTGAATGAGAAGGTCAAAGCTGTTCTGTGTTAGACATCTGCAAAAACATGAAAAAACAGTTTTGGGTATAAAATGGCTTTAAATGGTAGGAGGGAGGAATGGGAAAAGAATTGCATTGTATCGTACAAAACTCTGTCAAACTGGTCAAAATCTGACTTGAGTTTATAGATTGGGCAGTTAGGAAAAATTCTAAACACATTTGTATTTTTATATGTTTGGTAAATTTGATTTTGATTGGCAAATTAAAAATAATCAAAAGATAGAAATGGGAAATCTATGGTGGTGAGTTTTAGAAGAATTGTTTTCAAGGACATCATCATGTTAGTAGTGGGACTTGAAGCAAACCTTGTGCAATGGTTAACTGGAAATTGCTCTATTTTAGGGATTATTTCAGGAACTATCCATTATGTCATTAGCAGATTGAGGAATCAGTTAACCAAGGGAAATGTGCTTCTTAGGCATTGCTGCAGTGAATTATTTTGTGATGAAAATAATGTTTGTGTCCTCACATCCCACAAATTTAACAACAGTGTAATCTCTGTGATTTCTTAATAATGATAAGAGTGGCACTGTTTGAGGGGTGATAGTGGCAACATCCAAGTGGAGAGTTTCCCACGGTTGTGACAGCAGATGTGGGCAGCAAACAATGAAATGAACCTTTTCTATTCATTCTGTTTCCTGTGAGCAAATATTCTGTTCCTCATTGTCCATAACAAAACCCTTCTGAGTGCAGAATAGCTATAACAAAACCTTATTTATCAGCAGCAATATTTACCCTGCCTGTAATCCATTATCAGCTATTTTATTTTAGTTCTGAACAGGACCTGCTGTTTGTTCTCTTCTGCACAGAACAAGAGATCAACCCAATGAAGCCGTCACCTGTGAGCTCAAGTGTAGGGTATATGTTACATGAAATATTTCTTATATAGTTTAGCTCTGAAAACATTGTTAAAAATATTGTTCCTTATTTGCTGTTCCAAATTAAAAATATAAATGTAATTAGCTACCATCTGTTTCTTTGAAACATATTTCAAAGAAATTAATCACTTGTAATGAGCTAAAATCAGGGGTTTTGAGAACTTTGGGCTCATTTTGACTTGGTCCTGTGCTTGATGCCTGTCCCTTCTTGTTCCCCTTTATGGGATCATTTACAGTACAGCCAAGAGATGTTCATAAATTCCTATTAAGCACGTTGACAGCTTGTTACTTTTTTCCTAATGTTTCCAGAGCAATATGAGATAAAACAAATATGCATATAGTAGTTTTTTGCCCTTTGCTCAATGCCTTTTTATCACTTTGGGGTTTTTTATTTCAGTACGTTAATCTGATGTGTGTGTGTCAGAGCATCTTTCTCATATCTATAAAACAGTTCCTTCTCAAGTATCTATTTGCAGCAGAAGCTAGAAAAGTTTTCACACTGTTCTGTAGACGGTGTGTGTGAGAACAATGTAAAAACTTACTAGAACTATGTAAGTGGTTGTGCTGCATTACAGTACCTGGGGCAGAGAATCAAAGCTGCTCTGGCAGCCAGTTCTCTCCTGTGAGAGAAGAGCAAAAGTGCTGGGAGGTCTAGCCTGGCATCCTGTCTCCAGCAGGGCCAGCCCCAAGCAGGAGCCTAGGGTATGGCAAAAATAGGCAAAAATGTATTGTATGGGAAACAATTTCCCTTTCTGGTGCTTAATCCGCAAGTCTTCCCTCTTGTCTTTTCCCAGGGGTGCCTGGTGCAGTGTAGAGCAAGCGAAGATGGATAAGGATTCAACACTGTCAAAGACTGTGCTGCCAGAGAGAGGTCAGGATGTGTTTTCAGGTCCTAAAACTGGAACAAGAGGCAATCTATAAGGCTGTTCTTTCAAACTGAGAATGATCCAAGTGGAGGACTTGGAGGAATTCTGGAGAGACAAGACTAAATCCCAGTGCTTTATGCATGTCATACAGGAGAAAGGAAAGCACAGTGAGGGAAGAGGTGCCTTTTCCCAGCTCAGTGGTCTACGGTGATATCCATGGAAGAGCATCACCCTGCTTAGTGTAACCTGCTCTGCTCTGATCTGAAGGGCAGGACATCCACAGAGGATCACTGCTGCTTCACATTGTAGTTTTGGAACTGGCAATAGCTATGAAGCCCTCTCTTTTGGCAGCATGGACTGACAGCATAAGGACTGAACACTTGTGGGGATGTAGGTATACTCTCTTTTTGGAAAAAAAAAGAGTTCTCAAAACAATTCTCAGGAAAAGCCCCTGTCTCCCATATCAAATTTGTTCTGTGCTGGTACCTTGTTTTCATGGCTACTGCTAGCACAGTAGCTGGGTGTGCTGGCATAACATCTGCTAGCTTTTATTTGGTTTTGAAAGCTCTTGAGTTTTTCTCTCACAAGTCTCATGTTAATATGCCTTATATTCATGGTATGGATTACTGTGAGACTTCTGAAAAATTGATTGAAAATGGGGAAGTGCAGAGGCAGCTCCTCTTAGTGATACACTATCTTACACATCAAAAGAGCACAGATGAGAACATGAGAGATTGTAAAAACCCTCAGCTGGGAGGAGTTAGATAAACACTCACCAATGACCTGCCTGTTAAACCTTTTCCAGAATGTGTGAGTCTGAGAGATAAAGGGAGCTATAAAGGGGGAAGCAGCTGGCAGGGGCACCAGATCAAACTGACCACAGCTCCCAAAAGGTTGTGGCCCAGGTTTGAAGAGGTGCATTCCTAAGGAATCACTATGGAGCCTGAGGAGTACAGACAGAGAGGTGAGTGATCCGTGCTTCTTGCAAATAGGTAACATCTGCTCATGGAGATCAACTGTTGTGGGGCTGTGAGTGATACCCAAAATTAGGATGGGCTATATCCTCTTTAAATGTGCACTTGGCCTTGAGACTTGGATCTGCTGAGGCAAAAATGTGTCCCAGGGTTGAGTTTAAATTAATGGATTTAGTGTCTGTGGGTAACTTAGCCTTTTTGGTTACTCTGGCTAAGATGCTGTGGGAAAGCTGCAAAACTGTAATTCTGAATGAACGTGTGCTAAGGGGTTGTGCACAATAGCTTTTCACTGGCTTCACACCCTGAGACTGCAGTGGTACTTTGACAGTTCTGGAGATGGAGAGCCAACTTTGGTTCCAGGGCTGCAGGAGATTGCCTTAAAAAGTGGAGAAAGAGTGTGGAGGGATGCAGCTGATTTCAGAGGATGCAAAAGCAGGTTTGCTGTAATGACAAGGAAGTGTAGGACATGAAAATTTAATTCCTGTGAAATGCAGTTTCAGTTAATTTGTAGGCAAGAAAATCTAACCTTTCAGTAACCAAACAAACTGTGCTTGTACCATCATTGTGTTTTAAAGGTACATTTGAACTATTCAATGATGGCACTGAAAAAACCCTGTAAGCCTGTTTTAGAACATTATTAGATGGGACAAGTAGGGGGTAGGAGGGAGGAGCTGGGAGCAGTATTCCAATGCTATTAGAATCTCTGTCCAATGCTAAGGACAGATTGTGGGGAGTGCCTGTACTGCTAGTTAGTGTTTCCATAATTGAAACTGAAACCACTGGTTTGCCTCTTGCAGGGAAAGAGATGGTGGATTACATTTGCCAGTACCTGAGCAATGTGAGAGAGAGACGGGTGACTCCTGATGTACAGCCAGGTTACATGAGAGCCCAGCTGCCAGACTCTGCCCCAATGGACCCAGACAGCTGGGACAACATCTTTGGAGATATAGAGAAGATTATTATGCCAGGGGTAAGAAATAAAGTATCATCATGGCAGGAAAAAGCCATTACTACCTGGGGTGAACACCAAATCCTGGGAATGCACAGGTTCTGCAGAACAGTGTTCTAAATAAGTAAAGTACGCAAAAATGTAGCATTAATCTTGTAGATGTTATGTTCACAGTTGTGTTCCTAACTATCATTTAAGGGATTAGATTGTGAGTGTATTTTTTAACTACTTTGTATATAACTCATATTTGCTTATAGGGAAACAAATTCAGCAGTATGAGAAAATCATTAGCTTCACAATGTCTCTACCTGCTGAACCATATAATCTTAATTTCAGAGATGTGGAAACTGGGCACAGCAAGGTGAAACAACTCTTGCCCAGCTTCATGCACATACAAGGCTTGTTTCCTGTGCTTGAATGTAAAAGTCTGCTTCCTCTTGTACATAAAGACTGCAGATTCTGCTAAGACAATTCATATTACCAAATTGCATGTTTTATGTAAGAAGCTTTTTCAAAGCCCGTTCTCAAATTTTTTATAGATGTTTGCAGAAACTTGATCTGATGTAGGAGAGGCAATCAGATTACATGCACTTATGCTGGTGTCCCACACACCAGCTCATTCAGGCATATAGAAGGGTTTATATAGTTGTAAATTGCTGTGTGTAGCTAAAGGCAACTTGTTGTTTGACAAAATGAGCAACTTTGTTGCAAGGATTCCCTTTATAAAGATAAATATTTTGATAAATCTTCCTGATTCTGGTCTTTCAAACATGGCACAACATTCTTTCCTGTTCAGAATATTTGCCTGCCTGTTTAATTCAGATAAATGCTTTTGCTGTTATTTGTAATTTATCTGTTAATAATGCAGTGTTATCATCTGCTAGTGCTGCTGTCATGTTGATATTATCTCTGCAGCTCTCTGCTGCAGATATATAGTTGCATGTATTATGTTGCTGTAATCCTTTTCTCTCACTTTAAACAGACAGGAATCACTACATCTCATGCAAAGTTTTGTGACATTTGCAGACTGAACTTCTACATAATTCTGTTTTAGGTAGTCCATTGGCAAAGTCCACACATGCATGCCTACTTCCCAGCTCTAACTTCCTGGCCTTCACTCCTTGGAGATATGTTGGCTGATGCAATTAACTGCTTGGGATTCACATGGGTAAATGTTCTGGGGCTATTTTAGACATTCCTCTCCTGTGTGTAACATGCAAGAGCAGGTCTTAGTCATTCTTTCTTGTGCTCTGAGTCAGTATAATTATTTGTTTTAAACAATTGTATGTTGTTGCATAAATGAAAATTGTCACTTAAAAAAAAACCAATCCAAAAGAACATATAAGAACAAGCATTACCTAGTAGTAAGAGGCGAATGAAGAAAATATACTAGAAATGTCTGTTTTCAAATTCTTTGCATATCACACTGAGCACTGTTCCTTGTCATCTAGTCTCAGTGCCAAAACTCTTACACAAGCAGTGTAAGCAATAGAGCAGCCACCATCCATGACTGCAGGCTAGATTGGGCTCCATTCCAGTTCTCTTGCTCCTTTGAGAGAGAACACACTTCCTATTTTTCCTCTTGTGAAAATAATTGTTTGGTATCCTGGGCCAGAATATCTGTGTATTTTGTATCCTCCTGCAGCAGCTACAGAGCTCTACTTGCTTATAACTCTGCACACTGCAGAAGTTTCTGAAGCCAGTGTTTCTACAGTGCCAAAGTTGCCCAGATTTTTAGATGTGTGTCTCTGTGTAAGAAAGCAGAAGCCCATAAATCTGCAAGAAACTGGTTGGTGTGGTCTCCATGTAGCTGTATCAGATTAGCTCATTGCCTCTCTCAGCTCTCAGTTGGATGAGAGATCAGTGCCCAGGGTGAACTACAGCCTGATTCTCCTTTTTCAATTTTTTCTAGGCCTCCAGCCCAGCCTGTACAGAACTGGAAATGAATGTGATGGATTGGTTGGCTAAAATGCTGGGCCTTCCAGATAAATTCCTGCACCACCATCCCGACAGTGTGGGTGGAGGAGTACTACAGGTAGGGGAGATTAGAGATGGCTTTATCAATGTTTGTTTTCAAGTGAATTTCTCTCTGGGTGATAAGCTTTCCTAGAGACAAAACCAACAAAATTTTCTATATGACTCTGAATCCAAATTTGGCATTATTTTCCCAAATTTTAGTATTAAATGTGGTAGATTATAGAATAAAACTGCTATTGCTTTTAGTGCTGTGTTATGAACAAACAGCAGGTATTCTTGTGGTCTTTTAAAGAATAAATGAGTCAGATTTCATTTCTTTAATCTGTTTCTGATCTTTCACATCACCATATTTGCACTAAAATGATTCTTACATAATTAGAGAAGGAATCCTTGTCACTATCCTTCTGACACACTCCTTAGCCACACAAGAAGTTACTTTTCCTTTTTCTCATGTCTACATTTTGTCTCTGAGAGGTGCAAGGTCAAGGCCTGAACTGTTACCTCCTTCCAGAAGACATAAGCAAGAGTTCCCTGGAATCAGTGCTGCATCTTTGTTATTATAAGGGGCTTTGATCATGTTTGTAATTTTATGGGAAATACTATGTTTTATTTGTAGAACAAAAGGAAAATGTGGTTTATTTACTCCCCAGAACTCAGTGCTGCACGTTAAAATATACAGCAGTTAAAGGGCTTTGTTTTGTGCTGCTGGCCCAGAGAGCTGCTCATCAGCTAATGACTCTCCACTGCGTCAGAGAAAAGCAGGAGTAGCAATAAAAGAGGGGGTGGGCACTGGGCACTTCACTGATTTCAGCAGATCCCTGGCAAAATAGCAATGAAGTAGCAGTTGCAGTAAATGAGCAATGTCTTTGCAGAGCACTGTGAGTGAATCAACCTTGGTTGCACTGCTGGCGGCAAGGAAGAACAAAATTCTGGAGCTGAAGGTTTCTGAGCCGGACACTGATGAGTCCTTGCTCAATTCTCGCCTCGTCGCTTACGCTTCTGATCAAGTAGGTTCTTATGGTTCCAAGGAAGACCAATTGCTTCTGTTGTCTCACTCAGCCTTTGCCATGTGAAGTCACATTTCTGTACCACAACACAGGAATGTCTCACAAGTGTGGACCAGTTCCCCTGCTGCTGCTTTCTGCAGATGTGGAAACTGAATCAGTGTGAGGCGAGGTTTTTAGGGTCTTGGCAGTCCTCAAGAGATTGTTTCACATGACTGAGTTCTGCATTTCCTTCCTGTTTTTCACAAAGCCTTGATCCAGGAACTATGTGCTGAGCTCATGCTGCTTCATCTCGTGTATCTTCCCAGCCTCCTTCCCCTCAGAGACAGGCATGCTCAAGGCACTGTTACCTGAATGCTGTTCCTGGCTGTGGGCTCCACTGTTGGCTTTTGCCAGCAAACTGGTTCTGTCCTTGGCCTCCTGAACTGAGCAGTACATTCCCCTGGGAAAACTACCACAGGAGAGACACTCATGCTCATTCTCTCTTAGTCTAACTAAAAGGACTGTATCTTCTAAGGTGTTTTGCTCTATCCAGAAGTAAACACACTTCAGGGGATTTATCTTCTTATGGCAGGGAGGAGGGAATAAACTGAGGTTGATTCATTTCTAGGGGATCCTTTAAGAGCTGAGTTTTGATAAATGTCCCTCCAAACCCAAGATGAGGATGCCTATGATTATATTTTAGAAACCAGTACCCAAGTAAATGAAGCATTCTTTGGAATTACAGGGTACAGTTTCTTACAGTTACTCACAAAGAAGATGCTTTCAGACTTGTATGAAAAGGGATTACAATAAGGTTGTTATCTCTGTATTTCTTGCCACCACTGTCTTTAATAAAGCCATAATTTATCACAGCTGTTCAGCCTCAGAGCTTGAATTCTTACTGTTTTTCTTATTTTAAAGGCACATTCCTCTGTAGAAAAGGCTGGCTTGATTTCTCTTGTGAAGATAAAATTTCTGCCTGTGGATGAGAACTTTTCCCTCAGAGGTGAAACTTTGAAGAAAGCCATTGCAGAAGACAGAAAGAAAGGCCTAGTGCCAGTCTTTGTATGTTCAACTTTCTGGTTGGGGTATTGACATAGGGTTATATTCTTGATGTCAACATGAAATTACATATAAAAAATTTCTTATTGTGTTGAAATACATTAGCTGAAGATTCAAATGTATACAGGAATTTCTATTTTATTAAATAAAATGTTTTTATGTTTTGACTGCCTGCAATAAACTGCCCACTTTTAAAGCGCTGCATCCATGTATTAAAAGAAGCCAAATCCATTATAACAGATTTTTTTTTCCTAGGTTTGTGCAACTTTGGGAACAACTGGTGTCTGTGCTTTTGACAATCTCTCAGAACTGGGTCCAGTTTGTAAGTGTCTTTTTTTTTCCCCCGATTTTTCTCTATGAAAGTATCTAGAGGATACTCTAGTATCTAGAAGATACTCTTAGATTTTTCATGCCAAAATGAAGGAGAGCTGAGTTTCAGACATGTCTTAGGGATGGCTGAAGTCAGTACAAGACTGCAGTGATTTCTGTAAGATTAAATTAGGATGCTAAAATACATTCTATTCGAGATAGATGAAATTTGCCAGCTGATAAATCTTTAATGTGGTTATTCAGGAAATACAGACTGTGTGGTACTGTTGTAGGATGGACCCATTAATACTTAATCTAGCAAAGGAGTTTTGAAGGTAGATTCTGGTAGGACATCCTCTGGATCAATCAGTATCACAGGTAAATTTGACATGGTTGCAAAGTCTATTCTAGCATAAATTCTGACCAGTAACTGCTGAAGACCAGAGGAGCTTTCTCTTATGGGCCAGAATGTGGCTTCTATTTCTGGGTCCTTTTTTGCTTGCCACTATATCTTTATTTTGTGCAGCTGAGGGGTACTGGGGAATTTCACTTAGTGAAAGGGCAGGTGAGAGAAATCAAATGTTAAAAAGACTCAGCCACATAAAATATAGAATAGTGAATTTTCTTACAGAGTCCATGTGGTTTCAGCATTATCCTATATTTTAGCATTATGGATCCACACTTTTAGAATAAAACTAGATTGTCAATTGCTTGTCAGCCTCCTCCAAAACACTGCACCTGGTTTGCAGAGAGGAGAGATTAGCATGCACTTCGATTCCCTATGTCCCTTACATAACAACAATCTCAATTCCAACAGGTGATTCTGAGGGACTCTGGCTTCATATTGATGCTGCATATGCAGGAACAGCATTTGTATGTCCTGAATTTCGGTTGTTTTTGGATGGAATTGAATATGCAGATTCCTTTACTTTTAATCCTTCTAAGTGGATGATGGTCCATTTTGACTGCACTGGATTTTGGTGAGTATAGTCAAAACACAAACAACACCAAAAGGATAACATGCAAATTGCAAAGTTTTTCTCTGCACTTTGCTAAATCTAGTTCCTTCTACAATCCATAGGGTTAAAGATAAACACAAGTTGCATCAAACCTTCAGTGTTAACCCTGTCTACCTCAGACATGCCAATTCAGGAGCTGCAATTGACTTCATGGTAAGTTATCATTTAAGCTGATATTTTGTATTGCCTGTAAAATTTTCAATCAGACTGTGAAATTCCTCTCACATTCTGGAGTATGCTTATCTTATAGCTGGTCTTACTATGTAAACCAAATTATACTGAGAACCTAATGCAGAGAAAATAGCAGAACTTTGCAGTAAGCCCTGGTTATGAAGATTAATTATAAAATTGCTTTCAGATTGAAGTACTTAAGATTTTTACACAGGTGCACATCCAGCCTTGCCTTTCTAATGCAAAGGGTCATTTCTGTTTATTGTGTTGCTGAAGTAATTCCTACTGATGCCATTTTGGCTGGATTTCTTGTATCTCTGATATGTAATAAAAGAGAGAAAGGAGTAAGCAATGGAAAAGCCATGCTCTGAAACAGCAGGAGAATGAATTACATTTTTTCTTCAGAGTAAGGTATTCATAGGCGAGCTAAGAGGCATTTCACTGCAGATACATCTTACAGCAGATTTCAGTACAGTAATACAAAGGAATATTCACTGCCAATTATTTCTGCTATGATCTCACCCTAGTCCTGAAAAGATAATTGTTTTCTTGAAATCAATAGTGCTTTTCACTAGAGGGGAGAGAGGGAGGGATGGAAAAAAGGCTATTGAGTCCCTCTTGTGGTGAAATTGGATTCTGCACGTCATTGTGCAGCTTCCCCGAAATATTCCTTTACACGTTTTCTCACTCTTTTCCTTGGAGTAGGTGTTACTTCGTCTGGAACTGCCTACCCCAGTATCAAATCTTGCTGTTTATAATTGATTTGGAAAAATGTTCAGGAAATTACAGGAGCTGAAGTGAGCACTAGTCAGTCCTAAAGTGTAAATGGCCACATCTTAAATTGATTATGCTCTTAAATGCAAAAGGTTGTTGTTATAAGCTGGCAATTAATTTAAAATTCTAAGCATATCTAAGACATAAATTAAGGGGAATAGCCAAAAACTTATTTTTGCAAATAATTGAAAAATATGGGGACACAGTGTTTCTTTGATGTTTCCTAGGCTTAGCAGATTTTCAGTAACATGACACTATTTATCTCAAGAGAGGTCTCTGACCTGAGTCTGAAGCAGGAAATGTAGCACTGGAAGGAGAACTCTCCTTTTTGTTGTTTCTGCACTCACTGATGCACTGTTCTGTTTTCACAGCACTGGCAAATTCCACTGAGTCGCCGATTTCGTTCTCTGAAGCTGTGGTTTGTGCTTCGTTCCTTTGGGGTGAAAAAGCTTCAGGCTCATGTCAGACAGGTGTGTGAGTTACCAGTGTGTTATGTTCAGTTCTTGGTGGGTGAGATTAGTACACTCAGAGATGCAGAGATGAGGAATCCTCTCACACTCAAAGCTTGCATGTGAATTCTAAATGCCTGCTGGTTTTACTCTAAAATAATCTGTAAAGATTGACTGTGTAGCCAAAAATCTCCTGTCCCCCCTTCTTGACAGCACTGGAGAATGGAAAGGGACTTGATCACTGCCTTCTGCACTTTACTGAGCCATAATCTGGAGAAGCTTTCTTTGAGGTCAAGTGGCAGCTGTTTGGGGCAGGCTGTGATGAATAACTGAACCCACCACTATGAAAATGTACAGGCTTAAGTCTCTGATGGAGTGTAAATAGGAGGGGTCACATTGTGGATCAATGGTTGCTGCAAAAGGACTCTCATATGAGAAGGCACATTCTCTTTTCAAACCTCCTATGGAAAATCTCAGTGTATAGGCCAGTTACTCATGTTCATTGTCAAGGCTTTGGGCAAATAGAGACAGACTTTAAAATTCTTAGCTTTGATGTCATTTTTCTGTTTGCTCTTATTCATGCATTGGAGTGATGTGTTTTAGTAAGGAAAGGAATTCCTTTTAACTACCCAGTTTAGCATCTTACAAGTGGGTTTGTGACAAACAGATAACTTTTTTTTCCCCTTAATTGTAGGGTACTGAAACAGCCAAATTCTTTGAATCCTTGGTTAAAAGTGACCCACTCTTTGAAATTCCTGCCAAGAGACATCTTGGGCTGGTTGTATTTCGCCTAAAGGTAAAGATTGGCCCCTTTGCACTTCCCTTTGGAATGAACTGACCACAGCTGACCTCTCCCCAGACATTAATAACTGTGAATATACTTCCAAGTAAGAATTTGTGATTGCAATTCTGAGATATGTTTGGATGTCACTGGAAATTCTAACTATACTATTTTTTTTATTATTCATATTTAAAACAGGGTCCCAACTGGCTGACAGAAAAACTCCTGAAAGAGCTGAGCAGTTCTGGCAGGCTCTTCCTCATTCCAGCAACCATCCATGACAAGTTCATCATTCGCTTCACTGTGACATCTCAGTTCACAACCAGGGAAGATATTCTGCAGGATTGGAGCATCATTCAACACACTGCAGCCCAAATCATCAGCCAGAGTTATGGGTTGCACTGCATCAATTCTGGTGATGGGGCAGGAATCCCCACTACAATAGTTCAGCCTACTTCTGATGCCATTAGCAATGTTCCTCAGCTTTACTTAGATGGAGGGAAATACAAAACACCTTCCAGAAAAACAGTAGTACAGCCTAAGAAATTATCAGTAAGTGCCAGTAAGTGTGGGATTAGTCAACAGGTGAAAGGTCAAGAGGATCCTCTGGATGACTGTTTTCCAGAAGATGTCCAAAATGTTACCAAACATAAGTTAACCTCTTTTTTATTCAGTTATTTATCTGTACAAGGCAAGAAAAAGACAGCACGTTCCCTTAGCTGCACCAGTGTGCCAGTGACTGGTAATCTGGAGCAATGTAACCCCAAAGCAGCAGCCACTGACAAGAAGGAGTCTTGTGCAAATGCCAGAGTTCTTTCCAGGCTGCCTGAAGACATGATGATGTTCAAAAAAGGTGCCTTCAAAAAACTAATTAAATTCTACAGTGTCCCAAGTTTCCCAGAGTGTAGCATTCAGTGTGGCCTTCAGCTGCCTTGTTGCCCTCTGCAGGCCATTGTTTAACAAGTAAGAGAGCTTGGTCCTTAGAAAGAGAACCAAAGTTTGCTTATTCACACGCAATACTACATGTTCTTTTGCTCAAAATGTAAGCTGTGGCAATGACCACTGAGAAAATGCCTGTGCTTTTACTGGTGAAAACCTCATGTATTTATAGATTAAAATATCAAATAAATCTTACAGGCCTATAACATGAAACCTTCTGTTTTGTAGACTATGGTAAAGAAAGTACCAATTTCTACCTTACCAGTGCTGGTAATGGCCCCAGAGTATGCCGGCCCCAGGAGGTGATAAACAATCCAGGTCTCTATTTGCACCACTGGTTTTTGGTTTTGTGGTGGTTTTTCCTTTTTTTTTTTTTGTTTTTTTTGGAGGAGGTGGGGGGGTTGATACCTTGACTTTAACTCTCTAGACTGATATGAGGATCCGTGTGTGCAGCCAATGCCAACATCACTTTTGAACAGTGCAAAAAGAAGGATATAACCTCTCTAAGAGATTTTGCTGCAGCAGGGCAATTTTCCCAGAGTTAAACACAGCAGCCCTTCCAGTCCACCTGTTCTAATCAGCTAAGGGAGGCTTTGTGCAACCATGTTACAAAACGGTTGCCCTTGCAAAGCACCTGTGGCCTTTCTCAGCATTACCTAAGGTCTGTAAATCACAAATGCATGAGGAAAGGGAGGAGGAATGATATTTTCTTCTCTCTCATAACGAAGAACTAAAGGGGCATTATAATAAAGAGTCTTTATACGACAAACATTTTGCTACAAGAGACCAGTGATTTATGTATATAAAAAAACAGGGGGGAGAAACATCTATTAAGGAAAATTTAAATTTAGGAATAGTACAGTTGAGCCAGGAAACATGGTGATTGATGGACTTTATTCTGGGAAAGCACAGCTAGATGCTCAGTGCTTTCCTTGTAGCTGTTTCCAGACAGCTACAAGTCACCCTACCTTGAAGGCAGTGCACTCAGACAGATGGATCTTCCCTCTGATCCAGAACAACTATTCCCAGGTTATATAAAAAATGAGCCTGGTTAATGTCTAGGCCCTTATACAAAATCAGCTAAGATGCAGGTGGAGTTGGAGTGGTTCTGCTTCATTAAGACAATCTCTTATTCACATGTTATTTCTGCTAAAAAATCAATGACTATGTTTCATATCACTTTTAATAGTGCTATTAAATCTTTCTGTTTACACAATAAAGCAATAAACACACAGTGAGGATGGCAGTCCCTTTGTGCTTAGTCTTAGATGTTTAAATTTATATTCAGCAATAGGAAGTACTGCCCTGAGTCAGACACTTGTAATTTATAAACATATCTAATGTGCTAGTGAGTAACAAAAGTGTGATAGAATTTTAGAAAATTATGGAAAGGCTTTTCCCCCACTTCTTGTCCTTTCTTCCACCTGTTTATTTTATTATGTAATTTAATAGTATTTTATTAGACACTAAGAATCTTTAAAAATATATATTGGCTTTTTAACTTGGAATACTTCCTTGAAAGGATTAGACTTTTCTGTCAGCAACAGACTAGAATGTGTATTTATGCAGAATAAGTATGTTGGCTCTATGTCTTTCGGGGAATACAGGGCAGAGGGCAATGCAGTAGATGGTAGAAGTCAAAGATGAACATGGAATACTGGAATTGCAAAACACTGTTTCAAGGAGTGATTAAAGAAAGAAATCTGAAGCATTGAACAAAGATAAATAATGTGCATAAATTGCAAGGAGACTGTGGACCTGATTCTCTGTCCTGACTTATGGTTATCATAAGGTGCTACAAAGACTGATTGATCCCTCTTTCCTTACTAAATTCTAACTGCAATTCTACTGCTGTGACATTCATTTTATGCAAAAATAGTTTTGAAATGAAGAACTGATATAATTGCAGTGATCCAAACCATCTATGAAGCACCTATGAGTAGTTACCCCATGCAAACAACAGCTTAAGTGCATCACTCTTTAAACACTCACGTTAACACTTTTACCTGGGGATCACCTGGCTTGGGTTAGGATATTTTGGCTACAAAACCCTCAAAACTCACACTACCCAAAACTCCATAGGTTTCTGGAGAACTGCTCCTTTTTGGTGTGCAGCTGACGTGCTCGCATAAGGTAAGTGTTTTCTCTATCCATTGTAACAGAATGTCAGTTAATGGATTGCCATCGCTCCCCTATGCAAAAGAATGATTAATTCAAGCCAAAAGCTCCTTTGTTTTCCTTGAAAAAAGTTAATGTTAGTATGCAGTGAGAGATTACAGACCTCATTAGCAAAGGTTTTTGTTGGGCTTCCCCCTTTCCCTTTAGGGTTAGATTTTCAGCAAACTGCAACAAATGTTCCCTGTTATTTAGTTAGCAAACAACAAGAAAAGTTGTTTAATGATGCCTGTGGCACACTCTGTAGCCTATGCAAATATCTAATGACCTGGCACCCTAGAGGTAAATAACCCCCAATAAACTTTTACTGAGATAAATAACCCTTCAATAAACTTTGAAATCCATATTTTATCATAGAGATAAGTTATTTTAATGACATTAAAAACTGTATTATTGAGTTCCGCATAGTTATTTCCTTAGTTACTCAGACAATCTTTAAGCAAACTCCAGGAATTTCACTCTTCTGACTGGACCTAGTGACCAGGGCTCAGTACTTGGTTCTAAACAGCCATTACTGTGAATAAGCATGGCTTTTCCTTTCTTACTTTTTAAAAAATAATTATTTTTCACTTTATATCTTGCTATGTGCCACTAAGGGGACAAATTCCTTCTCTCTTGTTCAGCCTTCTACTGCTTTCTTATGTCAAGTGTGATACTTTGAACACAAGGTGAGCAGATTCAGGTCATTCATCTGCCAGGAAACTTTTTCCCTGCAGACTTTCTTTCCCCTGCATGATAAATTCCCTTTGCTCCCTGCTCCCACACTGCTCCCAGGAGCCAGCCTGAGAAATTTAACTGGCTTATGTCTAGGATAAATTTGGACTATCACTAGACATTAGCATTTGGATAAATTAGAGGGATTTTACATTTCTCCTGTTTCAAACTGGTGCCATTTAGAATTTTTTAGAAGTTGCTGCACAGCTGTAAACACTACAGAACATTTTTGGAAGTTTTGTATGTGACAGCAACTGCCTGGGAAAAGTAGGAGAAATTAGTAGACCCTGTTAGCTAGGGTCACAGACAGTATTTCCAAAGCATTGCTGAACTTCCATAAGTAATTCCGGCTTCCTGCTCAGAGTGTGTAGCAGTTTTGTGCAATGGTCCTTCAATGGGCTTTCTGAAGAAGTTTTTCTGTGTAACCTTTTCTTCTTCAGTTACATCTCTGACTTTCTAACATGAGATGTGGCATCAGTCCTGTAACTTCAGTAGGGAGTTTCAATCAGCAGCCTGGAGAGCTGAAACCCTCAGGTTTATTGATTGTGAATGTGACATTTTGAAGGACCATTATCTGCCATCATTCAGGGCTAATTTGTTTTAAAAACTTGTAAATCTTCACACATAAATACTTGGTTTGCTTACCAGCTTTTGCACAATATGTGCAAGGTTTTTCTAAGCTATTCCTTGACATAAACATTGTTCACTGTTCTCCAGCTACATGTTTCTCACAAAGGTTTTCAGCTCAAGGTTTTGCCAAGAGACAGAGACATCTTTCTGTGATCCACGAGATGCCACCAGAGGGCAACAAGTAACTGGAAGTTTGTGTTAAATTTGGATTCAGGCTCAATGAACAGTTAATTTAAAGAAAGGTACTTAGAGAGTATGGGAAAGCCCAGCGCTCCTCATGCTGGCTGCCATAGGATGCTCCAGGGTGCAGCATTTTCTGTGCAGGCAGCCTCTTCTCTTCTTTCTGTTTTGTTATGGTGAAACAGAAGCCTTCACTGTTCAAATCAGAATGCACCATTCCAGCCAGCTCAAGGGACAATAATCCCAGCACAAAGCAACACTTACCTAATTACTGATGAATGGCAGAGAGATGGGACTCAGACTGGTGGCTTCAGTGAACCTGTGTAACAGGTCAGCTGGGTTCGTTCTTTCTTTGTTTGCTTCACCTGACCATTCCCATGGAAAATCCCAGCTGGGTATTTTTCAGGATTGCTAAATTGAAGCCTTCAAGCTTCATTTTTCAGTTTCAAATGTCCTTCTGTCACCTTTTAAATTAATAGCTACTACAGTTTCTACTAAAGGTTTATTTGCAGATTTACCACAGTTTTTCTCTGAGGTTTCAATCAGATGAGACAGGTTGACCTGATCTAATTAATTGGTGCTGCCAAAAGGGGTTTCTGTTTCCCTGTCCTCCTTATGTGACTTTCTAGTTCCACTGCCTCCCTTGCTCCAGCTCTGATGCCCTTCTGACAGTTTAATGATGGATTCAGCTCACTAAGGCAGCAAAACCCTGTATTTTTGGGGTGAGTTCTCTGTTGAATCACTGAGTAGAACTGGCTTATTGAGGAGTCATATTAGTACCAATACCAGGATTAATACAAAGGAAGGAATAAGGAAACAATGAACTTAATCTCCCTTCCCTACATCTCAAATTCTTCTTCTGTTCCCTGCCCACTTTGGAAGGAGTGTAAAGTATCTATTAACCAAAATAACTTTTGTAAATGTAAGAACCAGGTTTGCAGTCTGTGCAGAGATAAATCAACAAATCTGCTCACAGCAGAGTTCAAGCCATTCCATTTTCCCCCTTGGTGCCTGGCAGAGGTTCAGGAGATGAAGGTCAGTACATACATGCTCTGGCACTACTGAAACTGTGCTTACACCAGCAGTTTATTGGTATTTTTCCATATCTTTCCCCACTTCTGAGAATGATGCTCACAAATCTGTAATGCATCAGGATTTCTAGGAGGTCAGCAAGGGGAGTTGACTTGCTGGTCCAGTTGCAGCTGATTTGACATCACTGGAATGCTTTGCAATCACCAACCTCGAAAAAAGTCTCCTTCTAAAGGAGCGAGCCACTCCTGTGAGTAGAATTTCCAAGGAAGTCTTGTCTAGTGGATTACCCAGGTCCCTCCTAAAATCTAGAAATTTAGATGTTACAGGGTGCCTTTACTTTGCTGCGCTCTGTTACAAGCTCTTTTATGTTCCTCTGTGTTAATGACATTGCTTTTGAATGATAAAATGGTGTAACTTGGCTGGGAATAAACAAGTCATGACTCATTAGACAAAGTCATATAGACAGTCCAGATTTGTGTGTTAAAAGTGGAGACAGACAGGCAATCTGCTACACTCCACAGAAGATGAGAGGTGTGTGACTAGGGTAGCACAAAATGACAATGCTATTACTGTGTATGCATTTACTAACTATGGATCTCAGCTACTCCATATCATGATTTGTAATTTAGCCCACTGGTCAGAGGATGGAATCTTTGTTACTGTGGTGGTTTCTAGGCTACTGAAGCTAAAATTCTTCAACTATTTTAGATTGAGTGGAGAGCTTAGATTTAGCTCTCTGCTCTTTTATGACTGGCTAAAGAAATTCTAGGTGAAGCTGAGTCACAGTGAGACTCATCTTTCTGTTGCAGAGGTGTTAGAAGCAACTGCTATGAAATTCTAGCAAAAAATTTTAATATTCATCAGTGACCTGTGAGAAATTCCTGGTGCTGGATGGTAACTAAATTATTGGCACTGAGCCCATCCTCATCTTTCTTGAATAGACATGGT
Organism: Camarhynchus parvulus; assembly: GCF_901933205.1. Taxonomy (NCBI): domain Eukaryota; kingdom Metazoa; phylum Chordata; class Aves; order Passeriformes; family Thraupidae; genus Camarhynchus; species Camarhynchus parvulus. The sequence continues at coordinate 10,500,059 of NC_044580.1, forward strand.
TGGGATTCATCAAAACAGATGTGCTCTCCAGGATCAGAGGAGGGAGCTGTCAAAGCTCAGGAATTATCTCCTTCTTGTAGAGAGCCTACTAAAGGAGCCTTTCTCAATTCTCTTTCATGAAGAGAATGAAAATGCTTCCATCTCATTAATAGATTTTGAATTCTGTTGGTTCATCCCAGACACACAGTGAAACTCATTCCAGAGCTACACCAGCAGAGTTAGCTCAGAGTTCAGTCAGCTGGGTTAGTACAGGTCAGCAAGCTCTTTGCTCTCTTGGCTGCTGAGAAATTACCTGTCAAGAACTGGAGTGACCATGGAGACAAGAAAGGGTAAGGATTAAGCAGAAAGCTTAGCTGAGAATTTTAAAGTATTCTTTTCCACCAAATTTTGACTTTGCCATTTTTTCTTCATTTATGATGGAAGAGTAATTGACATCCTTGTGTCCAAATGCAGTGTTGCTTTTTTTAACCACTCACTTAAGCTTGACTCAGATTCAGCATAAAACTCTCCGTGAATTTATTAAATCCTCTGAAGGAGACACTCAAATGAAATATATATGTATAATTTGTTGCTATCCTACTATCAAGGCAAGATTATACTCAGCACACTTTTCAAAGGCAGTGCAGTATGAGCAATGTTCACAGCTGCTGCCAGCAGCAGCATCAAATGACAGGGTGTGCTTATCAAAGAACAGCGATTTCCTAGAAAGAGGGGTGGAGGAAGAGGCTTTGCTCTCACAGCCTGATTGCCTGGCAGCAGCAAAGTGAATAGACAAGCTCTGCCATCAGGTTTAGTGCAAGGGTACTTCAGCCTCTTTCACATGAACAAACCCCTTCAAATTATGAGAGCAGTAGCTTGCTTACAGTTGCCACTCACACAATGGTTAAATGAGCCAGAATTTGTATAATGTGATATGGCTGCAATTCTAACTAGTGTGAGTGAGCAGAAAACTGAATGCAGTTGTTATTTCAGGGGCACAGCAAATCTATAGTAACAATTTCTATAAATATTCTTCAAGAAAGATGTGAAGCAGTTTTCAAATTTTAAATGCTTACGTACAACAGGCTGCATTGCACTACCATAAATTTGAGATTAAAGAAATTTCAAATGTCCTGGAGCCATGAAGTTCACTTGGCAACCCTAAGAGAAAGTATTGTCACAGTACTGACCCTAGAAAATGCTGGCAGATCATGTTACCGTATGCATGGAAATACTGGGCTGAAGGAAATCTATCCCACCAAGTGATGTGCCTCTTGCTGCAAGAACCTCCAGCATTTTTCAGTAGTCAGCACTGCACTGCCTCTGAAAATGACAGAGTGTAAAATGTCAGGGATTATGGCCACCAAATTCTTTGCCTTCATAGAACTTCATTCAGCTCTGTCACCTTTCTATAATAGAAATGTGACATCTAAAATTAAAACAGGTATTTATATGTATGCTGAAACTCATCTTTATATGCACATACAGTGCAGCTAATCAGAATGTTGATTTCTGCAAACTCAGGGAGGAAAAGAAATTAATTATTAAGTCAGTCATTTCTTTGATGTAACACAGTTTATGATTGGCCAGAAGGACAGTGGAAACTCTTATCTTCCTGAAATTAGGTGGATTCAGTCAACAAGAACTATTTTATTTGCTCAAAGTCCCAAACTGATGATGCCTGTATTTGATGTTAAGGAATAAAAAGATGTAAACAAACAAACAACAAGTAACTGCTAAAGGAGATAAATGCGTGTTTTATTCCAGTGATCCAGAAGATGGTCAAGTGAGGACAGAAGTGTAGTGACACCTCTAGAGTGCACTGTGGGTGGTTAGGGTTGTCTGGGGGTCAGAAAGGCTGGGAGGGAAATGTTATTTACCACAAGTCAAGGCTTCATGGTCAGACTGCAAATGCGCTAGTGAGGAAAATGAAAAAAAAAATCTGCTTTGATTTTACTTAGGTGACGATTGGCTTGTGTCCATGAGGAGCTACCCCTAAAAAAGGAAGAGAGACCTATGAGATAGGGGAAAGAATGTTTCCACTAAAAATAATTCTGAGCAGAACAAATGCAACCCAGAAAAAAATTTAAAAAATGTTAGAGCATTTAGCAAAAACTTGTTGAAGTGATGGTGAGGACTCTATAAAGCATCAGACCTATGTAGTAAGTGGGGAAAGAAGTGCTGTGCAGAGTCAGAAAAACTATGTAAACTGAGTTGATAAAGAATGATTCAAAGGTCCAAAACTAGCTGATAAGTTGAAAAGGACAGAAAAGGAAGCAAGACCTTTGGATTTAGCCACAAGCCAATCATTAATTTTTTTAGGTCAATGTGAGTAGAGTGACCTTAGCAAAATCAACTGAATCAAAAAGCAAGAATTTGAGCAGAACTAGCATAAACTTCATGGGAGTTTTTGTATTTTTTTTTAAGTAGGTGACAAAAAATGGTAACTAGGCATTAAAAAATTCAAGAAAATTTCTTTCTGAAACTTGAAAAAATAATCCTGGTGTACTTTTTGGTGCAAGAATAGTGGCTGATGTAATTATGTTACAAATGAGTCCTAGCAAGCTGAGTGAGTTCTGAGAAAATTCTGCAATTGTATGAAACAGGGTAATGCATACTTGGTATTATGCCAATTAAAAATTATAATTAACTTTTCTCTGAGAACTGTGGAAGTTCATGGAGAGCTCGCACTGTGTTATTTGTCCTGGGAAGGTGTAGTGTTTACCTGTGCCAAAAAGACAAACTGCTGAATGAATAATTACCTAGTAGAATAAAATAAAGTTACTTGTGTATCTAAGGCATGTTAAAACTGTGGCTGATTTGCTGTATTCTAACACCATAGCTTATGTTTTAATGTATGTAACCAGTAGTGATGTTTACCTTTTCCTGCTATAGAAGCGTGTGCTGAGTTCACCAGCACTACCTGCAATGGTGCATGTAGAAATAATGTTAAATATTGTGTCTGCTCAAGCCCCAGCGCAGGAGCCCTGGAGAGCAGAGCATAGGCTGGAGTAGTATTGAGCAAGGCGCTGCATAGATGATAAAGGCAGAACTAAAAATCATGTTGGAAGAAAGATACGGATTTTTTACGACTTTAAACAGAATAATTTGGATAAGAATGATTTTTGGTATGTCTGCTTTTTACATGGCAAAGTGAAATTATTTAAAGTGAACTTAAGTGCAAAGTAGAGAAAATGCAGAATAGGCTAAGTGGAATATACTAAATATGAGTAGAGCTGGTTGCAAACATATTTCTTGTTGTAGACTGTTTCTGTTGAGATAGAGGTATTTTTGAAGATAAGTCTGTTGATTTTACCATGGAGAGCTTTTGCAGGGAAACCTATGTACTGGTCTACTAGGAGCTAAGGAGTTTAGGTTTTAATTTTAGGATGGCTTTTCATCATATCACAATATGGATTTTGAGAAGCCAGAATTTGAAATTGTTTGGGATATTCTTGAAACACCCCTTCAGTAATTAAAGAATTCAAATAATTTTTAGGTCAATCACGAACTCTTCAGGTTATAGTCTGAAGATCTGAATTCTTAATGTATTAAATACTGTGAATTTTTGCTATAATTGAATTTGTCCACTACAAGCTTAATGAAGAATATGCGTACTTGATGACTATAACCGTACGATGCACTTCGGTACACATTTTAGAGAAACATTTTAAAACGTGACTTTCTCCAAGCCAGGCTGCTGCTGAAGAGCCCTGCGTGGAACAGAAATCCAGGTGTGTTGGAAGGAGCAGTCGGTCAGCTCCGGGTCGGGAGCGGGGGAGCCGTGCGGGCTGAGCCGGGGGAGCCGGGGAGAGCCGGGCAGAGCTGGGGGAGCCATGCCGGGGGAGACGAGCCGGGAGCGGGGGAGTACAGCCGTGCCGGGCAGAGCCGGGGGAGTCCGGCCGGGAGCGGGGGAGCCGGGCCGGGGGAGCGGGGGGCCCGGCTGGGGGGGGATCCGGGAGGGGGGAGTCGAGCCGGGAGCGGGGGAGCCGGGCGGGCAGAGCCGGGGGAGCCGAGCCGGGAGCGGGGGAGCCGGGCCGGGGAGAGCCGGGGGAGCCCGGCTGGGAGGGGGAGCCCGGCTGGGAGCGGGGGAGCCGGGCCGGGGACAGCCGGGGGAGCCCGCCTGGGAGCGGGGGAGCCGGGCCGGGGAGAGCCGGGGCAGCCGAGCCCGGAGCGGGGCAGCCCAGCCGGCCCCGCCCGGCCCCGGGCGGGCGCTGCCCCCGGGCGGGGCGGGCCGGGCCGTGCCGGGCCGTGCCGGGCTGGGCGCGCATAAAGCGGGGCCGGCCGGTCCCGTGCCTCGTGTCGGGCCTGCGGCGATGCTGCGAGTGCGGTGCCTGCGCGGGGGCAGCCGGGGGGCCGAGGCAGCGCATTACATCGGCTCCAGGGTTGGTGCCGCGCGGAGCGGGGCTGGGGATGCTCCCGGGCGGGCCCCGCTGGTCCCTTCGCCGGGCGCTCCGAGCCGGGACGGTGCGGGAGGCTGGGGTTCATCCAGCATCCTCCCGCCCCAGTCTGCCAGTGCCGTGTTCCGATCTCCTTACCCTTCTCACCTGAGTGTATCTTAAAAGGCAGAATTTCCTTTAAGCATCTGCTAGGCTGTGAATAAATTAGCATGGCTGTAACAAGCCGTGTTTGTGTACATACTTCAAATAACATACATTGCTTTGGGATTATAGTGTTAAGGCATTTGTGGGTTAAGCCATAGCTTTTTGTCTTTTGTAAGGGAAGCATAATTTTCGTTCTTATTTTTATTTTAAGCTTCGAGGAGCCTTTACAGGATGGGTGCAGCGAACTTTCCAGAGCACCCAGGCAGCTGCAGCCTCGCAGAACACCTGTGCTGCCGATGACAAGGCTGCCAGCCCTGTGCCCAAGGACTGTCTTGTTTGCTCATACAATGAATGGGACCCACTGGAAGAGGTCATCGTGGGAAGAGCTGAAAATGCTTGTGTCCCACCTTTTTCCGTGGAGGTTAAGGTAAACAACAAAAACTAATCTTAAATAGAAAATGTAGAATTTATATCTAAATTTACTTAAACTTTACAATGCATAAGGCGTGGTGTTATCTCTTTGGAATTCTTTCAAGGTAGTTTTTTACATCTGTGAAACTTTACAGCATAGCGATGTTAGTGAGGGATGTGCTTTTTTTCTTTGGACTTTCAGCTGAATTAGCTGTTTTAACAAAGTCACTAGCAGAGATAACCTCTAATATATGTAATATAGCCCTGATGTTATCAAAGTACACACACAAACTTTTGAGATGTTGGACTGATGAAACTTTAATTTGGTTTGAAGCTAAGTAGGGTTACAACTTGAAAAAAAAGCATTGTTTTCTACTTAATAGTCTGAGCAAGATTGAGCTCTGTATCTGTAGACCAACAGGACTCTTGTGTCAGACAGTAACTCTGAAGCAGTTTACTGAACTCCTGTGCGCTACAGTAAATAATTTGTGGAAATACTTAGTCCACTGTTCTTTCAGGGTTTTTCTGTACCTAAAACTGCATCAGCAACTGAAATAAAGTTGTGATTCTTTGTTCTCTGGAATCTTGTATTTAAAACAGTAACACTCAAATAATGGACTTGCTCCAGATTTTTTTGTTCTTCACCTGGACTTTAAAGTTGCTGAGTGTGTGTGTTACCTGCATTTGTGGGTATGTTTTGGAATCTTTCATTGTTACAGTACAGCAGTAGCTGCAGGGCAGCATGTAATCCATGGCTATCACAGCAAAATGAGCTGGTGCATGGCTTCTACACAAGAGACCTTAGTAAAAATTTAAAGGATAGCCTGACAAAGTTGACTCAGTTAAAAAAAAAAAAGAAAATTTTTATCTGACATTGAAAGAATGGCAAACAAAGATACTGAAAATAAGTTTAAAGTGCTGGAAATGGTCGTTTAGGGAAAGCTTGAGACTTCTCTTCCCTTAGCCCTATATATATATATTTTAGAATCTGTGTTATGTTTTTCAGAGGCTCCAAAGATATCCTAGCAGCTTCAGAGAAGGAGGTGAATGAGGGTTAGCATTTCTAATATAAAGTGTATGTATGTGCATTTAGGTAGGACTGACATAATGAAAGAGTAAGGAAAAAAATGTCTAACATTTTACATTGTGATAATAAATCTGGCAAAATTCAGTTTATAAGCAGTGGTCAGGGGCTTGCTTTAGGACCACAAAAATATTTCAAGTGTCTAACTTGCTGAAGTGCCACATGCTATACAGGTTTTACTGCCTATTTAGCCATAACTACTCACAATAGGTCAGAACTTCACTTTCTTTAACATGTGATATCAAAAGCTCAGTGAGGAATGCCACAGTATAGGATTACCTCTGCAGTTCAAATACCTGTGACTTAGAGTTAAAGCAAGGTTTAAATTTGCTTTATGTCAATTGCCAAGTCCACAACAAGGAATGGGAACAGAGCCAGTTGAGACATGGTTTCCTCGAATTTTCTCTGCTTTTGTCTTAAATATTGCTGTAGAAACTGCAACAGTAACACCGGGAGGGTGTCGCTGAATAATCCAAGCAGTAGTCCAGTCCTACCTCGACATTATTATTATTATTATTATTATTATTATTATTATTATTATTATTATTATTATTATTATTTAATAGATACATGATTGTTTAGATCTCCATGTGGCCAAGAGGTGAGGTGTGTCCTGTTCCTGCCCCTGTAAGCAGCAAAACTTGAGCTGATGGGTATCATGTGCTGTCTGCTGAGTGCATGAGGGGCACTGCTTATGAAAAATGCAGCCTAAAACTAATGAATTTTACACTTAAAAGGAAAATTCGAAGCTTTGGACCTGAGACACTACAAAAAATGTACCTCAGATTATAGCGGTTTGGGAAATACTTGTGCTGAGACTGTGTTTTAAGATTGTATGCGTGTTTATTTGCTAAATATTTAAATGCAGGAAGTATGGCTGCATTCTGCACTCTTTTCTACTTTGAGACAAGGGTTTGGTATACTCAAGTGTTTTTGCTGTGATGTGGGAATGATGTGCTTGGCATAAGAAGGAGGAAGGAAGGAATTGAATAAGGAGCCCTGCATCTCTGATGAATATTAATGAGCTGACACTTTATTGTGTATCCTTCTCAGAGCTTGAAACAGGCTATGTAGAGGTAAATACAATATTTGAAAACTTGAAAATCTTAACATTGAATAGGAAGATGTCCTGTTTGAATCAGCACTGCAATAAAAAATCTCACAACTGAGATGTATTCTGAAGCAGTTGAATCAAGCAGTTGAACTTCATAGCTTTGTATTCTGCAATGCTTTTCAGTAGATTTTGTGAATAATAATGCATTTTGGGTAAGGAGTATTATTAATTTATATCTTGAATAAGAAGATGAGAGTGTGTACATGTGTTTACCACGGAATAAGGCAAAAAGAATTTTGATCTGAATTAAAGTTTTAATATCCTAAATTTATTAACTGTCTTTACTAGGTTAATGGTATATCTTAATAATGTTAATTATTTTCCATGGCAAATGTTTAAAGTAAATAGCAATGATAGGGAACAATAATGCTGTTTCTTAAGGACAATCTTTCCTAAAACACTTCTGAAAAGAAATAGTTTGTTTTAAATGTTGTCTTTTCTGCGTCCTATCCATGGTCCTTTTTGAACATTCTGAACTGACTTGTATGTCTATGACCAAAGGGGCCTGAAATGTCAACCCTGATTTGCTATGAACTACATGTCCCAGCCATTTACCCTTTTCCCAGTTATTTGGAAGGCAGGGAATATGAGCAGTGTTACAGTGCTAACCTTTATTCTGTTCTAACTTTAAGCTTACACCATCTCATTAGTGCAACTCAAGTGTGGTTCCTCAGGTCTGAAAAAAAGCAGAGAGGAGCTGCACCTCTTAGGGATTGATGATATTCACATACACCATGGCTGGCTCTGAAAATAACCAGCTTCAATCCACAGGAAGAATTTATCTCATTAGCAGAACATGTCTCCATAGGAATGCTGAGCACTTCATGTGATCTGCATGTGACTTCTGACCAGCTGGCAAGTCTGAGGTGCTCAAATTACCCAAGACCTCACCCACAGAAAAAGCACAAATTCCCTCAGGAAGGATGGGAAGAAACTTCAGTACTAGAGGAGCAGGATGGCCATGCTGAGGCTCTCTGTGTAAACGTTAAGGCTGAATTTTCTTTCTTCTCTCTTACCTCTATAGCATGAGGCAAATCTCCAGAAACAGCAGAGGGAACAGCCTGGATTGTTAAAGGGGATCAGGGATGCCTTCAGATGGATGGCCTTGCCTGCTCAGAGCAGTGCTAGCACAAAGGAACATCATCACTCTGATTTTGGGGGAACACGGTGTTCTGGGAGGTGGTCAGGACTGCAGTGTTGGAGACAACCTCTTGTTTGGAAGGGCAGGTTCTTCTGCATCCCCTTGCTGTCCCTCCAGCTTGCTGTCATTCCAGAGGGCCCCATATGCACTTGCATCTCAGCTAACTCTGACTTGACAGAGGAACATCAGAGACATCAAACTGAAGCAGCAACATTTGTTTTGATTATATGTCTGGTTTTACTTACCCATGAGAACTGGGACATTATTTTGAATTTGTTTTTAATTTTAAGAAGGCTATCATAGCATTTCAGCAGAGGATTTAGGTCTGTAAATGTTGAACATGGCAGGTGAATTTAGGATCTTTTGCCTTTTCTAGACCGCTGCTGCACCTGAAGTATGGCTCCTTCTGCCAAACAAGGCATGTTCCCTGTACTTGGGATGGCTTTGGAGTTTCTGATGTCACCATTGTGACATTACTGAAGTGAGGTTGTAAGAAGGAGACTACAGATGTGTGCATTTTGCAGATGAGCTCAAGGTTGTTTTAATTAAAAAGCATGTCTGATAGCCTTATTAAATAGCAGAGTCTACAGTGTTTGCCATATTTGGAGTGTTTGCACAAGTGTTCTGTAATAAGGACCAAATGGCCACTTGGCAACACTAGCCACTCAATGCTTACTGAAGTGTAATGTAGTCAAAATATTGCAGGAACAGATAAAATGCACATTCCAACATATTAGGATCAAGAACAAGAAACTTTAAGCTTTAACAATTGCATCTTATATGTCTATTTCACTCCAAAATAACTGGTGCTTATTCTTTGTCACTTCATGTCCTTTTGTTCTAGGCAAACACATATGAAAAATATTGGGGATTTTACCAGAAATTTGGAGGCCAGGGTTTCCCCAAAGACCATTTAAAAAAAGCTATTGCTGAAATTGAAGAGATGTGCAATATTTTGAAGGGAGAAGGTGTTATTGTCAAGAGGCCTGATCCAATTGACTGGTCTGTGAAGTATAAAACACCTGATTTTGAGTCTACAGGTAAATCTTTTTCCATTATTGAAGGTCTTTTCTGTTTAGCTCTTGTCTGAGATATTTTGGATGTCATCTAGTCTACCTTCCAGCTAGGAGCAGGATTATCACCAGCACTAAGTGAGGTCAGTGACTGTTTTCTGTCACTGGCTTGGAAGATCTCCAGGGATGGAGATTCTGCCACCTGATTTACTGACTGGTTTCAGTGCTGGGTGAATTTCCTGATGGAAGACCTTTGCCTGACACCCAGCCTGAACCTCCCACACCAGCACCTCTTGCCAGGTTCCCTCTCTGTGTTGTCACTGCCACTGCCAAGAAGTGCTAATCTGTCATGGCCCTCAAAGTGGCTGTGGAATGTTTCTGCTTTGTCCCCTCCATGATAGTCCAGTGCTCAAAGCCCCTCTGACCGTCTTGATAGCTCTTTGTTGGATCCTGGAGTTGGATCCATCTTAAACTACGGAAGACAAAACAGTTGGAGGCAACACCTTACCAGGAAGATCCTCACTAGTGACAAGGAAATGTGAATGTCCCTTTACCTGCCCACATTCCCCCATCTATGGTTATCTGCAGTGGGAGCACACTGGCTCACCAAGCTTTGCATCAAGTCTGGTCCTCAGGCTTCTTCCGTGTAAAACATATTTTTAATTTTTTCTAGTGGAATTCAAATTCATTGAGGAACAGATAATGTTAAGGAACAGTCTAATGGGACTGCTTTCTGCACTAGCGCTGTGTTCCATCAAATTCCTCCTCTGTGCTATTACTTCAAAAAAGGATAGTATATAAAGAAATGCTGTTCACTTGGAAAATTTGCTGCCCATCATCACTTTTTAAAGTCATCTGGGTAATGCATAAGCCTTGGTCTAGTTAATTTTCATTAGCCAAGTTATGAAGTGGAGGCTTGATGGTGGATGGCTTTCATCTAGCTGTGAGTCTGTTATGAGTGGGGCTTTGTAGCAAAAGTTCTGCATATTTTAAATGAAAAATATTACTTTGAAAAATTACTGGAGAATGTAAGGACCTGACATTATGTGCTGGCTTCCACACATTGCTTAGAATTATTTTTCCCATTATTTCGGATAGAAATAATGGTAAAAAGAAAGGGAAAAGTGCCTGAGCAGAAAGAGCTGAGAATTGTCTCATTAATGGCCACTTTCCTTTCAGGTATGTATGGTGCCATGCCAAGAGACATCCTGTTAGTGGTGGGAAATGAAATTATTGAAGCACCTATGGCCTGGCGTGCTCGGTTCTTTGAGTACAGGGCCTACAGACGACTAATCAAAGATTATTTCAACAGTGGTGCTAAGTGGACAACTGCCCCAAAACCCACCATGGCAGATGAACTCTATGATCAGGTACTGGTCTAATTTTCCTTCAGAACTTCAGTTCTCGTTATACAGAATTTTGCCGATAGTTTCACCCTGATATTTAGGATTCACAAAGCTGTGAGGGGGAATGGCACAAAACAACTCCGAAGACGTTTTTTCTTAGTGTATGCAAACATGTTGCAGCCTTTCCAGCTGAAACTCAGTGTGTGCAGTTAGAGAACAAGGAACAGGAAGTTGTGTCTATTAAATTCCTCCGCTTTGAATTGTTTTGGTTACTGGCTGTAACTGAGCATTACTAAATAGGAAGGAATGCTAGAAAAACATCACAGAGATTACTTTCAAGAATAAAGATTCCCTGAGAATGTCCATATGTCCTGGGTGCATTGGGAAAGTGGAAAATAATATATATTTTGTCACAGAAAAAAATCCCAACTCTCAATCCTTGTTTTGCGTGATGACTGGTATTTTGAAAGTTACATAAAAGAAATAGTGAAGGATCTAAACTGTATTTACCTTCCAAATATTTTAGTGAATAGTTTCTTAATTTTTTTCCTAATAATTTTGACTTGGACAATTTTGGTAGTTTCCTATAAGCCCCCAAATGCATCAGAACCTTGGTGACAGCATTTGCAATAAATGCAGTGAACTAGTTGTGAAATGATTGCAACTTTCTAGGAACAGTGTCATCAATGATACAAAGGAGACTTTGTTAAACAAAATTACCTTAGAGTCACCTTCAGTATTAGAAAACTTCTATTTTTCATTTGTGCTGGATTTTTAGATCTCACTTGTTCTGAATTGCCTTGTTTAATTTTAAAATTATTTGTAATAATACAGATCCATCTTCTAGCTTAAAGTTCTTCTCCAGTCCAAAATGTAGAAAAGTAAGGAGTCCACAACTATTAAGAAATAGCTTCCAGTCCAGTATTTCTGTCAGTGTGCAGTGATTTGTTGGACTGGTATTAAACTCCACTGGTAATGAATACTTTTGATCTGGTTCTGAAGAACAATTAATTTCTTGATATAACTCTTGTCTCTTATCTTATGACCTATTCTTCAATGTGCTCAAAGCCTTTCACTTTTATGTCCACATTTAGATTTTCTTTTCTATTCTAATAAGAAGTAACCAAAACCATCTCCAAGGAACACACTAGCTATCAATATTAACACATTTTCCTAATTTCAAATTACTCCCCCACTAGCAAATTATTTAAGAACTTTCTTTTAATATCTCCAACCTAAAGTTGTTGTTCTCTTCTCTACAACTAGAATTATCCAATCCACTCTGTTGAAGACAGGCATAAACTGGCTGCTCAGGGAAAATTTGTAACTACTGAATTTGAGCCATGCTTTGATGCTGCTGACTTCATTAGAGCTGGAAGAGATATCTTTGTACAAAGGAGCCAGGTAAACAAAGCTTTCTTCCAACAGTTTTGGTATCTGTCTTAGAGACTGGTGCTTTGTCTTTTAAAATTCCTGAGCAGCGTTAAAATAAGAGAGTTGGCAAAAGAAACGCTCTTCATAGAATGTTTGATCTACAGGATAAGACTGCCTTCCAGGTAAGGGGTTAGCTGAAGGCACAAAATGCTCTGTTAAATTTGCTTTAAATATTTAAAGAAATAAAACCTTAGACAAAGTAAACTTGGATGCAGTTTATATTCGAGCCTAGTAAAGCTTAATTTGTCCTGTTTTTCAGGTTACAAACTACATGGGTATTGAATGGATGAGGAGACACCTTGCACCAGACTACAGAGTGCATATAATATCCTTTAAGGATCCCAACCCTATGCACATTGATGCCACTTTTAATATCATTGGGCCTGGTCTTGTGCTCTCTAACCCAGACCGTCCCTGCCATCAGGTGAGTGTACAAGGGGGGAAAGTGTTTTGTGTTTAAAAACCACTCAGCTGGGTTCATTCCCTGCTAGGTAATTACTGTTCCACACATTCCACTGTGTGCTGCTTCCATGGTTAAATAGGATGGAAGTAATCTAATTTTTAATGATGTATCAAAGCAAGCGCCTGGGATATACTACTTCTCTGAACACTTCCACTGCTTAAATATTTTAATTGTATCCTAAGAGGAATTGAAGGGCTTCTGCTGCTCAGATGAGAAATCTCCCTTTTATTTTCTATTTTGGAAGCCTCTCCTTAGGTGTTAATTGCACCAATGGCAGGAAGCTGGTAGTTGCTCAGGCATTCAAGGGTAGGGAAGAGGAGAGATATAGAAAACCTGCTGCCACACTGAGAAAAAGCTAATATTGCTGAGCAGCACAATGAGATCAGAAAACCTTCCAGGCAGCAAGAGCACATCTCTGTTACAGTCATGTCACTGCACTGCAGTGCTTGAGGGTTTTTGTGAGGATCCCTGTGGTTTCAGAGGCTGTTCGAGCACAGGGGAATGGCTGAGCTGACCCTGAATCAGGCACAGAGCTGGGTGCTGCCCACTCTGGGCCATGTGCAGAGATCCTGAAAGCACCATTGACCTCTCAGCAAGTGCTTTCTATGCAAACAGGCTGATTGACTTGCTGCCTCCTTCAGCATCCATTCTGAGAATATAATTTTAAAAACAATCTTATTTTTTCCTCCCCTTTTCCCTTCCACAGTTTTTCATAGTGTTACTTGGAACAGGATGTTCTTCTTGGTCTCCTTGTATTAAACCCATGTTCTAGGACTTTTTTTTCAGGGAAAACTGCTGTCTGTGTTGGTAGAAAAGATAAATGCAGCTTTCTTTCACAAAAACTTTTTGGCCGTTCTGGGTGACCGGGGAGCGGCGGGGGTGTGTGTGAATGGTGCCGATGAAAGGGGGCTTTTCTTGAATGGTGCCGATGAAAGAGAGCTTTTCTTTAAAATCCTGGCAGGCCGGGCTGGTTATTGAGGGTTCAGGATTGGGGCTCCACCTCGTGGTAACGCTGGAGCACTCGCCAATACTCTGCCAACTATTCTGACAGCGAAGATGAAAAGTGAATTCTCCTCTGCCAAATCATCCTCCTCTTAATTTTAACTTACTTGTGTAAATCTTAGAGACACAAATTATTCCTTGGGATGCCCTTACATTGTTCTCTTTATAGGAAAAATAATTATGCAGTTCATTCAACAAAGTGTGAAGGAAAGGTAATTTTGTGTTATTTCTGATGGGTTTGTTTTTAGAAACATCAGTGTAACTTATATTAATGGCTTTTATAATAATGTGGGAAGAAATAACACAAGAAAAAGATAATTGAATATGTTTAAGTTGTTACCAATGCATTTACTTTACGAACTCCAAACTGTAAATGCTACCTTTTGCCTTTAACATATCTAGCACATTTAAAACCAATAGAAATAAATGCTATTGGTATGCAAAGTCTAAAAAGACTTTTAAAAAATGCTTGTATGAAAGCTGGGTTTTAGATGAAGCCTGAATGACGGCCAGCATAGTGAACTGAGGGCAGGGGATGTCCTGCATATTGGAGTACTCTGGGAAAATCTGGCATAGGTTGGAGGACATAATGTGATACTCTAAGAACCCTCTTGAGAATACATTTAAATTGCTTTTCCAGATTGAGCTCTTCAAGAAAGCTGGCTGGACTGTGATTCAACCCCCAGTGCCACTCATCCCAGATGGTACAGTCACCCTTCCTTTCCCAAGGATTCCAAGAGTACTCTTAAGGGTATTAAAAAGGAGTAACACTGGTACAGTCCAAGGTTTTTTCTCCTGTTTTAGATCACCCACTGTGGATGTCTTCTAAGTGGCTCTCCATGAATGTCCTAATGCTGGATGAGAAACGTGTGATGGTGGATGCCAATGAGACATCGATTCAGAAGATGTTTGAAAAGCTGGGTATGTCCTAACACACTTCTACATACACTTACAAGAAAATTATTGTGCAACCAGCCATTGCAAATGGAGGTTTCACTCAAAGCAGACAGCACTGGAAAAAGTACTCAAACAGCTGGATTAGCAAGTAAGAATAATTCAGTGATTTTTCTCCTGAATACTCAATTCATAGAAATATGGTCTTCTTTTGCCCCCTACAGCTTGCAGCACATAAAGGTATGAGTAGCAACTAAAGTTATTGCTAGGATGCCTTTGAATGAGCTTTTTAAATGTAAACTGTCCAGTTTGAGGTCAACATCTGTCTTGCAGAGGTTGAGTGCATTGCTGAATGATATAGAGCTGGGAATCCATCATTGCTGAAATTCTTTCAGATTTTTCTAGTTGCAAACCCATTGTACTTTAAAATGTCAAATTAAAATCACTTAGCCCCGGTATTTCTGCTCATTTATGGAGAATCTCAGTCCTGTAAGATGTAACTTCATGATACCATGGAATTCCTTCAGATATGCAGTGACAGGAGAACTGTATTTGAACATAAAATATGGAAGTCTTATCATGCATAGCTGCTCAGTCTTAGGTTGTTTTATTGCATGAGCAAAGAGTTGAGGATTTAAAAGTACTTGAAAGTACTTAAAGAACGAGGCTATTAATGCTAATCATGACTTATCTTTCACCCTTGAACTTCACAGTCTATGTAAGTTCTACATAAACTCTGGTAGTCAGAAAGTTTGAAGGACTGAGATGGGTCTACTGGGAGCAAAAGTATTGCTGACCTAGGAGGTAGATTCTACTGAGCTGCTCCTGAGCTCCTGAAAGTGCTGAGAAGCAAAAAAGGCAAACTCTGTAGCAGAGAAGTTGTCTGATCCTTCTGTTGGGACTTTGAATTAGCTGAGCCACAGCCAAAACATCCATCAGAGCTGAAAAGAACAGGTAGGAAGCTTAACCTGGGTAGTAAGAGCCTCTTTTCCCTTTCAGAGAAAAAAGGAGTCAGAGCTATCTACCTTGAATACTTCTTTTCTTGAGAGGCACTTAAAAGAGAACATTCAGTGTCTGAACCACAAGTGCTTACACATATTTATGAAAATGTGTCCTGATCATATACTGTAGCAGAATTTCAGCTAATTCTTCACATACTGCAAAACCTAAATTTATCTTTTTAGTACTGGCACATTATAACACATCAGACACTGGCTGTGCTCCAGGCCCTGTGTTATCCTGAGGGTATCACCAGAACAGACAGCCAGTTACGTTCCTAGTTTGTTCTCTGCCTAGAATTTGGGAAAATAAATTCTTAACAAACTAGTAGCAAATACCTTCCACATTTACATCTAGCCATGTGATCTGATAGAGTATCACCTAATGTTCTGATCAGACCCTGCCATGTGAAGTTGAGAATCCAATTTTAAAGTGTGCCTTGCATGTTTCTTGCAGGCATTTCCACAATCAAAGTGAACATTCGCCACGCCAATTCTCTGGGAGGCGGCTTCCACTGCTGGACGTGCGACATCCGCCGCCGTGGCACCCTGCAGTCCTACTTTGACTAGCAAAGAGCCCATAGCTAGCAATGGTTCAGCTTCTAAAATAGGCATAGGAAATGAGCAAATCACTGTCACTCTTGTTAAAATGACTGCATGAGCTCTAGTGCTTGGTAAGTGGTGTCCTCATCATGGTCTGGGTAATGTTTTATTCTTAAATACCCTTCACTTTCAGTAGGATGATTGAAACTACTTCCATCAGCAATACAGGTTTTCTGGCTGCCTTTTTGAAAGACATCCTTCATCTGTGAAGCCTTTTCACATTGGCTTTGAATGTAAAAGCTTGACAGGATAGCTAAAAGGTCTTGTTAGAATAGCTTGGCCACTAATACTGGATATCTACCTCTGTCTAGTTACCTTATCAAATAGGCAGCTTGAAATGTGAAACTTGAATAAACTTTTCTTATTCCTTTTAACCACTTAATCTTTCTAATATATTCATATCTAATGAAGTTGAAATAGATGCAACTGTATAGATCTCTTAGGGAACCAAGTAATTTTATCGTGTTTTTCATGTCTAGCCATACAGATATTTACTGAGAATTTCCAATATGATCTAACTTTTAAGACATGTTCACTTACTTGCCATGTTCTTCTACATTTTCTTCTGATGCATGTCATGCACCTGAGTATTTTTATATTGCTTTTTGTATTGCTGAAATTGGGTTTTATTTAACTTTTAAGTTTACAAATGATAGCTAATAGTCTGCTTGTACAGGTTTCACTCTGAGTTGTTTACATAACTTAAAAAGAGTCACAAAAGAAAAACCCAACAATAACTCCCCCCCCAGCCTTAAGCTTCTGACATTTTACAACCCAGACTTCCTTCAGCTGTAGCAGATACAGAAATATGTATCAAACATGCCTGATGCCATGGAGGAATTTGAGTTTTGATTCCTGAATATGTACTTTTTATGCTAATAAAGTTTTTTGCATTCTCAATCTGTTGCCCTTCTGTTAATCTGTAAGTATGAAATGTCTGGATTAATACAAAATACACATGAATTTTGTATTACAATTACAATTTACAGGGGAATTTTTTTTCCCCCTGTAAAACTGGTAACATCTTAAACCCTTGTATAATGCAGAAAAACTTTGTAGTGTATCATTCATATACCATGTTTCTACTTCTGTTTTTCACAGAGGTGTGACTGGTTAGGGGAAAGTACTACTGATATTTGTTGCTACACTGTGGAGGAATCTGCTCTTACAATACAGTGTACCCTGACAGAAAAGATGTCAGGCAGAACATGCTCACATACAAGCTGCATGGCCATAATTTAGAGTTGGGTAGGGCTAAACAGGTCAAATATCAACAATCTAGAATGCTTTGACATATGGAAAGAGGTAATTAGGCAGCTGCCAGCACTTAATGAGGTAAAGATGGGTGCCTATTTTCTCTCTAAAATCAAGGCTTTATAGACAATGGAAATTTGGAAATTTGTCTGAGTCTTCCTCTAACCAAGCTTTGTTTTCCACTATTGGCACTGGAGCTGGGCAGCTGCATTAGAGCAGCATGCACAGCAGGTCATCTCTCCCACTGCTCTGCATGCTGCAGTGCCAAAATGTCTGTGGGTCTTTGCTTGGCATAAGATACCAGCAGCTATGGCTGAAACCACTAGAAACTGGCTAAAAGTGGATTAATGTGCACCCTGGGTGCCTCCACGATTTATGTTTTTGTATCGTGTTATATGTGACACTCTGGCTTTATAAACATTTCAGCCTTTTCCCATTTTTTTTTGTTTGTTTATCCCTTATTAATTAAAAAAAAAAAATCTTAAACTGTACACACAGTAGCAAGTCTTTCAGCCTGAACACCACCATTATGTTTCTGAAGTTGTTTGGGTTTTTTTCTGCCAGTAATACAAGTTCTTTTACCTTATCCACGGATTTCTTGACTGGTTTGGGAACAGACTTGTCTCTCTTAACATTCCAGTACTTACCTTCAGGGAGTTTTGGATGTTCACCTCATCTTTTTGGGGCATTGGATGCTGCAGTGACAAACCCAGTGCGATTAAAATTGTGGCCTTGTCCCATGTGAGGCACTTGGAGAAAAGCATATTCTGGAGCTGGCATGTAATGGCACGGGGGCTGGTTGTTAGCAGGTTTGGGTGGGTGTGTCTCTGTGCAGCACTTAAGGCAACCCAGTTCCTCCTGGGCTTTCCCTACAGCTGCAGGGAATGAGCTGGGGAAAGGGTGGTGGGCACTGTGCCTTGGCTGCCTTGCAGCTGCTCCATGACTGCAGGAGAACATTAACTGTTCTTGAAGTCATGCTTAACCTTCTTCTCCTCAAGTTCAGTGTCTCACCCACCCTATTTCACGTGCTCAATCTTGCCTTCATCTTTTTATGTTCACCACTGTGGCAGGTGAGTATCTAGCACATTTATGTACCTATTTTGAGATGACTGTGTGCTGCTTTTGGCTGGGACATAGCTAATTTCTTCACAGTAGCCTGGTCTTGGGATTTGTTTTGGATTTGTGCTGGAAAAAGTGTTGATAACACAGGGATGTTGTAGTTATTGCTGAGCAGAGCTTTCACAGGACCGAGGCCTTTTCTGCTTCTCACAAGGAGCTGAGAGGGGACAGAGCTGTGACAGCTGATCCCAACTGGCCCCAGGAATATCCCAGACTATCTGGGATATCTATCTCAGCATAGAAAGCATGGGGTGAGAAGGAGGAAGAGGGTGAAGTTTGGAGTGATGGTGTTTGTCTTCTCAAGTCACTGCTAGGTTTGATGGAGCCTTGCTCTCCTGAACAGCCTGCCCATGGAAAGTGGTGAATAAATCCCTTGTTCTGCCTTCCTTGTGTGCACAGCTTTTGCTTTACCATTGAGCTGTTTATTTCAACCCATGAGCTTTGTCACTTTTACCTTTCCAGTTCCCCATCCCACCAGGGAAAGTGAGCAAGAGGCTCCGTGGGTCTTCATTGCTGCCTGGGGGTAAAACACAGCAGTCTGACAGTTGTTAATTTTGGGCTGTCTCTACATTACTTGGAGTCTTTTCCACTGAACAACCAAAAAATAACTACTGCCTTTGCACTGGTCTTTATTTCCATAATTTGGGAGTTACTGGGCTGTAGGTGCTGTTAACAAAGCTATTTGCAAGCTCTCTCTTAAAATATTTGGTAATGATGGTGGATTTGTCTCCACAGCCATCCATGTCTCATTTTGTATATAAGATATTCTGACCTTATTGTGAGCTGTGTCTAGGACAAGAGAGGTTTAATCCTGACCCTAAATGACAAGTTTTCTCTAGGAAGTGCTGGCAAAGCTCAGTGACAGCAGCACTAGAGGGTGCTGCTGCGACGCCAGTAGCTTTCCTCCAGCCTCTCCTAAGGGATGTTTTAGAACCATTCTTTGTTTACCCATCTTGTTTCTGATGACGTTTTGTTCAAAGTCCTTGAAAACACCTCAAGGTTTTTCCCAGCTGTAGATATAATTTGTGTGATGATACATGAAGTATTGTTTCTCAGCATCAAAAAAGTACACATCTATACACATGAAAACAATGCCTCTGAGTGTAGGGACTCAGATGTTTCCTTAAGGGCTGGCTGGATTGTTCAGGCTTACAGAGCATGTCAGAAGTCAAATCACGGCCAAATGAGGATAATTGTTGCCCTTTTAATACTCCCTCACATGGGCTGAGCATCACATGTTTTGACATAGCCATTAACTTTAAAATTGTGGCCCAAAAGTCACGTTTATAGGATCATTCCCTGTTCTTTTAGATACCTTCTTGGGGTTCAGTTATGCCTCCTTCTTTACAGGAAATTAAGACCAAAGAGTGGTATTTTATTGAGACCCAATACAGGTGAGATTTCTGTGGATGATGTGGTCTGTCTTGGCAGTTCGTGTTCTGTCAGATTAATTCTAGAGTATTTCCTTCAGTTAATGAAAATATACCACTTGCTCTTAGAAATATAAAATATATTTGGAAGAACTAGAATTTAAGATGAACTAGAATCTATTACCATTAGCCTTAAGGAATTCCAACTCATTAGGACAAAATGCAATTTAAGTTTCTACAGAAGCAGGGATTGCTTGCAAAATGCACATTATTTCTTTTGCAAGTTGAAATACCTTCTTGGTAGAACCTCATTTATGCTGCACTTTTGAACAGCAAATTTAAATCCAAACACAACCTCTCCTGTTTCCTCTTTTGTTTATAGTGCTTCTGAGTCAGCAAGGCACTGAAATAATTGCTGGGTTTATGGGGGTGATGTTTATAGGGCTGTTGGTAGAGTTTGGCCCTATCTAGCTGTGACACTGAGCTGTGCTCAGGGGAGCTACAGTTCAGTGACCCAGCTTTTGTTACTCAGCTCATGCAGAACTGGTGAGGTTTTGTCCTGCAGCTGTCTAGTGAGCAATACAGCTGCATGGGGCATCTGTGTGGAATAGGAAGTGATAACACATTTGGGGCTTTTATAATATCATTGAAAGTACCATTACTTAACACTTCATCAGTATTTATCTAATACTTAATGCATAAAAGTATTTGGTTTACCACAGGCTTTTCTCTCATGGGAGAAAATAGTCATTGCATCCTTCAGTGTGGTGGTGGCAATAGAGGGTGTGGGCTTGCTGCTCTCAAGAGTCAGAAATTTTGGAGACTGAGAAATTGCATACATCCCTCTTCATTTCAGGGTGAGAATGTGTGAAACCAAATCTCTTTGGTCTTGTGGTGGACTGGAGTTTCCTGAGCTGGCAACTCATGCTGAAAGGTGTTATGGTGCCCTAGGGAGTCCTTGAAAAGAAGGGTGAAATGGGAACGATGGTCTTGGTTTGAAACAAGGCTTGAAGAAACCTCATTCCTCAGCAAAGCAAAGGCCTCCTAAAGGAGTCTCCTGCAGCACCTTGTACAAGGTACCTGGCAGGCTTTCTTTGAAGGGACAGGTTTCTCCACCAACCCTATTCACAAAGCCCCATTTCTTAGGAGAACTCAAGGGCTGTCAGAAAGATGGTAAATATTGTCATGAAAGCAGGCAAAAGAATTATTGCAAAGACTGAATTACTTGGCCAAAGGTGAAAGAGGAAACCAGACTAGACATGGAGATAAATTCTCTGTCTTTTATGTGTGTGGCTTGTACTTTAACCACACTGCCATTCTCTTTTCTATATATCCAGTAATGTGGTAATTGGGATGCTGGCCAAGGGGAGGCAGGGAGAGGATTGCAGCAGTTGTCCTTATCAATTGTTAGGCAATGATTTCACAATTGTAGCTCATTTTCTTCACTGAGAAGCTGAGAGGCTGTAGTGCACCACTGCTGGCCACAAACGCCGGCATAATCATATCCTGCTTCTGCTAAAAGATAAGCACAATATCACAAAAAATGAGATTTCTTTCCTAAACAAGAAAAGATTTATAATGGTCAAGCACTCAAGGTATGCCTAGCAAATACCAAAACCTAAATCCTTTGCAATGGTCTTCAAGCTGCTGTCATTTCCCTGATAACTTGGGCCCCAGAGTTCAGCTCGCAGCCTTTTGTAACTGAAACAAACAGGTTTATTTCACTATACCAAGAGTCCATGTTTTCTCACAGCAGCCCTGATCCCTGCCTTGTGGCTTATCTTGGGAAGGAAAAAAAATTAAACCTTTGTTTAATGTTGGCTAATAGCATTAAAGTGACAGCAGGATGTCTGTGAACCTGTTCTGACACATCTGCTTGAGGCAGCAGCTTGGAAGTGCCAGGCCAGGGCAGCTTCCATGAAGGGGAGCCTTTCCAGGGCTTGGGTCAAGGGCCTGTCAGACCTGAGGTCCCAGATTTATGTTTGCAGCCACCATGAGCAGCTGAAGATGCAGTTTGGTGAGCTCTGAACAGCGCTGGGGTGTCACTAATGGCCAGCACTGCCCGGCTCAAGGCAGCTTGGAATAAACCTGCCCCAGACTGATGTCAAATGCCCCCTGTCTGTGACACTGGTGCCTTCCCTTGATGGCCTGAGCTCAGCCTGGAGCCTTCCACTCTGGGGATATTTGCAGGACCTCTCTGGTCTGCTGGACCACCTACTTTTGTGAGCCTGATGTTTCCTCTCTATTGAGTTTACTTGAATCTGGCTCCATTTCAAGGAACTCAGGCAGAGCCCACAAGCCATACAGTGTAACTTCCTTAGGAAGCAAAATAAGAAACAGTTTTTAGCTTTCCTGGCTGGTCCAGAAGTAGTAAAAGTAATTTCAGACGTGTTCAAGGTACTTTCTGTTTGCCTCTGCATTAGAAATGCAAAGAGCTGTTTTGTCTCCGTGGCTCTTCATTTACCAGCAGCTCCTGTTCTCCTGCAGAGGTGAGTGTTGCTCCTGCTGCTTTCTGAGAGACAAACTCCAGCAGGCTGTGGGCGATCCCAAAATAAAAAAGGAAACTGATACCCAGCTGCAATTACATCTCTCACTTCCTGATCTCCGCTCCTGGGCTGTACTTCAAAGCCATCTTTAGAGCCATTCTGCACTTTCCCTTTTCTTTTTCATCCTTTATTTCCTTTCCTGGTGGACTTTGACATCAGGACTGCAGATGCACACATGGGCTTGGTATTGGGGCTGCATCCTCCAGCTGCAAGTCACCTCCAGATGGGGGAAAGAGCCCTCACCCCTGTTACAGGGAAAGCCAGCAAGCTGCAGAGACAAATGTGTCTGGCCTGCCATTGCCCAAGAAGCTCGTGACTCATCCATGGGGAGAGTTCTGATTTCCTAAATTAGTTTGGAGTAAACCAAGCTGTGGGCTATCCTTCCTGTGATCTGACACAACTCGAAACAGATGTCTGCTTTACACTAAAGGTTGAAGCTGAAAACCTTGTGAGTTTGCTTCTCTGCAGCAACCATAGGAAAGTTTATCTTACGTTATGCTGCGTATGTGGAAAGTGTTTCCTTTGATTGCTGTTTTAAATTAGGAAATGGCCAATTCAAAACCAAAAAAACCTGTGAAAATTGCTGCCACAGACTGTCATCAAAGCAGAAGACATAACGTGGACACCTACGTGGATAATGAGTTACAGCATTTTGCCTGGTATTTAATGCAAGCAAACTTCAGAAGGCTGGGTTTGCCTACTCTGGAACATAGCTAATGTGTCACTAAATGGGTGACCTGTAAAGGGAAACCAGAGAAAAAAAACAAAATGCAAAGCAGTTTGATATTTCAGGCAGGCCCCTTGCCTGCTCTCTTAAAATTCAAATGGCAATTAGTGATCAGAGATTTTTTTCCCAAGAGAATTAAAGGAATAGGGGGGGAAAGGGTCCTTGAAGCTGCTGTAATAAACAGCCCTTGTGAATAATTGGGACATGGAGTGCTACAGTCCCCTCCCTGTTCCTGTCCCACAGCCTGAGGCTGAGCTGACTCCCAGCTGGGCAGGGAGGGCTGGCCAGAGGGGCCCTGGGAGCCAGGAATGAGAACCCTGGGCTTCTGGGCTGGGAAAGCTCTTTGGCTCTCAGAAAATGACCTGGGCATAGGAAATCACAGAAAGGGACATGTAAACTTGGTGCATATTTGTAGCAGAATCTTCTAGCTGGGAAGGGAGTACCTCACCTGGTTATCTGCTGGTTTGGATAGTGAGTTCATGTGAATGATTTCAAAAGAGACAAAACTTGCTCAGCTGTGCTGCTGCAGTGTGCTGAAGTGTGTTGCTGCACTTGTGCATGTGGGGCTAAGCCAGCTTTGCTTTTCCTTGAGTTTCTGTGGGCAAATCACAAAGTAGCCTGGCTGTCAGTAGAGAGAGGTGCAAGTTTGTGAAGCTATTGAACATCTCCAGTGCACTGTTAGATACTAATGCTGAGTCTTGCTGGTCTCACAGCATAGGAGGTGAAACTGAGGCACAGGGCTTTTAATTTACCCCTTGAAATCACAAAATCAGTGGTAGAGACAAGCTAAGTTGCTGGTTTCCTAATCTGCACTCATCTTTTGCCTTGCTCTCTCCCTAAAGACACACCTATGTTCTCATGATTCCTTTTTTGTCACATTTATCTTCACTTCCTTGACATAAATACATAATCAAGCAGTGTGTACACTGGGCTCCGTGGGATATACCCTACTCAGTGTTTGAGGGCCTGTAGCTATTATGTCCCAACAAGACAGACACTTCCAGTTACTGACAGTTTTGATAAAATGTTGTCTCAAACTACTTAAAAACTGTCGAGAAATATCTCATGAAATCCTATGTGGCTAATAATGAGAATAACTGAGCGTGTGATCTCAACAAAATCACTTAGGCACTTTGTGTGTCAGTGGCAGAAAGAGGTCTAAAAATCAGATTCCTGCATGGCTAATTTTTAATGATGCTACCAATATGAGCATTGGATTAGAATATTTTATATTTGAACAGAATTAACTTTAATCTTCCTGCCACTCTCTCCCCCCCCAAAAAAAAATTGTTTCCTGCCATATAGAAAGAAAAGTTGCATATCAGAGAGGAAGGAAAGTGGCCTTAATTTCCCAGAGTAGCCAGCGACCCCGGATTCCTCTCTTTTTCTGAGAGAGGCCTTTCCTGAGACAGACCAAGTGCCTGCCCTGAAAATGAAGCCATGTTTGTCTTTGAATGGATGTCAGAGATCACAGCTGGTTTCGAAATTTTAGGGCAGCAGCTATCTGCAGTGGCACTGCCTGATACACAGTGCAAACAGAACACAGAGGGTTGATCATTTGTTATCTGCTTTTATTTATATTTATTGTAGCCCTTCTGTCTAACGTGTGCGTCTGTTTGGAGAGAGACGTCACTTCCTAAACGGAGTGTGCTCCTCCAGGCACGTGGTTGCTCCTGAGGAAAATACTCCTTTTGCTTAGGAACGCTCCTGTATGCAGTCTTATGGCGTGACCTGATTTTTACTGACTCTGGCAGGGAATGGAGGCTATTTTGTAAATTCATTCCTATTTTATGTAGACTTTTGAGCGTGAGTGGAATTCTTTTAAGCTGAGCATTTGCCAGATTAAAGTCTTGTGGGCACCTGGATGGGCACTTGTGGTCTCTGCTGGAAAATATCCAGTGGACATTACCCACCCAGCCCATTGGGGTACAGGGTCTCTGCATCCTTAGGGAAAAATGCTTAGGGGTTTGACCCCACTGGCATTCACAAACAGAGCCTTGTGGGTTTGTATGTGGCCCGTGAGTGTCTGCTGAAAGCTTTGCATCGATCAGAATTTATCTATCTCGGCTGAAAACAGTCAGCCCCCTGCCATCTTCTCTGGGCTTTCTTCTAACAAAAATATTTATCTACCCAAGCAAGAAGTTGAATGTAAGTTAGCTTTATTACTGCAGTGACGTTGAATGGTTGGTTGCTGGGTGACCTTGCTTCTGATTTTATGGTCTAGGCCAGCTCTGGCAGCAGAGAGGTGTGGCCATGTACTTCACTCTGCTGTCAGCTTCTCCTGAGATGATCAGAGCTTCAGTGTCAGCTCTCCTGGGAAGCTGTTTGCCACTTGTTATGTGAAAACCTGGATCCACCAGGAAGGGCTGAAGGAGATAAATGCCTGACAAGAAGAACTATTAAGGCTTGAAAGAAAGGCCAAGCTCTGTGAAATCCAGCATGGAACCAGGATCTGCAACCTTGGATTAGACCAGTGACCATAAAACCGACATGTGACTTATTGCAGGGCTTTCAAAAACTGGGATACTGGAGCCTGCATGGTTTGCTTTGCTTTTGCTTTTGCTTGGAAGATGATTTAATGTTTTTCATTGGAGAACAAAGTTTTGCAACTATTCAGACATGGAAGAATATGAGGGAGCAGATATTTTGGAAACCAGCCCTGTCTCTAATGGTCCTTGGTGCAAGGTGAGAACTTTTATTCCCCCTCCTCCCTCAGTCACAGAAAATATTATCTTTCTGCTGTTTACAAGTGACTTCAGTAAACCATTGCCCTTGGACCAGACTGAATGCAACCTCTGCATCAGCTTTGTAAACAACTTCACAAATTCCTTAGAGCAAGGCTGTGCTAAACATTAGGCACAGAAATGAAATGGTGATGTGTGTGGTTAAGCGTCTGTCATCCACCTCACTGGAAGTTTCAAATATCTGAGTAACTGTAGGTTTCTGTGCTGTGAAAACGACCAAAATACGGTTTTTTCGGTGTTTGGAGAATCCAGAAACTCCATATAATTTTAGCAAAGCCACTACTTTAAGATTTGCAGGTCAAATATGTTGAGTAAAACCATAGCAAGCACAGGGTAAGATAAGCATTAACTTGGGCAAACAAATCGACAATTTAAGTGCGTGGAACTCCGTGTCCAGCAGCAATTCCTCCTACTCCCCCGGAGCTCGCTGGAGAGCGGTCAGCCTCCCGAATGGGTCAGCTGTGCTTCTTGTCAAACCCCAGCAGTGACGTTCAGAGATTGTTTGCTGTTTGCTCGTGTTTGTAATCTGATCTCATGTAATAACATTGTCCTCGGCTCACACATAACCACGGGGGTAACTCTGACATCCTGCCTGAAAAAAACCACCTTGTTGATTCCTGTGCTTGATGTTTGAAAGATTTCCAGTTTGGGCAGGTTGGCCTGTTTATATTAATCTCATGCTGTTACTTGAAATTAAACCATTAGCATTTTGGAAGTTGGACCTTCCATTTTGGTTCCCTCCAAAATACTGGGGTTTGTTATCTTCACAAGGTTTGGAGGGGACTGGTGGAAGATTTTCTGTTGCCTGTGCTGAGGCCAGGATTTCAGTCCAGCCATTTGTGCTATGGAGAAGGAGTTTCTGGGAGGTCATGTCAGAAATGTGCCAGTTTAGATTTGAGCTCAGTATTGCCTTTTCTTCCAGGAGTTACTGGAAACTAAGGGAACTAAGGAAACTGGAAATCTGAAAATATCTGAGTGTTTGCTACTTATTGAAAAATATTCTTAGTGAATACAGACGTCTAATCTAATCTAATCTAATGAAAAGAAGTTTGAAGAGCTGGTCAAACAGAAGAAACACAAACACCTTGTCCTGTTGGAGCACCTCAGCATTGATTGCTTGGTGCATGTCCCATGGCACTGCCCAGACAGTCATTCTCATCAGTGCTGAGAGTCCTTCACTCCAGCCCGTCCAACAAAAACTAAAAAAACTGCTGCTGCATTTGCTGGTTGCCACGCTTACTTTTTGTTTACAAAGCTGGATATCCAGTTAAAAGGCAGAAGCAACACTCAGGAAAAAAAAAAGGGGACAAAACAATGAGAGTAGTTTGTAAGCATGAAGGCTGAAAATTATTCACCTCAAATGTTTGGCAACAATAACAAAATATGTTCACAGAGCTCTAGAGCAGTTTGTAATCAAAAAGTCTATGTTTTTGTAGTGTATATTATTCATCTCAGATCCTGATTTCTGTGCAGGTGGAGGGCTAGAAATTGATTTCTGGGAGTAGTGTGCTCAGTCAGTTTTTGCTACATCTGCAAGTGTGCCTGTTGGTGCTTTTTTAGACACAGATTGTAATTCATGGGAGCCTGGGCAGGATGCATGGTTGTGGCAGGACAGAATATTTTGAATAACAATATACACTCTATCATGGCCTAAAAGTTCACAGAGTAGGTGGAGATTTACATACTATTGTTTTGTGGCTCATAGAATATGATTTTCTTTCTGTGGCCCTGATATTTTCTAGTTTTTCCTTTAAAAAGTGGGGAAAACTTCCCCCTGCCCTGGGAAAAATCTAGAGGATTTTTTCAACTATATTTTTGTTATATTGGTTGCAGTCTTAAAATTTTTACTTCACTGTGATAGCACGTTTATTTCTCAATAAATATTGAGAAATAATATTGAGAATAGCTCCTAATTCAGCTGTTCAGCAACTGCTTTCGCATCTTTCAAGTGCAAATTTGTGTTTGCAAATAACTTTGTCTGCCTCTCATTGTGGGTACAAGTGTTACTCATTAGAGCTTTTTGTCAGCATCCCAAAATGTGGTAATTGAAGAGCCAGCTACAAATATTTCTGTTTGTGTTTCCTATCTTAGTGTTTAGTTTAAGAGGGTTGAATCTTAAGCAAAAGTGTGTTGATGTTCTTTTGTTTATGTTTAATATAAAATCATAAAATCCTGTCATTTTCTGTGGTTAGCCCGGGCTGTGCCTGTGCTGTGGCTGAGCACAGAGACCTGCACGTGGGCTGGCTTGCACCAGGGCCAGCAGGGCCCTGCTGTCACACAATCCTAAATGCACTCAGGGGTTTTTAAATGAAAAAGAATGGGTTAGTTATTAACTTGAAGAAATATCTGATTTTAGAGAACAGAAGATTACAAAACAAACTGGATTTTCACCAGCTCCTGAAGGGCAAACAGTGCACCACTCTCCACATTTCCCTGCAGTGTGTGTTTGTGTTGAAGCTTTTTCACTCTCATAGTACTTGATGTAAATGTTAATTAGCACTCCAGGGGAAATGTGTTAACAAATGTACCTTTGACACAGGTCCACAGCTATGCTTTGCTCTGTAGCTGCAGGCTGGAAAGATTAGCTGGCAAAGTAGCTGGTGCAGCTTTTGAGGAAACTCTTCAAACAGGAGTTCAGGGGAGCTTGCTGAGCTCTTGGACTTTGCTGCTCTGCTGCAGCTCAGGCAGCTCTTGCTGCTCTGCAGAGGAGGTGCTGGATAAAATATGAGCTCTTCTAAGAAAGAAGAGCAAACTCCTAGGAAAGGGATATTTCTAACCATTAAAAGGCTTCAAATGAGACTGCCTGGGCTATGGCTTTCACGCGATGAAGAAAAAATTACTTAGCACAAACTTCGTGGCAGAATTTATTCCTTCGCCTCCCCCAGTGCTGAGCTTGATTAGCAATAAATAAGGGTGGTAAAGTAATTCCTGTGAGTTGTTAAAGTAGAAAGGTAACAGTAGTGCATTCATAAACACATTTACCTCATCACTGTACTTCTTTGCCTTTCCATAAACAGCAGGGCAGAGATTCAGAAATGGAAATCATTCACAGGCTGGGATTTTTCAGCAGTATTCAAACCTGCCTCAGCTCAGGTTAGCATGTAGATATATTGGTGGTTTCTGGCCTGATTAATTCCAGAGCCTGCCATGACTTCTGTGAAAACATATGCAGAGCCACTTCTCAAGACTTGGGTAGTTCAGCTATTCATTTCTGTGCAGCATCAAGTCCTGATTTCTCCCTGCTGAGGAACAGCTCATATTTAAGAAACACTGAGAAGAGTCCAAGGTTATTAACCACTCTCTGAAAATGAGGTGGGTGATTTCAGCCCAGCCCTCCTGAAACTGGTCTGGGGTTTGCAACAGTGATGAAAACCCTGCTGCAGGAGCATGCCTGTGCCTCCCAGGGCAAAGGGAAAAACTGCTGTCCCCTCCTTCCCTGGAGCAGGATGTTGCATGATGGACGCTGGTGTTATCACATGGCTCTTGATCAGCTGGGCTAACCCTGGCACCCTTCTGGTGCTGCCCTCAGTGGGGATTTACAAGAAGGATGCCTCATATTTTTCCTTCCTGTAAAATGGCTTATTTCTGGCTTTTATGGCCCTATGGGGAGTTTCAAACCAGTGAGCTGTTGCTGGTGAGGGGCCATCAGCCTTTGTTTCAGAGCTGACTCTGAGGTTTTCAGGGACTTCAGCAAGAAGTAGGAGGGTGAGCAGAATGTGAACTAGTGCACATCTGAGTGGTGAGCAGCCCACAGGACACAGCTCAGAGCCCCTGGGCAAGCCTGACCTCTAAGTAGGTCAGCCATGGAGAGGATTGCTGCTTTCTGCTCACCATGTGTGCAGGCTACAAGTGTGAACCAGGCTGTGCAGAGTGAACTTGGGCTCTTTGTCCCAGCCATGCTTTCAGCTTGGCTTGGCCTGTGGGCTGGGACAGCCCTGAGACGGTTTCCTGGCAGAGGGACTTAATGGGATCACTCTTACTTTGAAGTGCAGGTGAAAGAAACCCCAACCTTTTTCACAGTGGGAGATCTCCTCACTTTGAATTGCTGCTAAATAAATGTGGCCTTGACTTGGTTAAATATGTCCAAAACTGGATGGAAGCCCTCAGGCAGGGTGCTGCCTGAAGATGCTGCTGCTGCTTGGGATAAAGAGAGTTTCACTGTGTGAAAGTGCTCCCTCCTTGCCCCTGCAGGGAGCCCCATGGGGCAGGGAGCCCCCAAACCCACGGAGTGTAGGCACCGAGCAGGGATGGGGAGCCTGGGACGGCACCACCACCCCACAGCTCCTGAGCCTGCCCTGGACACTGACCCTGCAGCCCCCCTGTCAGCATGGCTGGATTTTGGCGTCATCCAGCTGCCCATGAAGTGGTGACAGAGGTCAGACCTGAGCTATGCTGGTTGGTGCTGTGGATGTGTTAAATCACCTCATTAAGAGTGCTGGGCTGGATTAGCATCTGGCCCTGCTTCTGCTCCAAAATTCTGTATGGGAGATGCTGGGCCTTGGGTTCAGCTCCCTGAAGAGGAAACATTGGCCCCTCCAGAGTCAGCTAGTGATAGGTTATAACCAAGCAGTCTGTCTGTTTCTGTGTCCTCTGGCAGTGACAAAAGATAGAATTAACTTTTAGTGTTAAAACCCCCTTGTTTCAATAGCCCCCCTTCCCACCTGATGGCAATTAGTTTCTTCAGCTGTTATACTTTTGCTGTTTGTTTCTATATTCATAAATCTTGTCTTTCAAATTGTAGCAACAATAGACATACCAGTCAGCAATTGTCCAAGATCATGTAAAAATTGACACTTGAGGGACAGCAGCTCCACTCAGAGTTGCTGTCTATCTGGCTGCTTTGGTTTTGGCTCTTGCTGTAAGTAATCTGACTCCACAGCATCCAGCCAGGGGTTAAAATTCAGTTCAAGACAAGTGCAAAATTCTCTTAGGGTTTGATAACTTGTTTGCTGTCTAACTCAGCAATAATCTGCTTCTCACATCGGAGTAAACTGATCACCCAGCAGGACCTGGACTTCTGCCTTGCTAAAGGATGAATGTTGCTTTAGTTGCTCAAAAGGAAAACATACAAGAAATGCAGAATCCTTGTTGACCCAACAACTGAAAGAAACATCACAACATTTCCTAAATCAACACATGGCAATTCTCAAAACAAAGTCTGAACAGCAGCCAGAAGCTTACAAGGCAGGGGATGATGCTGTGACCAAACTGAGACCTTGAATCTTCCCTGCCTAAGCCATGGGGTGAGCTGGGAGCTCTGTCTGGTGATGTTCACTTGTGTCTCAGAAGAGCTGCTTGTGCATGAACCTGCTTGCTTTGCAGTCAGGAAATTTAATTATTGCCTCCACAGTAGCCCTCAAAGAGTACCCTGTGCATGAAGTATGCATTCATACCTGATATGTCCCATAATTTCTTCTGTTTCCGCATATGGAGGTAAGGTTAATGTTCCATACACTGTGGACAAATAGTAGTTGTCAAAAGTACCATAGCCTTGAATTTCCTGTCTCCTGGGTGATTAAATTCCCCACAGTAATGTTACTTTATTGGTTTGTTTCTGTAACTCCTTATTTCTTTGGTTTGCTCTCCTTGAGGACATTTCACAGCCTGCTTGGACCTCCTCAGGCTTTTGCATTTTGTATACCAGTTTCAGGAGGAATTGAGTGTTTTTCACAAGGTGTGTGAAGCAGCAGGAAGCAGAGTGGAGTGAAGCCCCCCCAGGGGCTCAGTGGGCCCCAGGCTCTGCAGTGCACACCCAGCTTGTTGAAGACTGCGCTGCTGGAAATCCCAGCCTCACTGAGCAGCCCTCTCCAACACCTGTGCAGCTCCAGCATTGCATTCCCGCTGTCTCTGTGCTGTGCAGTGCACCTCCTCATGTCCTGTCTGCAGGAGAGGTGCAGAACAACTTCATCTGTTCTCCCCAGGAGCTGCTGCTGGTACCAGCCAGAGTGAGCGGTCAGCCTGCCTGCTGGAATTCACACAGAGTGTCAGCAGGAATCTGATGGGCTTTGAGACTTTCTGTCTCTGCTCCTACAATAACAAAAGGGCTACATTTGGCTGATGGGATTTGGGGGCCTTTGCAACACTGCTAGCTGCTCTACCAGTGCTTTACAAACTGTTCAGATGTTTAGGTTTATTTCACAATCCCGGCCCTCCAGAAAATGGCATAAAATAATATTGACATGGAACCTGTGAAAATGTAGCCTTAGCTGGTAAGTAAAATGAGTAAGTAGCTGTTAAATGCTAAATTTTATGCAACAGGCATTAAAAGACAGTGAGAGCTTTTGCTGTTTAATATGAAATGTTCTATAAATAAAGCTAGGTGGCTACATATTGACAAAACTGGTCACCCCTAATTTAAGGCATGTCATAGGCAGTGGAAAAAGTGTTCCCATAGACCTGATTAATGTGGATAGAAATAGAGAGCCATTTGGAAAACTGAAGCTAGAATGGCATCACTGTGAGCGCAGACCCTGCAGGCTGGATGTCAGTGCTGCCAGCTGAGCAGCCTTTCCTTCCACAGCCTCTGTGGCACTGACACTGATTAACTGGCACTGCTTACCCTGAAGTCCTGATAATTAAAGCTGGAGTGTCATCTGCATTGTAATTAATATGCTCCTCTGCACCTAATTCATTCGGACAGTATAGATTAATGATGGTAAATGACCAACAAGGATTTATCATGAGATGATTCTTAGTTCTACAGGCTGCCTCGAACAATTGCAGGAAGTGATTGTTAACTCCAGGCTATTGTCCTGGTGTAATCGTGCATGTGCATTCTCAGCGTTGTTTTGCAGTAAAACCCATCCAAGGGCTTCATAAAGATTCAGTTATGGCCCCTTAGAGGCTGAGCCACCCTTGTAAAAGTGGGAGAAGGGAAGCACAGGCTGGATGATACCATGCTGATTTTTCAGTATCCCAGTGCGTGTAGTCTCTGCCGATACCGGCAGAAGCTGAGACTGAGCACTGTTTCTGCAAATCAGACAGTTTTGTAAATATAATTGTGTTGGGAGGTTGGGCAACAGGGTCAGCTGAGCAGTGGGGTGCACAGCTGGAGCTGGGCAGCCTTGTTTATTACCAGTGCTTTTCCTCTGTGGCAGTGCTGGTGTCTCCTCCATCAGTGCCATGGGGAGGAAGGACCTTTTTCAACAGGACCACAGTAACTCAGCAGTCCTGTCTGCCAAGCACTGCTGGACATATGAGCAATAGCTCAAGAGTGGCCATTATTCTGAGGTACCAAAACACCCTATATAGAAGAGATGCCCCTTCAAAAGGAAGGTACTGAGTTCCCTGGAAGCTCAGAGCCTCAGGAGATTTCACTAGCCAGGCTTGCAAAATCTTGACTTTCAAGCCAAACTGGGCAGAGCTGGGGGACAACACCATGTCATGCTAAGCAAAAGGTCATGAAAAATATGTAAATGAAAGGAAATTTTCCAAAGCATATAAGGTGTTCAAGCTCTGCTTGCTTCTTGTAAAAAGTGGTTTCATCATTACATTTTCTTATAATAGCTTCCTTGTGTACACAAGGAACTTAACCTGGCTTATTTAAACTGCATCACGCTTTGCTGCAAGAATACCTGATTAACAAGATGATCGATGTGTGCTGTTCCACTTGTCAGTCAATAGGAATTAATATGCAGGAGACTAGTTCAGCAATGAGAGATTATAATGGACGTTTGCTTTTCTTTGTGCTGAAGTGTTGCTGCATGAGCGAACAAGTGCTGATATGATGAGCTGAGCTCCACTGCCTCCCCTCCCTAAGGCTGGCATTTTCCCACTCCTCGACTGTTCCCCCATTTGTACCAATCCCAAACTCCCTCCTAGGAGTGGTGAAGCTCCTTTGTGCTTGTAGTAGAGGCCTGGAATTTTTTTCCTCTGCCCTTGGGATGTTCCTGGGATGCCCCTCCTGTCAGTCCCATCCAGCCTCTGCAGCACCTTCTGCAGTGCTGGCCACGAGCATGTGGTTGGCTGAAGCTGTCATTGACCCCAAATGGACCCGCGTCGGTCTCTGGTGTGGTTGATCTGCCAGCGTCATGTACTCCCATGCCAGACTAAGCACAAGGTTTAACTGCAAGTGGTTTTAGTGTTTATCGGAAAATATTGCTCCGTTTTGCCCGCGCTGCCCTGGGGACAGCAGCGTGATCCTGGTGGCTGCTGGTTGTGCAACAGAGCTCCCTGTGCTGCCTCTGCACTTGAGTGACATCGCATCTTCCACAGTAACCACGTGGGGCAGGTAACCAGACCCGAGCAAATAAGAAAGGAGGGAAAAGAATGAAAAAACAGAAACACCATTTTTTTTTTCTTCCCGTCTTCTTCTTCCCCCTAGTAACAAAATCTATTGGTAAGTGGGTGTAGCTGAGCTGTCCCTCCTTCCCCAACCTCAGAGAGATGGTGATGAGGTAGCTTTGGAGGGGAGGAGTGTGTGGAGGAAAGAGGAGGTCTCTGGGGCACCATGGCCATGGAAACATGCAAAGTTGGTGTTAGTGTTTGTTATTGTTGGCTGCAGAGATGCCTGCTCTGAACCTCCAGCCCTGAAGGAACCGGGGTACATCTGAAAGGGTTTATCTGTGAATAAGAAAATAGGGGTTGAGAGCAGAGCTGGAGCAATGGTGAGTTTTTTTGTTTCCTCTCTGACCCTTCTCCCTCAGCTATGAAATACAAATATAGGTCTAATGAAACTAAAAGCAGAGGTTGCTTTGGAGAAAATTGAGGAGGCTTAGGAGGAAAATTCTTAAATTTTGCAAAATGTTTTTATTCAGTCCCAAACAAAATGCCTGCAAGTTGCTTTATAAGCGGTTTCTGTTTGTCCCCTTTCATTTTGGAAAAAAAAAAAAGATCAAATCCAACCCATTTCATTTAGAAAATACCAAAGCAAAACATTTCAAAGAACCATAGAATAGTTGAGGTTGGAAGGGAACACTGGAGATCATCTAGTTCAACCCCTCTGCTCAAAGCATATTTGAATATGCTATACATTTCTGGTTTGAATTTTTATCTGTGTCCACAGTAATTTCCCAAATTTGGTTTGAATTTCTAAACAGATCTGTGTTCCCTCCCCAACTATTTTGGGATCAACTTTGTATTTACTGCTTTTTATTTTCTTAGTCTTCTATCTGGGAAATCTGTGTCCTCTGTGCTGGGCTGGCAATGTGTGCTGTCTTCAGAGTCCCTGTAGAAATCCAGGTGCCATGGATTCCACATAGCTTCTCTTTTCTTCTTCCACATGGCTTTATATAACCACAAGTGTTTGACTTTATATTTGCTTATTACAGCACACTTGTGACTTAAAAAGATGTGAACATTTATGGGAGAAAAACATTAGCATTTATTATAAAAGGTAGTAATATGCTGTCTGGTTGGCTTCCTACCTGTGTCCATACATAGAATCAGAGAGGCATTTAGGTTGGAAAAGACCTTTAAGATCCTCAAGTCCAGCCATAAAACCAACAAGTCCACCACTAAATTGTGTTCCTCTCATCTCAAAATGCTGACCCATGTCTGCCAATGATTTAATAAAGGGACAAGGTAGTGTCTGTCACTTATCCAGTAACTTTTTTGGCCGAGTTAAAATAAAAAGCAGTCCAAAACTGAAAGAAATGCAGAATGTTCACGGCACATAAAGAACAGCTGAGGATGCAGAAACATGAATGACTCATGGATGTCAGACTTGGATGTTCCCAAAAGCTTACACAAAGCCTTAGAAAAGGTTGCTTTGTGAAATCCATTTGTTGGTGCCTATGACACCTGAATTCCTCCTGGCTGGGGGTGAGTGCACTGTCTGAGCTGCCATTCTGGCAGAGATGTTCAATGGTAATTGGTGTGATTTGGACACTGCCTGGAGCAACACAATTGGATTTGTCCCATTTGTAGTCACAAAGTGCTGTGGGTTGGGATTGTGGAACCTCTGTATGAGAACTGCCCTAATGTCAACCTCATGGGAAGGAAACCCCTCACTTCCAGTACAGCATGAAACTTGTCCAATCTTTGTGAAATGGAAACAGTAATGAATATAAGAAAATGTAACTCAGCCCTCCTATAATTTTTTTTCTTTTATCAAGGATTTTAATTTCCTTTCCTGCCCTTTCCTATTGCAAATTAAAAAAAAAAGTCTTAAACTTCAGGGTTCCTTAGCAAAACTATTCCCTCATGCTTTCAGCTGGAGCAGTTTTCCAATAGTGACATGAGCTCACAATATGTTAGTCTGACTCTAAATAAGTTTTTCCAGAGTTGGCTGAAGGTTTTGGCTTAGTTCTAGAATAAACTGCTTCATAAACCTTTCTGGAGTGGATTCTGGATAACCTGGCACCATTGAAAGGATTAAAAACTCATGCATAATGTGCCCTTTCAAAATACTCAAGGCTTCTAAATTTCTCACCCCAGAAAATATCTTTCTTTTCATCAAACATCAGCTGTTTCCAATTGCTTCGTTCTATTTTGGTCACTTATTCTCTCTTTTCCTTCCCATGCATGACTAAATATCTCCTTTAAATCAACTTGCAGCCATTCGTTTTTCCATTCATCCATTTGGCCGTGCTGGTTTCTTTCGCCCCAGGAATGCCCCATCAATGTCATACACTGAAGGAGCAATGTCATCTGTGCACTCCTGGGTGCAGAGTCCTTGGCTGCAGTTCTGCAGCTTGGTACATGGAAACCAGGGCAGCTGCTGGTTTCTGCATGCTTTAGCTGGTTCATTCTCTGCAGCCCTGAGCAGAAATGGCCAGGGCAGCCCCACACAGTGCTGTGATGCTTGTGGTGTCATGGTGAGCATTCCAGCTCAGGAGCAGTGGGACTCCTCCTGTCTCAGCTCAGCACTGAGCTCAAGCAGAGTGGCGCTCCTGAGGGCCAGCAGGCTGAGCCTGAGCCAGGACAGGCTGCTCTGGCCGTGCTCTTGGGAGGGCTCCTGAGCCATGGCTGCAGCTCCCAGCTCCTGGTGTGGCTGTGCTGGCCGGACAGAGGGACAGGCTCTGTGCTGGGCACAATTCCTGCCATGGATGTGGCCTAGGAACAGCTTACCCAACATACAGGGACTGGATCCCTTGTTAAAAGTGCACTGAGGTGCACGTGTCAGCCCTCCTGACAAGAAGGTCCATGCAAGACCTGCATCAAATTGCAGTGACCAAAAAGCATCTGCAGCTCAGTCCTGCCATCACTGAGGCACCCAAATGCAATCTCGCATTTGCCTGGATGTGTACAGCTGACAAGCAGGCACACTGCTCTTCAGCAACCTTGTTTTGTTGTCCTCAGGTTAGAATGAAGCTTCTCCAATCTTTGATCTCCTCTGTAATATACAAACACCCACCAGATTTCTGAACTGAAAGGAAAACTCATGTGTCACACACGCATACCCATGAGTGCGTGACACATGCATTTTCCTTTCAGTTGACAAACACAGAAGCTGAAATTATCCAGAAAAAATAAATACCAAGGCCAAGCATAGGGAATAAGGTTTGTTTTGGTTTGGTTTTCTTTCTTTTGGTGAAGTAAAGGGTATGCTGGAGACAGATTTGACAAAGTGAGTGATCCAGATTTTTGTGGCAGTTGCATCCCAGCTCTAGCTGTCATGGCCACAGCTGATCCAAGCTCTGCTGTGCTCTGCAAGGGAAGGAGTCAGGGTCAGACCTGCCAGAAGGGCCTGAGCACTAAACCCTTCTGTCCAGAGTGGGATATGTAAAGCTGCATTTCCTCAAGACTGCTGCCAAATGACTAATCTTGGACACTTCCAGGCATTCCAGTATGTCTGGTTAGTGGTTACTCCAGCCATCCTATGTGTTTTTGGGAACCAAATGTCTTGCACGCTGAAGCAAGGTGCATTTTATACAAGGGGTTCCTATATTGGATGTAAGCAGAGTTAGTGGCCAGTGCACAGTGGCTTTACATCAAAGATAACCTTGGGAACAGGGAGCATTATGTGTATGCTCAAAGTCAGACATGCAGGGGAATCAGATCTCTTTCTTTATGGTTTACTTAGGAGTCATGGGCAGTGAGGGATTTTTAAACACAAGTTGAATGAATTAGTCCATTAACTTCTGTTTTCCTTTCCATGCAAGTGACGACTACCTGTTATGGCCAGAGGTGAGCTAACAAGACACAGTGCTCTGCAATCAGCCACTGGTCAGACCAGATCACACTATTTACAGTAAGAGAGGTCATGCTTTCTGCAAAGAGAAAAGAAATCCCAAGCTCAGACATGATTCTGCTACCTAACCTTGCTTGTTTGCATTTACTGAGGGACTCCCTAAAACTGGACCGTGGTGACTCATTGTGTCTTGAGAGCTGTCTCAAGGTATGCTCCAGGGAGTATTCAAGCTTCATCTTATGGAAATTTCCTTTTTGTTTAAGGTGCAACATTATTTGTTTTCAAAATATAATTATATGTCCAGACCCTGGCTGTGTCCTGTATGTATTTGAATGCGTTCCTGCAGGCAAGACATCTCCCAGAGGCTACTTCTGGTTCATGTCCATGATCTTTGGGCTGTCACTGTACTTTTTACTTCCATGATAAATTATTGTGGTTTCCAAAGGTTAATCATTAGTGCTCTGCAGAAGAGATGTCCTGTCTAGATAGTGTGGTTTCCTTTTAATTGTCTTTTTGGATCTAGCTTTGTTCTTATACTGTGGGATAATGAGCCAAAGATGGCACTGTGCAGGCTGTGTTGACGAGTTCAACTGTGCTACAAAATACTCCTTTTGATCCTGCTTCTTTTTTTTTTTCTGAACTCCACCAGCTCCTTTTTTTTTCCCTTATATAGAAGCCCTTTGCCTTGTATCTCCTGTTTGGATCAGGGCTTGATGGGTTGGATCAGGTCACAGTACTTTCTTGTCTGGCTGAGACAGGATGGATATCCAGGAGGATGAGCTGACCTCCATCACAGCCAGTTATGTGAGGAGGGAGCCGTGCACCAGTGAAATTGGCTTCCCAGCCCCAGCTAATACATTGCATTGTCTTGTCTTCATAGGTAACACTAAATTTTCTCATAAATCTATTCAATTTTATGGCTACATGAATCTATTGTATGAATCTTTGCTGAGAATTACAGTCAGTAACCAGTTGTACCAGTGCAAGGAGCTATTTTCATGTCCTAACCTGTCCTTTAAAATACCAGCTGTCTTCACTGAGGGGCTTAAAAGCTCTTTGTCAGGGTCCATGCACCGTGGCTAGTTAAGCCCAACTTTAAACTCATCCAACTCTGCACTGTGAAGCACCCTTCAAAAGAGGACTAAATGGCTGCTTTAGGTGGCAAGAAGCAGGGTCTGTGGGTGCCACCCAGCAGTTTCCTGCCTGCCTGGCTGGGCTGTGGAAGGGTTGGGGATTTTCCCGCCAAATGCCACATCCCAGGCAGTGCAGGGACCCATCCCAGGGCTCTGGGCAGCCGTGCTTGGCCTCCCTGACTCCCACCAGGAAAGGGAGGGAGTGCTCCAGCTGCATCCGGCCCGCCCGCCTGCCCACGGGAGGCCCTTGAAGTACAGAACAAAATAAATTCCTTCAATCCTAGCAATTTTCTCCAAAGCAGATCAGCAGGCAGCAGGCCTGTGTTCTGTGGCTTGCAGTGGGCATCTGTGAGTGTCCCAGGGTGCCTGTGTTTGATGACTGTATCCCAAAGCCATGTCTCTGGTGTTTTTCTGTGCCCACAAACAGCATCTGAAAGACATCACATGGAGAACCAAAATCAGCTCCAGTGGTTTCAGTGGAGTTGCTCCTGATCCAGGAGCTCCTTGCCTGGGTACCAGCACTCAGGGATTCCAGGTGGTTTGGCTGCAGGAGCACACAGCACACCTCTGGGCCTGCTCTCCATCCCATTGGGAACGCTGCTCTCCAAGGCCCCTTGAACAGGAACTGGGCTGATACACAGAAAATGCCAACAGTTCCATACTCCAACAAGAATTAGGAAGTCTTTTAAACAAGCAGAGTTAACAAAACAGATGGAGATGAGAATTGTTTCCTTGTACAGCTGGGTAAAGGTTCTTTCTGTGTTTCTGAGCTTCCTCAAAAGTGTCAGGTTATTCCCCAAATACCAGTCAGATATGAATAAACTCACTGCATGTGCCTCCACAGCCACCAACTCCCTTTTCTGCAGTGGTTCCCCATTAGGAAAAAAGCTGAGAGACTTTCCTTTCTAGGAGCAAACCTGCTACACTAAATGTCATCTCAATTGACTGTTACTAGCATTTTCCTGATAAACTGACCTTCAGAGAAATGTGCTCTTATCAAAAAGCTGTTTTGTTTAAAACCTTTTAGATGATCATTAGTCAGCTCAAGCTTTTTCACTGGTGCAGAGCAAGATGTGCTAGGAAAGGCAAAGTGTTGCTGCAGAATCATATGTTGTGTTATATGCACTTGATAAATACAGAATTTTACTTGGCTATACTTTCTTAAATATATGATTTCCCAGAAACCACTGAAGCTTCAAAAGGTGGAGACTTTGATGAAAGAGGTCAGATTACAACCTTGCTTCTCGGCAATGACAAATATTTCCCAGGTCATTAAGAGCAAATCACTCAATATTTTCCCATCTCTAAGGAATTAGGGTCATAAATCAACCAGTATTTATGATGTGTTCCACTATGTCTGTGATAGGGCCATGTCACTTTAGATAAAAGAAAGTTTACTTTTATTTGTTATTAAGACAGAAAAGGAAGCAGTACAGCATCTTTTCTAGAAGAAATCCATGGTTTCTATAATCTTTTCTGAAGTTTTTTTTTCACTGAATTGGTTAACAAAGCTGGGATGTAATGTATTCTAACCTAACGTGCCTAATTTAGCTGAACACTTTAAATTCTTTCAGTTATATGGCTCCAGTCTGTTTTTGTTTTACCTTTTTTTCCACTGTGAGCTCCATAATTGTTCCTTTTAGCCACAGTCACCTCAGGTCAGGCTGTACCTTGCTAAGGAGCCGAGCTGCAAACCAGGCTC
Organism: Camarhynchus parvulus; assembly: GCF_901933205.1. Classification (NCBI taxonomy): domain Eukaryota; kingdom Metazoa; phylum Chordata; class Aves; order Passeriformes; family Thraupidae; genus Camarhynchus; species Camarhynchus parvulus. The sequence continues at coordinate 10,540,753 of NC_044580.1, forward strand.
ACTCAATCACGTGTCCCCAGCCCATTCCTGTTATTAATCCTCCCAACTTCTGGACCTAGCACTTGGCAGAGCAACTAAAGTAAACTTTTTATCAGAAGTTCACATTTTCCTCAAGTGGAGGAAGAGCTGGGCAATTCCTGCCTTGATTTTTTTTTTTTTGAAGAATATTATGATGTGGGAGCTGCCTCAGGTTTATTTCAATAATGCAGGGGGCACAAATGTATTGAAAAAACATTGTTTGTGCAATGTGAATTTAGTCTGATAAAATTCTATTTCTCTTCCCAAAATGGCTTTCATCAGTAAATATGCTGTCATTGTAACAAATATGATGTTAAGAAGTAGCCAACACAGCCAGCAAATGAATAGTATGTAAAATGAATGTGTTTTACAAAGCACTTACAGTCTTATTTAAATCTGTGTGTCAGTGATTTCCCTGTGTGTGTGTAATTTTGCAGGTAATCCATACAGTGATGAAAATCCCTTAACTGTCATTGTAGGCTAATGCCCTTTTCCATTCTTAAATGTTCAACAACCTGAGCTGACAGTCAGGAGAGTTTGCATTTTTCTGGTTTGTTTTCTGAAAACAGCATCTACATGAAAGAAGTTGAAGTATGTACATGCACAGTTTGTCTCTGAGCAGAGTGCTTCCAAAACAGTCCTTGTATACAAACTGTTTTCTGTTATTTTGCTTATAATATTAATAAAAACTTGAACGGAAATGCTATGAGGGATGGAATTTGCTATATTGCTATTTACTCTTTTAATTTTTCTTTTTGATCATCATTACACAATCAGTGAAATACCTCACAGCTGGACCCAGAGTTTCAGCTGAGAGACTGGGCTGCTGCCTAGACACTAAATTAATTGCAGGTGTACAGGGCCTGTTATACCTCTCCTCTTTCAATCTCTTTGAGGGGTTTGGTAGTGAGCTGAAGGGTGCCTTGCTTAGAGAGGGGCAGGTGTAAGTCCAGGATAACTGTTGCTATTTTGAGGGAAAACCTGCAAGAGTAGGCAAGAGTTTCCTGATCTCCCTCTCCCAGAACTTCCTAAAAATTCCCCCTGGGTGGCAGTGAGCAGCAAGGTTTGCTCACCTGTGTGTGATGTATGGGTGAGTCAGGGCACTGAGTGAAAGCTGATTAGGTAAGATGGCAACTCTGGATGCAGGATGTGGGGAATAATCCTCATGATGCCCAGAAGTGATCCTCTGGAGAGCCAGGCTCAGCTGAGTCACAGAGTTCCACAGAGCTGCCATCACTGCCTGCCCTGTGCAGCACCAGTCTCTGCAGTCTGCACTAGGTAAGCTGAATTTAAACCATTCTCTCTTGTAATAGTTTTCTTGAATACCTGTATTTCTCCCCAGAGAAAGGCTGATTTTTCTGAGATTTGCTGTTCCTCCTGAAAAAGAAATGTGGCTGTGTTTGAAAAAACAACTTTTATAGTGAGATTATCTTACAATAGGCATTTGATGTACATACTTTTTTTTTCCTCCCAATTTACCTCCCCTCCTAAAAGGCCACATAGCTTTCCCCCTGTGAATCTGTGAAATGCAGAGTTACTTAGTTTCCTTTTAAAAGGATACTCAATTTAGATCAGATTTTTGAAGTCCTAAAGATTCGGCTTTATCTTAAAAAGTGGTTATTTTTTTTGGTGCCCAAGACTGTCAAAAGGAAAATGTGACTTTTAGGTGTTTATAGCAGCTGAGCAAGTGGGAAGCAGTCTGCTTGGGGTCTGAAGGGATGTTATGTGCATGGTATGATCCTGACCTTCTCAAAGGACTCTGACACTTGCCCATTGAACTTCCAAGAGTGCAAGGAGATGGATATATCTTCAATTGCTGTGTCCAAATTGGTATACTTGTTGTGGTAATGAATTTGAGTGATTTTTTGACTTGGTTACATTAATTCATTGTAAAGGTAATGTGTGGAACGGTTTGCTCTGAAACTCCCCAAAAGCAGAAGTGTAAACCAGATCTGGGTTCTGGGGGAAGGTGTGTTTGGCACTGGGGCCATGTGAGAGATGAGGGTTGCTCCTGGTTTCCTGCAGCCACCAGAGTGAGGCCTTTGTGTGCAGGGATAGGAAGTGGGGAGCTGTGCCTGGAGATTTATCAGGGACACAGAGATGGCACTGCAGCTTCTTTCAAGTGAGCATAGATAAAAAAGCCTCTTGATGGAGCACTAGGCACCCACCCACTTGGGCACAGTAAGTGCAGACCCAGGAGATCTTGCCAAGGCAGATCTAAACCATGAGATCAGCCCCCTCAATTCATCACATCATTCCCCACCCCATCTGTTTGGAAGTCTCTCACGAATTTTAAAGGACGTGTTTTAAAAGTATTTTTCAACTCTGTTCCCAAAACATTTTGTAGATTTTTTTTTTTTTTTTTTTTTTTTTTTAGTGCTTGCTATTGTGCTTGTGTTACAGAGCCTGTCAACCCCTGCAGCACCCAGCTGTGCTGGCCCTAACCATAATTCACACAAACTGCCAAGTGCTGTTCTGCTTAATATGACAGATCCTTCCGTGATAGCTGGGCTACAGGCAGCCCTGGTGAATGTGCTGGGAAGGATGGTGCCCATGTGAGAAAGATTTATGTTTGTTAGGGCTGTGGTGAGTGAGCCTGCAAGCGCTGCCTTCGCCTTTTCAAAAGCTCCGAAGATTTATCTCCCCGACGCATCCTGAGTCTGTTTCTCTTTTTTTTACATAGCTACCCCCAGAAAACCTCCATGGCTTGGTTTTTTCCACCTGCCCTCTTCCCTGAGTGTGGTTTCTCCTTATCTCTCCCCTGAGTTGTCATCTCCTCGTGCAATTCTTGTGGTCTTGCTCTTCCTGCTGCCCAGCTGGATGTGCAGACAGCTACAAAATGGAGTTTACAAGAACCATGATCTATGGGTGCTGTGCCATGGCACCACAGAGATTCTTGTACATTCCTCCTCACAGCTGTCTGCATGCAGATCTGCATGTTGGCAAGAGACAAGGACTGCAACTTCCCTGGTGGGAGCTTACCGAAATGAGAATACAGTTGGAAAGAATAGGTTTGGATAAATGCTCTGCCATTGCTGGAAAATCAGAGCCTGACTGCAGTTAAAGAATGGATGTGGAACATTCCTGGGAAAAGGGATATATTCAATTGCACCATCATCTCTGGGTTACCTGTTGGTGGTAGGGTATGATCCTCTTTGTTAATTAAGGGTTCAGCTTCTTGCATATATGCTCCATAGAAAGACATAACAATGGGGAAGGACTGTACACAGTCAGGTGTGACTGAATGTATTTAAAGGTATTGTTTTGACCCAAAGAAAAGAAATGTACTTGAGAACACAGCTAGGAGCTGTTAAGTATTTAAATGAGGTCCAGTTCCCTGTGTTATATTCAGACAACTTTGTAGGATAAATTCTTCAGTTGTTTCAGTGATCTAAGAACATAAATCTCACAGCCAGGACATGGGATTTTTTTGCTATTGTGAATATATAATAAATCACTGCTCAGAGTGACCATGGATGATGTATCTGTTCCTTAAATAATAAATTCAGCAACCATGAAAGCCATCTGTTTTGCAGGTGTACAGTCTAGTCTTAAAGATTAATTTTGAGAGTTTTTCAGCTTCTGCTGCTGCTATACAGCAGAGATGAGTTTCTAGCTTCATATTTTGTCATTCTCTTTGCCATTCTTACTCTGTCTGTCTTTGGGAAGGGTTAAGGATGCTGGCACAGGAATGCAGGCAGGCTGCTGGCCACTAGCACTGCTAGTTAACCAGGAGCAAACAAGAAAGTGGCTGCTGGGCAGGAAGGCTGTGGGATCCTGGGGGAGACTTAGGGGCAAGGAATCTGTGGATTTGAGAGCCTGTCTTGAGCGAGTTCATTAGCTTGAACTGATCTTTTAGCTGCTGGGGTAGACAATAAAGACTAAGAGCTTCCAGCTATGATGGCCAAAGAAAACTGACTTACTGATGGAGGACACAAGTTGCTTGGGTTTTTTACAGATTTTTTTTTTCTCTTATTGGATCCAGGCAGGCCACAATGTAATATAGGGGGCTGTGGCATTGGGAACCAGTTCAGGAGTCTGAAGGGTCCTGAGGCTGTGGTCACTTTTGGGCTGAGCCTGGATGAGGCTAACTAGCTAAGAAAAGGATCCAATATTCCTAGGAAGCAGAGGGACAGCAGGCACTCGTAGGGTGTAAGAATTGGGTGTACCACTCCACCTAAAGGGACCAATTGTCATCCTTGGTTCAGTAAGTCACAAACTCAAAAGGTTGCATGCTAAATAAATGTAAGTTGGCTTAAAACACTTAGGAAGAGAGAAGGGAAAATTCTCCAAGAGGGGAACAGCTAATTCTCTATGGTCAGAACTGGCTGCATGGCCCTGTGTATGCAGACAGATAATACTGCTTGTGAAGCACTGGGTAATTATAGGGCAGTGGGTGGGGACGACAGTGCTTTGTTCCTCCCTTCGCCACAAATTTTGGTCAACTGAAGGCGAGGCCAGGCAGTAGGAGCTGCTGGAGGCTGCTTTGGCAGCAGGTCAGGAGCAGCTGGGTGATCCAGTGCAGCCTCCTGCATCCCAGAGGTGCTGCACTCCCTGGGCTGTGCGGGGCTCCAGGCTCAGGCACTGGGAAGATGTGGGTTAGGGATGAGCATAGGACACTGGGGAAGGGAGGAGTGGGAGGGAGAGCAGCAGCATCTGAAGGCCCATGCCCAGCCATTAAAGCTGGGTGGCAGAGATCTGCTCACCTTCACTCTGCACCTGCTGTGGAAGCAGGGGCTGCTCCTGGGCTGTTTGGGGAGAGCCCACCAAAAACAAAGTAGAGAAAGTAAAATGCTGAGGGAAACTGGAAAAGCATTGGACAGATGGACAGCAAAGAAGGTAGTCAAAGTGGAAAGAAGGTACAGTGGAGAAGGGGGTACATTTTTCTCCTAGAAAGAGAGTGTCTGTCCTGCTGATCACTGAGCAGTGCAGAGTGATGTGTAAGCTACAGCTGCAAAAGCTGTTCTGACACCAGTTATGATGATGAAGCTTGTACATACATGAAGTATCTGAGCTTTGGACTTGACTGTCTTTAGTGCTAGAGGTGAAAAAGTTTCTGACTTAGGCTGCCTTGAAGGCTCTGATTTCCAAGTGGTACAGACAGCTGTCTGTGTTCTGCAATTGCAATTACACAACAGCAGCAGCTGGACAGCCTGCCAGGACACCAGGACAGCCTGCCCTCAGCTGCTCTGGGGCTTTTCAGGACATCAGGAAAGTGCTGCACAAAACAAACTCACTGTACTTCTGTACATTCCAGGAGCTGGAGATGTGCTGTCTCAGGACAAATTTTACTCTTGTGCCACCTGGAAACACCCTGTTCCAGGATACCTGATGCTCATGCACAAACAAGCAGATGTACCCTGGTGGGGTGTAATGCTGGTACTCACTTGGGGCTAAGGCAGCATATGGTCCTTGTTTGCTCTTCTAGAATATCTTGGGATGGGGAGAAAAACTCTGTCACAGCTTGCATGTGTCAGTAGTTAGTGTTGTAGAGCCCATTCAGCTGTTGGTGTGCTGGCACATTTTCCACAGTTCTCCTTCTCCCCACTGCCTCCTTCACTGGCCTAGAGACCAACAGGATTGCCTAACTTTTCAGAAGGGCAAAAGACACAGTTGGAACAAACAGCTGGTTTGGGGGAGAAGCAGTTAAAACCACACAGAATAATCTCTTGCTTGCTGCCTGTGCTCACAGGACTGCAGTCATGCTCGCTCTGCTTTTGCTGGACAGACAGTTTTCCAAAATATCCACTGATATTTGTTGTTCATGCAGATGTCAGCCCATCATTCCTTCTGCATAATTCTGCCTGCCCATGTCTCAGGTACTCAAGTATTATCAGAATTGGATTTTGGCAACAAATTTTTGCTCTGGGCCTTTGCATGCATCTTTGTGTGACTGGACAGGAGTGAACTGTCCCAGTGCTCGTGCACGAACTCCTACAATGTGCAGTGTGCAATGGATGGACACTGCTGACACAGCAAGGGTTTTGCTTATGGAAATGTGGGGGAGATAGCAGATATGGGGAATAGTGGGGGATATCTGGAGGGGCAGTATGTTCAGTCTTTTATCAAAAACATGCAGGATCCAATGTAATTTCTCTGTGAGAAGGATGAGGATGTGGCTGAATAGTGTCTTTTCAATCCTTTTAATTTTGACACGTTTTGTTCTCCAAATACTTTGATCTTCCCCAGCACCCACTTGTCTGCAGATGAAGCTGATAACAATCATTCCAAGCTCTTTCCTAGCATTCTTTCTTATTCTGCAGTCCTGAATGAAATTCAACCTTATTATCCATAAATAACCTTTCTCATTCCTCCAGCTGTCTCCTAGAGCTAGTTCACTTCTGACCTCTCCCTTACTGACTCTGTACTGACCTTGCACTTCCCCCACAGCCCTAATCTGCCAGTGTCTACACTCCTAGGCTTCCTCTGCTATTTTGCATGATTTTTTTGTTTTTTTATAACAGGGCCCACCATTTCCTGAGCTGCACTTCAGCAGTAAGTGTGAACAAGGCCCTTTATCTACACACTTCATACAGTGCAGTGACAAATTACAACCATTGCCAACAATTTTGATGCTTTCACTCCTTCTCTCTAATTCTAGGCTCTGGGTAAATCTATACTTTCAACTGTATTTTTCTATTGGCAATAAAACCCAGCACCAGTGTTTCCAAATTGTAGAGAAACAAGACAATTCCAGTGTCTTGTTCAAAGAGCAGTTTTTTGTCTTTAACTGAATTTTTATCAATAACTCCAGTGACTTTTTCAATGGCTTTTATTAAACTACTATGGGATTATTCAGTCTCATCTCATCCTCCCATTCAAGGCAGTGTGAGTTCTCATCTGAAAATCTTGCAAAAGGATTTGTTCTGGTTTGGGTTTTTTAATGAGGTTAGGCTGTAGAAATAATCAGTAATAACCTGCCAATGGACAGTTGTGGAACTACTTTTTAAAGAGCAAAGTGGTCATGCACATCATATCTGCTTGTACATTTTCTTGTTTTGTCATGTTGTTATCAAACAAAACATTTCCCCTCCCCCCAGTATTTGCCTGTAATTTACATATATTTTGTATTAGTTGAGTGGGAATTTGTTTGCATTCAAAGTGGAAAACAGAGATTTTTCCAATATTGATTTTTTTCTAAATGACACTATGAATTGTACATTTTATCTCTATGTACCTGCAAACCAGACCCATTTATTTTACAAAGTAGAAAGCTTAACTCTAGGTGTCAGCACTGCAAACTGAATGTGCAGCTCTGAAAATTAAGTTTTGCTCTCTCTGACTCCTCCAGGGCCACCAAAATAAAGTGCAAGAGCAGTTGTGCTGACAGATCCATTAGGACTGAGGAAGGGAGCCTGCACTTATGCTTAACAGCACAAGTAGGAATTGTAGCATTCTCTTCTTCCATAGTCTTTTTCTAGCTGCACATAAGTGTGTTCTTATTAATGGCATTTAGTAAATAATGTTTAATGTAAAGGAAAGAATGAGGATGAGATCCATCTCCAAACAGTGCCCACTGTTTCAAATGGGTATGGTAAGCCTTTCCCTTCATTTATTGTTAAATGCTTCTATTGAGTGGGTCTCCAAAGTGATGAGAGGGCACAGGAAGGTGACTTCTTTTCCTGGTTCTAATAGGCTTGATAGATCAGCTGAATTAATGGGGTGGATGAAGTTTATGTGACTATTGCTTATACTTGAAACTGCACAGTAGCAGAAACATCAGGGAAGGAAAGACTTGATTTTCCAGCCTTTAATGCTAGTAATTATGAGAAGTAAATAAAAGCATTTCTGCATTGCAAGTACTGTGGTTATCCTGAAAAACCACATTTCTCAAAAGCACTGACTTTTGGCTTTGCATCTCTCAACTTTACAAGGTGCTCTCATCTGGATCAAGTGATGCTGTTACCTTTATGAATGAAAAGCTGCTTCTTGCCATTCTTGTTCTCCACAGTCACCACTTATCTGCATGTTTTGCTTTTAATTATGACCTGATGGCATTTGTCATGTAGTTAAGGTACTGTTAAAAGTGTGGCTGTCCTGAGTGCACACAAGTGTGCTCCTGCTGAATTGGATTCTTCTGAAACACAAAAGTGTTCAGGGCACAAAGCAGGAGTAGTTCAAACAGTTTCCTCGTGTAACACATCATTTCCCCTCTTCAGATGCTGGAGCTTATTGATAAAAGACATGTCTCTGATATTTGGGTTTCACCATGTTCCTAAATCTAAAATTTGGTTGGACCTTCCCTAAACTGCTGTAGCCTCTGAGCTGTTCATCTAGTCAAAACAGGCAGGACCTTGGAGAAGCACCTCTGTGAGTTATTGAGAATAAAGGTAGCAGAAGCTCTGAATGACATGGTGAAAAAAGCGAAATGCATGTGAAGATGCCATGGGTTGTGTGTGGTCTGTGGTAGAGTACACTGTTATATGTCTGTTGTTCGACCTGGGCTGCGCTTGAGCTGGTACTTCTGGAACACAAATTGTCTACGGCACTAACTTGTTTTGCTCTGGGCATGGTGTCTAAAGGGCTTTAGATACAGCATGTTCTCTCTTAAAGTACATCCAGACATCTAGTCTCCCAGCACATCTATAGGATAAGGAAGAATAGTTACTTTCATATGATATAGAAACAGAAAAGGTTTATTTTACATGTATATTCCAAGAAAGTCTGCCTGCAGTTGATTTCCCAAGTCCCGGGGCCTGGCTCCACCCATAGCACCATCTTCCCTTTTCACAGGCTTCGCTTTCAAAAATATTTTCAAAGAAATTGGCATGGGCAGAGACGAAAAGGAAAACGATGGGAAGCAACAACCGAGCTCGTTGTCCGGTTTCTGAAGCAGGGCACCAGGTGTCTCCCGGGGCTCGCTGCCTCCCCGAGGCGGCGTCCCGGGGCTCCCCCGCGCCCTGAGCGGTGCGGGCCCGCTGCGCTGCGGTGCGAGCGGCGGTGCGGGGCGCGGGCTCGGGCGGGGCCGGCGCGGCATTGGCCGCGGCCGCTGATCTGCATTGACGCCAGCGCGGGCCGGAGGTCAGCGCCGCCGGGCGCTGCATTGGCTCGGCCGGAGCCGGGGCCGGGGCCGGGGCGGCGCGGGGGGAGCCGGGGCGGGGCTGGCGGGGCGGGCGGGGCGCGGAGGGGCCGCGGCCGCCGCTGAGGAACATCAATAATAACAAGGTGAGCGCGGCGCGAGGGACGGCGGCTGCGGGGAGCCAGGCATTTCCCTGCTGAGGGATGCAGACACCACGGCCCCGGGAACCAGAGCTCTCGCCGCTGCAGCCCTTGCCGCCCGGATGGGACGCTAGGATCGTTCTCCTTCTACTTCTCGCTCTTTTTGATTTTTCTCGCCCTTTATTTTTTAATTTTTTAAATTTTTCCCCTCTCGCCGTTTCGCATCACTTCTCTGCCCAAAAAACCAGCCGCATCATGGAGGCCCTTTGATGCGTCCGCCCGCCGCGCCGGCTGCCCCCGCGGCTGAGGGAAGCCCTCCGGGCCGTGCCCCGTCCCCCGAGGGGGCTCCCCGCTGCCCGGCCCGCCCCTGTCCCGCGGCGCTGAGCCGGGATGCCGCTGCGGCGGCCGGAGAGTCCCGCTGCCGCCTGACGGGGGGCTCTTCCTTCCTTCCGACGACGGGAACCTGAATGTCACCCCCGCGGCGGCCGCCCGCCCGCCCGCGACCGAGGCGGCGCGGGACGAGCCCAGCGCGGCGTGAGGAGCGCAGCCGGCTCCCCGGGGCGGCCGGGCGGCTCTCGCTCTTCGCTGCTATTTTTTAATAAATCGTTGGGTTTTTTGATTTTTGGCCCCAAAGCGCACCCCACAGCGCCCGGTACAGCGCAGCGCCGAGCGGGACCGCGAGGAGTGAGCGCGGACGCGGAGGTGGGGAGCGGCCCCCGGCCCGGTCCCGGGTTAATCGGTAACGCGGAGCAAGCCCGGGTGGAAAATGCGCCGCGCTCCGGGCTCAGGGGAAGAGATGGTGCCGTGCCCCCGGCCTCTCTGAGCGCCGAGCCGACGCCGAGGTGTGTGTGGTTTGGGGCTTGGGTTTTTTTTTTTGTTATTTTTGCCTTTTTTTGTTGTTGTTGTTTTTGCCTTTTTTTCTCCTCTTTTTTTCCCCTGCTTTTACAAGAAGGAAAGAAAACGTTACCAAGATTCTCAGATGGCTTAGACAAATTAATAATAATCTGTGAAAATACGGAGTCGACCGGTTCTTGATTTCCCCCTTCCCTCCCCTCCAGCTCCCCAGCCCACTGCTGAGATTGAGCTAAAAGGACCTGTTTCCTGGAGGACGAGGAGAACAGACACGTTTCTGGTGGTGTAGAAGGGACCGATGGCAATGCTTCAGAGTGTAGCGGAGACGCAGGAGAGAGATTCAACCTGTTAACAAAAAAAATTAAGCAGGGGGAAAATATCAACGGGAAGGAAAGATATATATATATATATATATATACACGTATATATATATATACAGTTTAGAAGTATTCCCCAGGTGGCCACAAAGCATGGGCTGTGTTCCAAGCACCAACCTCTCTGACAGCAGAGTGATCTGTCACAGTAGCAATGAGTCTGAGGAGTACAATTTCCCTCACCAGACCAACACAACCATGTCTCAACAGCAGCAAGGCAACCCCGTCCCAGGATTATTCATTAAATGCTACAACACATCCACTTATGAGGCGAGGACTAATTCCTCTAAGAAAGACAAGAGGGAGAACAGCCAGAGCATGGAGGCAGAGGCCCAGACCGGCAGATCCAATGTTAAGGTAAAAAGGGTGCTAAACACGAGCACTGTTTCTCTCAGAACAGGAGCTGGCTGTAGCGGTTCAGCCCAAGGACTCTCCCGGCCGCTGTGCGGGGGCTTTTCCTGGCTTGGGCTTTACTTTCGTTTATAAACTAATCAGTGTCCTGGCGACTTTGTAGAGGTACCCAAGCCTCTTTCTTCACTCCGCAAAATGAGTTTTCCTAAGTCTGGGAAGGAGAGCGGTGTTAATTGTCCTCGTGGATGGCTGGAGCCGGGTCCGCTGGGGCGCGGTGGGGCCGCGCCGTGCGGGGATGCGCGGAGCCCCGCGCTGGTGCCGGGCCGTCCCGCGTGGCTCTCCGTGCTTGTCCCCGCTGGAAACGGGGGCAGATCGCGGTCTGGAGCGGTCTGCGAGCTGGGCTGATCGCTTTTCATACCTCTTCCATTTGGAGAGTTGAAGGGAGAACGGCAGCGTGTTTTGCTCTGGGTACTGATTTATGTTAACAACTTGTTGACCTTGTCTGTTGCTGCAAATAGGGAATTTTTTTGCGTTTTTTTTCCCGTGTGTTTGCACCCATACTTTAGAGGCACAACACAAGACTCACAAGACTGTTTGGAGTTGACAGACACATACTGAAGAAAATTGTGATTTGCGATTATTTTCTTGGAAGTGAGACAGTTAGAGGTTTAGAGGGCTTGTTTGTCTGTTTGCTTTTTATCTGTTTATTTATGAGTTGTACTTTAGCTCCTAATGTTATAGGTTTGGATTATATCTTTGCTTTTTTTTTTTTTGAAACTGTTTTTTATTTTGTAAAATTGAGTAGTTGCAAATGTAAGAAAAATCACATTGTAGCAGCCCTGGGGATATTATATAACATGGTTGATCTGTTCTGGTTGCTGTGATAAGAACTGAGATACACATGTTGTAAATATAAGATACAGACTTGAGATGCAAGTGAGATCTAGCTGAATGTCAAGTGTATTTCAGACTGGCAGAAACTCTAATGATTTGTTGTTTTCTTAGGGCTTTTACTTGCTTATTAAGACAACTTCTAGAGTATTGACCTGGAATAATTTACTTCAATTATGTGGGTGATTTTCTTTGATTGTTTTCCTTCAGATTTGACAATCTTTGGTCATACTTTAATAAGTTTCATAGTTTAAAAAGTCTTAAAAATTAGCAGACACTTTGGGAGTAGTGAGCTGGTGAGGAATTAGCAATACTTAACTAAGAACATGAAGCTGAATGGTGGTGTCCTAAACTCAATTTCTGTGTTAACAGCACTGCACAGGAAATGAACTTTACGGTCCTGTTCACACGCGATAGATGAGCTCACGGCGTGTTTAACACAGCAGCCACACTGAGCAAGCTTCAGCTGTCATCTCAGTCCTGACAGTTGTTTTGCTAGCTGAATTTGTAATAGTGATTATAATTGAATGGTACAAAACCTGAATCAAAAGTAGTCTTAAAATTTTTGTTCTGTGAATTTGTATTGTGTGATTGTTTAAGGGGAAAAAATCCCTCAAACCTGTTTCCAGAAGCATGTGTGGGAAGCAGTCTTAATTTAGTTAAATTTTGTTGTTCACCTTCAAGAACTTTGTACAAATTTTTGTTACTAGGCTTGGATAATTCAGCCAGACTCCATAGGTTGCTGTTGGTTTGTATGCATGCTGTCATCTCATTGACAGCCACTCAGATTTTTATCACTCAGTCACATTTTCTGCCCCTGTCATCACTCTTTAGCACAGTTCTGTGAAAGATGGGTTCTGAGAAATGAAAATGGTGTTCTGTTTGTGATCAGTTGAATACAAAATCTGTTGGACACATCACATCTACATTATTTTCATGTGCAAAACCCTGTAATAATCTTTAGAGCTGTCAGGCAGCATGGTATTTCTTTCTCTGCATTTATCATTATCGTGTGTAGTACGACCAGATTTGCAGTGCTAGATAACGGTGCTGTCTCAGAGATTCTGCTGGAGTGAGGGATCACTGCAGAGCAGTTCTCACAGCCCAGTGAAGTTGTTTGGAAAGAAAGAAAGAAAGAAAGTGTGAGAAAACTGAAAACAATGTGCAGGAGCCTGCAATTCCTGAAGGCAAAAGGAGCATTGGGCAGGATGTTGTGCTGTTTTGCATTTAAAAGGATTTTTGACTTGAGGAAGAGCTGAGAGAGTTCGGGTGCTACTAAGAACCATTGCTATTTCTCAGAGTGTGTAGTACACTCTTTATGGCCCTGGGGGGATTCCTTCACACAAACACAAAATGCTACAAACCTGGTGTGCTTTGGGCACTGGTGGTGGCACCCAGAATTTGTGTGAATCGCCAGTAATCTGCCTGAATGACGTTTTCACTTGGTTTCAGGGTGCTTTAATTTGTTGTATATTCTCAAATTAAAGCCAACAGAATGCTGTGTTAGAGCTATGAACAAAACTTCGCCTGTGTGTAAATTTCATGTTTTCACCTTGGCCAGCATTGGTGTTAAGTTCATTAAAACAAGTATAGTTTTAATAGTGCAATAATATTTCCTATTATATTACTATTACTGAGTCAGTTTGCTAGCTATAGTGCATGTTTTTCAAGTCAGAAAATGTAACAAAAAGAAAAAAAAGTCCCATGTTAGTTATAAAATGGCATTATATCTGTTGCTAACTAGCCCTTAACTTACTCTGGTTTTGTGTTTCTTGTTATATCTTTCTCCTGGCCAAATAGCAGTTAATTTCTGGATGGGTGGTGTGAGCATACTGTATTTTGTGATTTGCAACAATTTATAAACTGTAGCTAAAAAGCTGACATGTTCTTTTCTAGTATGGGGAACCCTAAATTAATCCACCCAAATTTGCAGAATAATCCTGAAAGTGTGTGTGAGCAGAGGTAAATGCTGTAATACCTATTTCTGTTGTGTATGAATGTGGTGACAGTATGTGAGAAATGGAAATCCTCTTTTAGGTCATGGTGCCTGTATCTCCCTCCTTAATTAATATTTTCATATGTGGCTTTTATTTGACAATTATGAACGTCTTGGATTAAGTGCCATATTTAAACAGTGAACCAGCCATGGAAACTCTTCCCTTAATTTTCAATGTATTGCCTCTGCAGATTAAACCCTGTACTAGTGAAAGATGAGCAGGACTTGGATGCAAGGACTGAGCTTTGATTATCCAGTGCTACATAAAAGAATGTCAAATTACATTTAGCCAGTACTTTTGCAAAGAGGAGTTTCCCTGATTTTTAACTCTAAAAATCTCAGGGAAGTGGACTCAAAATTGTGACAGTTTGTCCTTTTCATATATATTAGTTATGGTTGTCAGATATTTTTGTAGTTGCATTTGTGATAAAGGTACTTGGATTTATAGAAACCTGCTTAAACATAGTTAGAATAATAACTGTTTAATCCATAACATAAGTGGAGTAAATGCTGAAAGGCATAAGGACTTCTTGGGTGTTTATTTAGAAATGGCTGGCATATTCATAATCATATGCTATCCCAACATCCTCTGTGTGTGTGGCTTTTCTCCAGCACATTAATATACACTGTAACACCTTGATTTTGCTCTGTCATTCTTTTACGTATGTAAGATTTCCTTCCTGTTTCCTTGAGGAACTGTCCCTGTTGGTACATTTAATACAGAAATATGTGCATTTGGGTGCAAGGGGATCAGAGAGTAAATCCACACTTCATTTGTTTGAAATTAGAATGACTCCCAAGTCAGAAGGACAGAATGTGAAATAGTCTTTTGATTTATCAGCTGATGTGGGGCAGCCAGTTTAAATCCATGCCCCTACATCCAATAAGTTTTCTGCATTCAAGCCCTGAAATTGCCTGTGAATTTTGCAGTCACTGCAAGCCCATGTTGCATAATTCTGCATAGGCTGTGTGCTATATGGCACCTGCAGTGCTGGAGTGGATCTCATTTCAGCAGTTAGCAGCACGTTATTTAGTCCATTAAGCTGTCTGCTCTTTTCCTCCCTGTCTGGTAATTCCTTTCCCTCGGAACACACGAGCACTCCCTCCCTTTGATACTCCCACACTTTCTGTCCATGCTTCCACTGAGGCCATCCACCCTCTCCTGAATCCTCCCTGTTCCCACTGAAACTGTCCTCAATCATTTCCCATCCCCATTTCCCTCCCACTTCCACTGACGTCAGCTCTCCTGTACAGAGATCCTTGCTTGCACTGAGAAGATCCTTCCCACGCTGACATTCATGAACTTTTCTCAGTCTTTAGGGCTCCAGACTTTCAGACTGATACTTTTAATGCTGTTGTTGTAAGGCATGAATCCTTTCTCCAGGGGATGACAGTCTAATTTTTAAATTTTATGAAGTGGTGTAGTAACATGTGAACTGGGCTTGTATTTAGGTCTAATTTTTATCTTTTTAAGTTTCCTGTTGTTTGTTATGTAAATTGGAAAAAACCCAAACTATAAATCACTCACATTATATAGATGGCTACACTACAAAGACAGCATAAGCTGTGGTTTCAATTTTCAAAGCATTATTATTGGTACCTCTTCTTGTCATGCAAACCAACTCATGGAAAATGTGTCACTGCTTCTGAGGGCAATTCTTGGTGTGCCTGAGATGAGCAAGGTTAGACCCCGAATTTTTGGAGTATTTACTGTTGGTAAAAACTTCACTGAAACTCAGCTGAAAATTCTTGTGCCTTTTCTGTTGTTTTCAGTGCTGCTGTCTGAGTTTGCTCTGTCTTTTCCCTGGCCATTTTATGTAGTTAAGCACTAAGCTTTTCCTTTTCTGTCACCTGAATCTGTCAATAGAGGAAGTATTAAAACCAAGCCTTTATTTCTGCAGTTCTAGATATTTTTCTTACTGCGTTGTACCTTTTGTATTCTTAATTGTATGGCTCAGATTGAAGTGTAAGTACATTTACAGTGAGAAATTTTCTACTTGTAGAGTGTACTTATAAGCCAGGCAGAATAACAGGAGGTGATGTATTAATGAGTTTTTACCATTCCCAATATTACATGTGGTGTGAAATTCCAATGCAAGTTAACAGCTTTGCCTTGCTATTTAATATACCAGCAATTCAGATTTTACATTCAAAATGCTAAGTTTAAGTATAAATTAAAGGTACAAAATGGTTACACCCACTTGCAAATACTTCTATTCAATGAATTGTAGATTAGAGGATGCTTACAATCTATGTGACAATGGAGAATATCTTATTAAGAAAGTTGTTCATGGTTCATTTGAATCTAAGAAAAAAATATTGTTTGGAAACTGTTTTGCTTTCCATTTTGCATGCTTTAATATTTGTTCCTCATGTTCAAGTAAATGTCCATGTCAAGAAAGGGAGAGGTATTTGAGTGAGAATTATTTTTAACATCCATGGAAATTGTTATATCCAGTAGTCGCTACTACCAACAGTGATAAATAGCTGTTTTGTTTTAGTATTATATGAACATTTGTTCACCTCTCTTGGCTGTCACATTGAGAAAGGACTCCAGAATTGGCTTACTTAAGCAACAGTAACAATACACTGAAAATATTCCACTTTTTGAGCAGTTGGAATCTCAACTGGCTTTCAAATGAGTCCTCAAAGAAGAAATAAGTATTTTGAGATATGGACAGCTAAAGTTTTATAGTTCTCAGTAAAAAGTGAAAGAAGCTTAAAGCAAATATGATAATGAGCAGAGTGGCCTCAAGGTGAAATAGTTTCAATACAAGATTTACATTGTCATTTTATAAGGGGGCCACAGAAGCACCTGCATGTGTAGGAGAACAATTTAGCATTGTGTTCTGTTTTGGTGGTGTATGTGGATATGATATGCCCACACTGTAAATTGCTTTACCAGCCATGGATGGAATTAAAACATTGTTAGCAATGTCCCAAGCTCAGTTTTCCATGTGAATTTCAGTGTTTTTATATATAAGACCCATTCATCCAGTGGAGGTTCAGTAGGAATTGGCTTGGTCTTGTGGCATTCTACACATTGCTATCTGCTTTTTGGGTAAAATAATTAGGTATCATCATATAACTGTAATTTGAATTGGCACAGGATGACAAGATACAAATTGAATAGCTTTAATGTGCATGACATACTAAATAGTTTTATTGCCCAGAGTCAGATTTTTAAGTTTCAAAGGCACTGAGGAAGGGATGTTTAAGTCCTCTGCTTTGCAAAAAGATTTCGGCATTCAGCCCCTTTTAGGTTCTTTCTTGATACCCCCTTTAGGGCCAAAATGTAATAAATGATGGTGTTACACTTGCTGTGGAGTTAAACAGCAGAGTCTCTAATTTGTGCATTCTTCCAGACCGTTCTCTTTTGCCATGGGTTGTACTGTTGGCCTCACATCAAACTCCCAGGCCCTTTTCTTCTGTTTCTTGTAAAATCTGTAACTCTGTCACTCTACATAAAGTGAAAGGCTTAGCATTGTGTAAGCCAGCTCCCACATGTATGGCTTTGTTCCAGGAGAAAGGAAAAGAGCTGGAACCTGCTTTTTGACATGGAAATGTGTTGACATACATTAGGTTATATCTGTTTTGAATGTGGTAGACAAGATAATCTGAGATGGCTTTTGATAGTGTTTTCAGTGTTCAAAGGAAGTCTGCAGATATATGTAGAGAGTTAATGTCCTTGCATAGCAGAAGAGCTAGAGAAAAAGGAATATTCAAGATTTAAAAGCAGTTTTGGGAATCAAATGTTGCTCATGAAGAAGACTGATTCCAGCATGGGGGACTCAAATAAGGATTCCCACCCTTGCTTGGAGTGGCAGGAAATGTGGCTTTTGGTTCTGCCACTTTATTATCTGATAGACAGTTTTTGAGCAGTAGATCCTGAGAAATTGGGATAACATATTTTTATTGGTGTAAAGAAAATCTCTTTGTTGGCCAGATGGGTCTTTCATTTCTGAGTGAACGAAACTGATACTATTTCAAAGATTTTTAAAAATCAGGATATATATTAGTCTGTTTGTTAAATAATATTTTAACATATTTAAGGCCTGTCTGTTTCTTTGTTGGAAATGAGAACTCACTTTTTTTTGGCAAAAGCAGAGTTATTTTGCATGTTAATTTGAAAGTTGCATAGGAAACCATTTTATATGCCTTTTTCAGGGAAGATGTATTTTGCTTTGTAAATCAAACATTTTATAAAGTGACAAGAATAGATTATTGGTCTTGTTACATGGAAAATGGTGACATTGAAATCTTTTCATTGTGTTTTAGACTTCCCAGTTTCCTAAGTAAATCCATGCAAAGAAAACACAGAATCACTGGACAAATATGAAAGAATGGCATCCTCTACTTCCCATTGTTTTCACTTTGAGTTAGCAGTGACCTTTAGCTCCCTGCTGGGATGTGGTGGAAACTTGACGAGGCCCCATCTCATTTGCCACTAAAAGACAACTTATTTTTAAAGTTACACATTTACTATCCTCTTCTGCCTTTGAGTCTGAGGTTATGTTATCTCTAATAAAATTTAAGCAGAAAAACAGCTTCAGTAAGTGATTGGCAAAGTAAGCCTTCTTTGTAAGAATTTTCTTTGAAAAAAACCCTAAGCTAGTTTGTTAATGAAAGCACAGTGAGAGAACCTTGATCTGCATTGAGAGCAATCTTCCTGTATTTAGGAGTAGCTACACTTTTGCATCATCAGAAAGATGTTCCTGTGAGTTATCAGGGTTGTGGCTCTTCTGACACTGAGGTGCAGAGCTCTGTTTTACAGCAGTGCTTTTAATTCCGGGTTTAAATGCACAAACATGTCTATGGGATATGTAGGCAGGTCAAAATCAGTGTTGAGCTGAGATGATTAATTTGCAGATGTGTGTTCTTTTTTGAATACTGTCTGCTTTTCCTTCCAATTTTAAGGTTTTTTTTTGGTTGTTTTGTTCGGTTTTTTTTTTTGGTCGGGTTTGATTTTTTTTTTTCCCCTTCCTTCATAACTTTTCATAAGTTTGGTGAGAAATTCCGCAAATGATTGAGGACAGCCACACCTAATACTCTGGTAACTTGAAGCAGAAGTGATGTGTCCTGCACACAGTTTAACTGCCTGGTAAAAAACTGCGCTTTTCCATGAGCTTTAACTCAAAGATAAATATGTCAGCACAGGATGAGTATCAGAGTGTAGGTCCATAAATACTGGAATCCAGAGCTTGTACTGAAGTGTGGATGGCACTGGGATTGCTGGCAAGATATCTGTTTTTTATTTTTCAAACCAAAGCAAAGTGTTATTTTCAAATACCGAAGAGATTTATTAGTGGGCCAAATTGTTACTAAAATGACACTCTTTCAGCCCTGTTAAGATCTTTGAGAGTGATGACTCATGAAGTTAAAACCTTCAATTTCTAAGCGTTCAGAAGGACTTTTTGCCCCCGTATTTGTACCTGTGTTGTTCTCCCCTCACCCCTGAGGATCATTCTGTAGCAGTGATGCGGCAGGACCCAGCCCTGCCCTGGTGAGGCTGTCCTGCCTGGCCAGTTTGCTGTCTGTTTCCACTTGGATGCCTGCTGGGAATTCTGTGTCCTGCAGGATCAGGGCCACCATGTACCCAGAGCACAAGGGCTGCACTCAGACCAGGCTGTGTCCCCGTGTGCAGGGCTTTGTCTCTGCCCTCAGCAGAGTGTGCTTTGGCGAAAGATGCAAGGGATCTATTTAAAGGTACAAAACTGAGAAGAGTTCTTCGTGTTCCTCTTCTGGCTTTAGTCTGAACATACTGATTTACTTTTCATTTTTTGCCATTTTGGCATGTAATATGATACCAATATTTTAGTTTTATGTCCTTAAAACTTGGTTGATGAGTGCAATGAAAAATTGTACTCTTGAGTGGGATTTGTGAATGGGGAATTAATTTCCAAACCAGTGTTAGCACATACTTATCACTGCAGCACCACCAGTGTGAATGGTTGATGTATTTGTTCCTGCAGATACTGTTACAGGGACCACTAACAAACAGTGGAAGAGTTTAGAAGAAAGCAGGGCACATGAATTGAAACTAAGTGTGGGTTTGTATTCTGAAGAGGACTTCATTACTAGGATAGCTAGTTATTTTTCCATGCATAGGTCAGTGCGTCCTCCAGATTAAAAAACCTGAGGGTAAAATTGATATTTTAGAGAAATTAAACATTTCAAAGCCAGGCAGAGGGGGGTTTTGCAAACCCAAACAGGTTTTGTTTTGTTAACAAAAGGAAGAATAAGTCCTGTGAACTCAGACAGTGCTTCATGCTTCCATTGATGCTGCTGGAACTTTTCCTTTACTTGAGGGTTTCTTTTTTGTCTTTGGCAGGAACAGATCTGCTTTCTGCAGAATTCCAGATGAAAGGGCTGTTCTGCTCCTACTGTCAATTAGTGATGGTATTGCCTGTCCTCACTTCTGGAGGTGGTGGTCTTGTTCCCTGCTGGGCAGTGCTGTGGAGCTGAGATCTGTCAGGAGAACAGTCAGCTCAAATTCTGTGGCACTGCTGTCACTCACAGCCCCTAAGCCTCCCAGTGACACTTCTTCCCTCAGCAGATAAAGTCACATTGTGCCTCTTCCAAAGCAGGGACTGTTTTACTATGGGGCAGCTGCTTCCTTTTTAGGAGTTTTGTGAAAATTTATTGCATGTTACAGCTCTTTAAAATGGATGTATTAGAGTAGTAGCTTGTTGGGAACCAAGTTTCGTCCAAAAAAGCAGTTGCCTTTGGCAAAGGTACCTAGTAGGAAAAACCAGATTCTTGGAGATAAGAGAGCTTTTATGATCCTTGTTCATCCTACCTAAAACTCACTGAACTTATGGAGTTGCTTAGTGAGGAAGCTGACCCATGCCTCTCCCCCTTGGCTTCAGTGAGAAGGGCAGAGGTGGTGTCTGTCTGTCCCTGAAGGACAGGCAGTAGTGGCAGCCGGCTGGTTTGGTAGCAACTGATAAAAAAAGAAATTTTGTTGGGCATTCTATACTTTTGGTTCTGAGAGCTAAATATTGATGTATCAGCTTATGATAGTTTTCTGAGAAACCTAATTCTGCTGTCACTGTTGGTAAGTTGGGATTTTTTTTTTCCCACCACAGTTGGAAGGGTTTTTTCCCTTGTTTGTTTGTATCAGTGCAGAGCCTCAGAGCTGGAGTGGGAGTGGGGCAGAGGGAGCAAGCCCTGCCAGTGGTTGGTGGGAGGTGTGGGAAGTCCAAAGGCTTGTCACATCCTCAGACTTCGCCTCTGCTCACAGTGTGACCATGGGAACATTGCCAAGCACCACATTTTCAGAGAAGCGTGACTGAAGTTCACATTTTCAAAAAAGCTAAGCTCTCTTATGAATTACTTACAGTGAGATTTGTAGCTGGACTGTCAAGAAAAGCTAGCTGAAATTGCAATCTCTTGTTTTGCCAATTAAACTAAAAGTAACTTCTTTTTGGAGGTTACATAGCTCTGAAGCTTTCTGCTAACTTTATCTTGGCTGTTGCGATTGCTGAGAGCTCTTACAAGGCTCTCTTGTGCTCTTTGGGCAGTGTAAACTCTCTCCTGCTGTGCCCTGCTAGGTTTGTGGGACATTGTTCTTGGGGCAGTTTTTGCTTTGTGGGGTAACCTTGTTTGGCTGCTTTACAAAGTCTAAGACTGTGGAAATGAAACAGACCTGGTGCGGGGTCAGGAACGGCAATCTTTTCCTCCGTTTCCTCTGAGAGCCTTTGAGCTGTGCTTGGAAGTGCAGGCTGTGGGTGTTAAGAGGTAGCTGTGATTTTCACCCTTTCACTGGGTGCACAGGATTTATTGTGGGTTAGGATGCACAGATAGGATGCACTGCTCTGTCAGTCCCTCTGAAATTAAGCCAAGACCAGAGGCCAGTGGAGAGTGTAAGTGGTGGGGTCCGGCACTTGCAAGGCTCAGAGCTCTCTCTGAGGTATGGTTTAGTTGCAGAAGTCACAGTTGTCTCCACAGGGATATTCACCTAGTTATGGAAAAGTGACTTATCCCAAAAAGTTGAGAAACCTCATAAATTCTCCCATCATCAGTTTGAAAGGGACACAGTCTTCCTCAGTCTGTTGTTTTCTCAAGTGTGTGTTTAGCAGTGAGGCCGTGTAGTCTCTTGCCCTTTCTCCACGGATGACCTGCAAAGAAGAACTATCAACCCCCTTCAGGAAACCTGATGTTTCTGGTCAATGGTCCCTTACATTTTTTCCCCAGCTGACTGATCAGAGAAGTACCCAGCTGCATCCACTTGTTAGGATTTGCTGTGCCAGGGCTGCTCCATTCCAGGACAAAGGTACCAAGGAAATGAGTTGTGTTGGGCTCACCTGAAAGCTGAGTGGTGCTTCCCTGGCTGTGGCCAATCACTTTGACTACTTTGGCATCTGGTTTCCACTTACCCCTGTAACAGTACACTTGGTAAATACTCATGTGAAATATTACCTGGGAATCTTTAAATGCTTGACTACTATTGCTTCCTGCCAATTTGTAAGAAGTACAAAGATTTGTGTAGTACCTAATTTGTTCCCCTCTCTTTTTTCCCCTCCATTTTGCAGAGAGGGATGTGGGTGAAGGGCTTGGCATTTTTTTTGTTGTCTTTCCCAATATCAGGGTTTCCCAAGACAGCAGGTAGAATTTCTAAGAGATTCTTCTAAAGGAGTGTCTTTTAGCCCATCCTAAAATATTTTAATGATTTTTAAGGAAAATTCACAAAACAATCATGTAAAGAAAAAAGCATGACAGAGGATTTCCAGGGTAAAGGGATTATGGCTTACCCCACAATAATGCTTTTGCTGGGTGTTGCAAGAGGTCTTCATATCCTTAAGAGTCTGAGTTAGGTTTGGGAAACTTTGACCTCTGTACTGAGGAATGATCTGAGGCCAGCAGTAGTAATTTTTTTAAACTCAAGTTCTTAAACACAGAGTAACTGATTGCTATAACTACAGACACTTTTGTCCTAGAACAGACATGAGCAGACTGTCAGAGGGCTATATACATATGTACAGGATGTTTGCCAATTAGCTTGTGGTTAATTTAAGCAGAATCCAACCCTCTGACTTAGTAAACCCTCAGCTGTGGCAGTTCAGCCACAGCCACTTGTCCTCACCCCAGCACCACTCTCAGCCTGGCAGCCCATGTAAAACAGCATTGCCTTTAACATGCAGAGTTTCTCTGCAGTGATGTGTAGCACTGTACTGCAGAGCAAAGTATTTTCAGTCATTATTACAGGAGGCCTGAACTGGTTTTAGAAGAAGCAGGACTTCAGTAATAAATCTGATCTCTTGAGATGTGAGTTGGAAGTTGTAGCTCCTGTCAGCAGGTTCACTGTGTGATGTATTGTGGAGCCTTGGCTGCAAAGAAGCTGTAGCCTGCAGTTAATGAGCTGTTCAAAGTAGCTGTGAAATTGTCAGCTTAATTAAGCCAAGTTTAGTTACCAGTCTTCTTTCAAAGATTTTGTGTGAAGAAGCAGGCTCTGGAACTGCCCAGCTATGCGCTGTAGGGAAGTGCTGTGTGCTTTTCTGAACTGAGAAAGTAAGAGCTCATGTGGTAAGAGAGTGTTATTTTGCAAAGTGTTTAAAGAAAGCCCTCGGCTGTCCCAGCATGTTGGGGAGCTTCATAATTATTTCCATTTTTAGATAGTTAAAAACCATAAGCACTCTAAAACAGTCAGTGGATTGCAGCTCCTGTGTGATTCTGATTGAAGATCCACTGTACTTTTTTTTCTAAATGATCATACAAGTGCAATTCTTTTAATTCCTATCTGTTTCTTTATAAAATAATTGATATTTATTTTTGTGCTTTGTCTTGAGTACCTTTCTCTCCTGAATGTATAGAAAATTTAGTCTGAGCACTACTAGAACACCTGCTGCAGTCAGTGGAGACTGCTGTTCAGTTAGCAGGGTTTCTTCAGTTTGTCCTTGGAGGAAGAGTAAATACTCTGCAAGACATTTGCAAACTTCTTCTGCCCATGACATTGAGAGGACCCATCAGATTTACAGAAACAAGTGTTCAGGGTCTGAGCTGCTGAGGCATCTCCTCTCACCTCAAGTGTCAGTTATTGCAATGGTCTGTTCTTCAGGAGATTTCTTACTGACTCAAGTAGGGTAAAGCCCTCTTCTAATTACACCAATAGTGATACTACTGTGCTTGTTGCAGCATTGTTTATGCCATTTGAGAGTAGAAATACAATGGTACAGCTTCTTCCACAGCAGAAAGCTTTTCTGTATTTCTTGAAATGTGGAACTGTACTTGGGACACGTTTAGGTGAAGTCTTAATACAGTCAAGGACAGGACTGTGTGAGATTAGAAACATCAGTGAGGGATTTGGGTTTTGATTATATTTTATTTTGGAAAAGATCTCTGTAGTGCATACAATGATAGTGGATAGAGGAAAGCATGCTTTTGTTAGAATAGCTTGTTTCAGCTGAGGAATTGGTATAAAGTATACCAGCAAAACCAGTTCTGCTAATGTTAGCTCCATTTGTAATAAGAAGGTTTTCCAGGACATTTGTGTTATTCCTGTGCCAGGAATTTAGGACTGTGCAAGTGAAATGGAAGTGGAGTGAGCACATGGAGCCTTTTGCTCCTTGTTGAGCCTTTGGACTGTAATAGTTTCTGGCAGCTGATGCCTTTGGGCCACTTGCCTGCTTTTATGAGGCCTTTACAGCCAGCACTGCTAGCAGTGAGAGCTCCAAGGAACTCTGCAAGACTCTGAA
This sequence comes from Camarhynchus parvulus, assembly GCF_901933205.1. Classification (NCBI taxonomy): domain Eukaryota; kingdom Metazoa; phylum Chordata; class Aves; order Passeriformes; family Thraupidae; genus Camarhynchus; species Camarhynchus parvulus. The sequence continues at coordinate 10,565,088 of NC_044580.1, forward strand.
TGCTGCCACCACCACACTGATGCTTTTTTGGAATTTCACCTCTTTTGGACAGACAGATTTAACAGGAAATAGTTTGGCTGAGGTGTGAAATCACGATATGAATATTTGCAAACATTTGGGAAGTAAAGGTAATTTTTGTCAGCAAGACTTTGTAGGCTTGACTAGGCAGTAGAACAAACAGAGGAAGGAACAGTCCTTGAATTAGGACAAATAAATGATTGTTAATGGCCTTTGTCCTCTGTTGCTGTTTGTTTGCCTTTTGCTATAGGACACTGCTCTTCAGAACAGGCTGTAAGTGGCTCTGCATTCTGTGACTTCAGATTATTAGAGAAAAGCTGAAATATCAGTTAATTGATAGCATTGCTTAGAACCAACTTAATGTTAATAATTATCTCATTAAACTATTCCAGATTTATGTTTTAATATGGGACAAGTACGTATAATAATACATACAGTAAGTATGGAAGAGACTGAATTATCAGGTGTGATTTAGTGACAATTTGATTGTAATGCAAATGGTGGCAATTTGGGATAGAAATGTTGTCACCCCACAGCTGCTTCTGTGCCAACCCCCCCATTTTCCTGCCTGTTTCTGCTTAACCTTCTGGCACTGTCATTTGTAGTGGTTGGTAGTTTTTCTTTAACTTGTTCAGTCACACATAGCAGAAGTTTCTTCCTCCAGCCCCTTTTCTTCTTTTTGCCACTGTGTTCTACCTTCAGCTGCCATTGTCATGTTTCCAATGCTCATAAATGCATATATCTATAATTTTGAGGGGTTACAAACAGTGTCTGTCCTCTCACTGACAAAACTGTTACCAACTCCTCTGAGTGCTTTTTTTCATGAAGTACTTTTGGGGGTGAAGGTCTTTGAGGAAGGTCCAGCTTCTTCCCACCCTCTGGCATAGGACACTATCCTGGAAATAGCAGAATCCTGCTTACAAAGAGGCATAGCTAGTAAACAGATGTCTCCCTGAAAATCTTTATTTAGTACACAGAGTACTAAAGAGTACATACTCTTAATCATTTGCAGCAAGGTCAATAGCCCTTAAAGGGCCATTATTATAAATCAATCTGATACTGGAGGAGTATTTTCATAGATGTGTCCACAAACACAAATAAACAAACCAGTAATTTTTTTTCTCTAACTTCAGCTAAAATGCAGTAAACTTCCTTCTAATCTGCTGTATTAGAAAAATTATTTTTTCATCTTTCATAAAGCTTTCCAAACTGCAGTGCTGTTCTATGCTTAAAATGTTTTCTGTACTGACATTTTAAATTGTAGGTGTGTTCTTGTGTTGCTTAACAGAAAGAAGTAATATTATGGGGAAAAATAATTTTCTTTTTCATAGTGCAAAACATAAATAATCAGTTGATGGGTAAATTGCTTGTTTGTAGATTGTGGACCTGAATTTTAGTTGTTTAACTATGAATAGAAACTGTCATAAATGACACTGATGATGGACTCCTAGTCTTATATGATTCAGCTGGTGCTGACAAAATTTCATAATAAAAATTAGACATTTTTCATCTATTTTTGTAACATGTCTGTTCAGATACTTGCTGTGTAAAGGAAATATTTGCATGAATAGTTGTGATCAAACTGAACTTTGATCTGAAATGGAAATTGATTTTTCTCCTTACTAAGAATTTTACAATGTCTTCCCAAAGTATTGAAGCTCAAGCTGGTTCTGTGACAGCTTTTTTTTTTTGACAAGGACTGAGTGAAAGACATTGTTACTTTTCCTCCAGATACACCCCCAATAACTGCCATAATTCCCATTTTCTTCATGGGGTCATGTTCACTGTGTCTCTACATAAATAACTGTTCTTTTATACGTTTAATAGCCATTCTTTCATGCACTTGCAGAGTTGGTGGCCATTCCTGAAAGGCGGCCCACAGGTGCTGTTTTGCTTATGGAGCTTCCCCCAGGAGCTCCAAACTGGTCCTCTTTGTTTTCTTTTGAGTGTGTGAATAGACTGAGAGACTTGACTCTCATCCAGCTTGCACTGAAGGTGGGGTGATATTTCATTTAGGTGATGCTCTGCAAGTAAACCAGAGCCATGTGCAGGACTCAGAGCTGAAGCCTCTTGCCCCTGTCTCTGTACCCACATTCTGCAGCCCAGGTCTGTGTGCTGTGGGGAAGCTCTGGGGAACCTCAGCACTTGTTTCTTTTACACTTCATCTTCTTCCAGTTCAGTCCATGGAAAACGAACCTAAACTCTAATTACTGTGTCCGTTTTATTTTTTGCTCTTTAAATTTTCTTTGCCTTTTTTATAGCATCCTTCCAAAACGTGTCGCCCTCTATAAATGTTAGGCTGTTAAATTTTTGAAGCTCATGACAATGTTGTTCCACAGATCACACATTTGCATTTTCTGAGTAAACACCCTCTGACCAGAAACTAAGCAAGCTCAGTCTTTTGTGGTCCACTCTGTCCTCATATGCCTTGGGATCAGGAGTCCCTTGCCTGTTTCCATGTCACTCACTTGATGCTGTTTCACATTTGGGAGTTACATCTTTGGGTCAGCACTTCCTTGCTGTTTGGGAATATCTCTCTCTCTTTAGAGACAGCAGTTGCTGGATTCTAACTGCACTTAATCAAACAGCAGATTTTTAGGACTACTGAGTAGGTATTTCTCAATTTCATAATTCTTCCCCAGAGAAGGTAAGCATCATAGAATTAGAAATTACCCCAAAGAAACTTAGCAGCAGCAAATGTAGCACAGATAAGCAAACAGAGCTGTCGGGGAAAGGCCTTCAGTATTTCCAGCCATTGCTTTAAAACCACCAGATTCCTCTGTGAAAAATCCTTGAGACTGATCACACTGTGCCTTGGCAAAGACTTTTGGGATCTAAAATGATATTTTACACAGTGACTCGTGGGTCTCCTCACTCGGGCAGGGAGATAAAGGAAGATAAGGTGGTCAAATAGAAAAATGTGAACTTGGAATGATGTATAATGGTCAGTCAAGGCTGTAGTGTAGCTTGTCTGCTTTGTGACAGATAAGCAACTGTGGTGCAAGGACTACACTTGGTTTTTAGATTAAAAATTCTTATTTAGCTATTTAGCTTTGTCTAAATTGTAGGAGCTTTTTTTTTTTTTTACTTGAGTTGTGGTTATTTATTTTTCTGTGGTTTTTTTCCTTCTGGATACAAATAATACCAAATCTTGCTGAACCAACGTGCTATTCAAAAGCTTAATCGATGTGATATTTGGGGAAAAAAAAGTGGAAATATATAAAAAAATCTAAAAACTGTTTCTCAGTCCAATAGTTTGAGCATTTCAGATGCCATTGCTGATGTTCAGGAATGACTGGCTGTGCTTGGAAGGACTGGCAGTGAATTGAGCTCAGCTGGGAAACTTCTGTTCCAAGGGTGCTGCTGGGGAGGGCAGAGAGGAGAGGGTCATACTGCATTGTGGAAAATGGATTTAGGAAAAAGCCCGAGTAATGATACATCTTATTTGTGTTAGCAGGCGACAGCACGCATAGTTTGCACAGGTCTTTGTAATTGTTTTTGATAATTAGTTTAGGAAAGTGGAAAGAATTAGTGCTAACAAGAAATCCCATCTTGGAATGCAAACTCACTGGGACAGGGCTCGTATTTTCCTGTCTGTTTATAGAGCTGTTGTACACTTCAATGCTTACACAGTACAAATGTAAAAATAAAATAAAGCCAGTGGTGGTGATGTCAGGAAGTGAACTCTCTGTCAGTTCACTCCCTGTAATGACATGCACTTTTTAAAAAAAGACATAAACTTCTTTATGCATAAGGAGAGCACAAGAGTTGAATGTGCAATTAGAAGTAATTTAGTTCAGAAATAGATGACTTGTCTCCTGCCATAACTGATGGTAGCACTGGCATCCACTATCCCAGATATTTACAGTAAAAAAAAAAAAGGAAATTAACAATAAAGGCATCAAACTGAAGGTATCAACTGATGAGAAAAAAAATCTAGGCAAAAAAATCACCGGCTGACATTCCCTCAGAAACCAAACCAGGTGAGCAGTTAACCCCAGCATTCCCAGTGCTCCTGTCTGGGGCTGGCTGGAACAATCCTGTGCTTCCTTCCTGCCTCTGCCCTCCTCCCTGGGGCTCTGCTGGCCACTGGATGTGGGCTGAAGCCCAGGGTAGCCTCAGTACTTGATATGCTGGGTCTGGTAGTGAGAAAAGAAACAATAGTTAAAAATTAAAAAAACTTAGGTTTCATTGATAAGATCTTGGATCCTAAGGCAAGTGCTGGAATAACTTGAAGTACATCTTGATAGGAAGATATCCAAAAGCATGGTCTCAAGCAATATGGTCTAAATTGGGACTTCGTCTTCTCATAACAATTTTTCTTCCCTGCTGGAACGGGCAATGTCCACACTGAATCTGAGGAAGGAGTCCCTGAAGGATGGATAAAGGGGCTGGCAGCTCCTCTTGAAACAGAATGCTGACCTTAGAGTGGCTCAATGCCCTGGGAAAAAAGGTTATTTAGGGTTTAAGTTATTAAATTGGTATTAAGTCAGATACATAAAAGATTGTTGCTGAACTCACGTACTTGGCTCAATCTTGGCTATGCAGAGATTAAGAAACTGTTTCCTGGATATAGAGGGAGGTTTTAATATGGGCCAAGTGGCAACATTCTTTTGTTTTCAGAGAGGCAGGAGAGACTTATTTCACATCCAGGTGTAGAGGATTGGATTCATGGGATTTGCTTTTTCCAATTTGATTCCTCCTCATCTGAAGCAGTCAAGAAATCTCTCGCTGTATCTAAAGGGCGGAGATGGAGCAGTAATACGCAGAAAAACACGAATTATTTTGACTGAGCTGGGCAGCAGCAGTGGGAGAGCTGTGTGATGTGTGCAGGGTACTGTGGGGATGCAGCTCCAGTGCTCAGGAAAACTCAGTCAGAGCTGCCTGTGGCACCACCTGCATCCTGCTGGGTAGGACCCCTCACAGAAAGCTGAGGAGACGGAGATGAGACAGGAGCACCGAGCTGCCTTTTTTGCTCAGCCCAGCCTGACTGAGGGCTGCCTTTGGCAGAGTGTGGGGCAGCAGCTCCCCAGCCCTGCAGTGAGGGCTCAGCTCCTGTCAGGAGCAGACTAAATCCCAAAGCTTGGCGCGTTCAGCGTGCCAGGAGTCTTACAGGGGGTCTGCAAGTCTTTAAGGGGTTTTTCTGGGCTTCCACTTTTCGGTCTGGTGAAGATGGGAGAATCTTGCTCTCAGGGGGCAGTGCCCAGAGTGTAGCAGGGCAGAGCCCTGGCTGCCCAGGCTGCTGCAGCTTTTCTTCTCCATCTCTTCCCTCTTTGAGTAATCCAGCACGGTCTTGGCACACCTCAGGAATACTCGGAGCTCTCTGCCCCTTGCTCCTGCAGGTGTGGGTGGTGGATGAGGGCTGGCAGAAAGGGCAGAGGGTTGCAACCCTACAGCAGAAATGTTTCCAGAAGTAACTGTGACAATCACAGCAGGGGATCCTGGCACTCTGTCTCTTTCTGATAAAACTTTGCAAAGTTTACGAGTCAGAAGGTAATTTTTCTAGCAGCAGTCTTTCTAACTCACACATTTGGATTTGACAATCAAGCTGTTTTCTGTCTGAATTTTACTTCATTGCCAGTAATAAAAATTCCAGCTTGTTCAGCCATGGTTATATTGGTTTTGCAGAGCTAACAGTGGTAAAAGCTTGTTTTTGTCCACAAAGTTAGTAGATTAGGTCTCAGAGAAACATCACCCAAACAGCAGATGTATAGAAAAATCTGTTTCTTTCTTTTTATTGGTGACTTGGCTTGAACCAAACACTGCTGAAACAGCTGAGTGTTTCTTTTACCACCCTCAGCCCCTGTGCATTGCCTTGCCTAGGTAAAGAAGAGATTCTGGCTGTGGAAGCACTAATGAAGCTTATTATGCCACTTGCCATGTATTACTGACTATTCCAATAAAAACACTTGTGTTATAGGACATACTTCCTCTCCTTTCTTGTTTCCAATGCCAATATTTGAATCTCTGAAGTGAAACCATATGTTATCAACCAGTACTTTTTCCCTCATATAATTTTCAAAGCTCTATTAAAATGCTGATGGCCTCTGTTCCTCCTGTGTGTCCTCTCACTTCTATTATTTCCTTACTTCAATGACGGCAGACAGTTTCTGTTATGATTACTTCTTCGTAGAGGCAACAAGTAAAGATGAAACTTTGGCTTAAAGAAACATGAAAAATAGATCTGCTTAATTTTTATTTGTTTACTCTGCAGTCTGTCCCCAGAATTATCTGTCTTCCCAGCCTCCTGCTGTTTGTAGTTTTCTTGCTGTTTTGGAAGCTACCAACATACAAATGCCCTTTTGAAGTCAGAATGTATTTCCAAAGCCATTGGTCTGGTTTATTTTTTCCTTTCACTTCTAACTTCTAGGAATGAACAAGGCAAGTATTTTGTAGTACAATAAAATTCATGATGTGAGAGTGTCCTTTGAAGGTATGGATGGAACATCAGTTATGGAGGGGGCTGTGGCTGCAATTAGACGATGCAGTTCTTTGATTGCTACCTTGATCTTTTATTGGAGAGTAGCAGTGTCTGTGGTAGGTTTTTCCAGCTGCTGACAGAGATCCCTCCTGGCTGTTTAGCCATGGCACTTGTTCCTGGCAGTGCTGAAAGCATGGGAACTGGTTATGCCAACCCATGCACTGTGCAAGCTACCCTACATTGCCACTATCTTAAAAATAAATTCCTGTTAGCATTGAGAAAAAACTTTGATGGAAAAAGAAAAATAGTAAAGATTACAATATTATACATCAGTGCCTCTGAATCCTGAATATACAACATGGAGCTGGGGGAGGAGAATTACTTTGAGAAGCTCTGTGTACAGCTCAGGAACAGGGCTGCATCATCATGTGTCCATGCTTTCATGGATCTTGGATACCCACAGGCAGCAAACCATGGACTTGTTAAATTGTTCTAGTATTTCTGCTCTCTTTTCTGAAGGGGCTGAAGTCCATTTGTTATTCCATAACGTGAAGAACCCTGGTTCACATGCAAATACTGGGCATTCATCTGGTAAACGATGGTCATACCTTGGTGCATAGGCACCTGCTGGCTGGGAATGCACACACCATGTGCTGGAAAAGCACCTTATCTGGTGCCTGGGTTTTGCTCAGTGATGAATTAATTTCTTCCTAAGTGACAAGAGAAGGAATATGGCCTTCCAGAGGCTCCATAAAGGCAGTGAGATCTGTACCAGCAGAAAGATTTCTTACTCTGATTTCTCTGTAAGATGAAGCACGGCAGGGTACCCTGTGTATGAAGGGCTCCTGTTTTAAAGAACATCTAATATCTGTATCCTGTAAATTAGGCTGACAGCATTGAAATCTGCAGTATCCTTATTTAGGAAGGAAAGACGTTCCAAAATGTTTTGTGTTTTTTGGTGGACGTGCTGCCTGGTCACAGACCTGGGGTAGTCCCACAAGTATCGAATGGAAAATCAGCAAGCAGGATATTTTGGTTTGCCTTTCTTAACTGACTTGTTTTCCTTTTAAGCAAATACAAAGGGGCTTTTCTAACCACTGGATGTGCTGTGCCTTCTGTCTTGGAATTTATAGAAAACTGTTAAGAGTCTAAGATTTGTGGAAAAAATGAGATGATGTGGTGAGAGCAGGATTATGTCTTACTGTGCAGATATTGTGTTCTTTGGTCTCCTGAGGAGCTTGTGAATGCTTCTCTAGTGGGGCACGTCTCAGTGACTGTCAGATATTTCTCATGTGGCATGTCCAGGCTATTCAGTCCCTGTCCTTGTTAAAGGATAGACATCCATGTCTTGTTTTGAAGTCAGTGTATCTGTTAATTAGAGACTCTGGTAGTAGTCACTTGGGGGTTAAAGTGCTCCCAAAAGATTGTTTTCAACATTGTTGTTCTTCTGCTCTCTCTCCTCCCCATGACACTTGTTCTACTGAGAACCTGTTTCACCTCATTATGGGGTTGATGCACTGCCTTCATTCTGCTTTATTCAAAAGCCTGGGAGAGCCTCTGCTGTGATCAACAGAGATCCCAGCCTGCAGCACCAGGCTGAAACACACACTGATCTCTGTGCAGAGCCTTGTGACAAGTGGGCTTTGGGGCCACTTCCAGCAGTGCCAGCTGCTGGATCGGATTGTCTCCTCTGATTTGGAGCAGGAAGAATTACTCTGAGATTATTTTGCCTCTGCAGTTTGTACTGGGGAGGTTGCTGGTCTTAGCTGTTGATTCTAAGCCCTGTGCAGATCAATGGGGAACATAGGAACATAAACAAAACCAAATTAGACACTGCCAGTTTGAGGTTTCCCCCTCTGCAGGGCCCTTGTGGTTCCTGGGCTCAGGCTGTCAAAGGAGGCGACTGTGCTGCCACAGCAATCTCCCATCCCATGGCAGAGGCTGAGTTCCTGAGGCCGTGGCTGAGACTCTGGCAGGGAAAATGGTGTTTGCTCTGATCTTTCTACCATTGTTCAGTTTTCCTGCAAAGCCTAAAGGCCCCAGGTTCCAAGCTCTAGGGGAGGTTTAGGGGTTTCTTTATTCCTCTTCATGGGACCGGACCTGTTCACAGGACAGGTGTAGAGTTTTTGGATGGCTAGTTGGATATTTTTTTTTCTTCAAAAACCTACACAAAACAGTTTTAATACCAAACAGTCTTCCTTTTATAGTCTCTGTTGCACACAGAGACCCTTTCAGTTTACATTTGTCCCATTCCTCAAGTGAAGATTACGTTAACGACTCTTATTACTTTCTTCTGCCTTTTTTGCCTGATCTGTTTGCTTATTCCCATTTATTTCTGGCATAGTTTAACTAAAGCTGAGAGTTCAGTCAAACTTTCTGGCTTAGACTGCTTCAGTGCTTCTGTGCAAACTATTCCTTCATGACACTCAATTTACTGATACTCTTCCTTAGGACAATGAACACTATTTGAAAAGTTTAACAGTGTTAACCTCTTAACCATGTCCTAAATCATTATAAAATACTGGAGAAGCTCTGCAGACTCCCACAACTTACAGTATTGAAAAAATCTCAAACTTTTTAATGTGCATGGTGATACATATCTCTTCTTCCTATTCAAGATTAGCTAGTTTTTTTCACTTACTGAATTAAAACGTGTACACAGTCCTGATTTAGGAGACAACATTTTCTGGATAAAACAGCAGCATAGTGCTGCTTTTGATGATCCTCCTCAGTGTGACAAATGCTCTTCCTTTTGATGAGGCATTAACCTTTCAGCTGACACATTGATGCTTTCACTGCTATTCAAATAGAGAGAAGTTCAGGAAATTAACAACAGCTAGATTTTTAAAAATTTGCTGTACAGTCTCAGGTAACTTCAGGCATCTACACATTGCTGATGGGATGCCACAGACCTGATATTCTGTCAGAATTATGGTCATCTGCAGCTGAGTGGAAGAAAGCTGCTGATGTCTTAGCTGCTTTGGAGAACAAACTCTCCTTGATCAAATGGTGCTACAGTCTAGTATTAAAAGAAGATAGGTTTGTTAAATGAAAACTTCCTTGGTGTTTCATGGCAGGGAAATAAACGTGGCTCTGGAACCACTGTGAGAAAAAAAAAAAGTAGAGAAGAAATAGTTAATAGTCCTAAAAATCAACATTCTGGATATGAACAGCTATTTTCTGGGCCATGCAGATTGGATAAACTTGTGTGGGTTGAGCACTCTTGTTTGTGTATGTGGCTGATTAGCATGAGCCCTGTACCCAAGATTGTGGCTCTGTGTCAATCACATGTGGCTCTAACAAGAAGTGGCATTCTGCAGCCAAGGGCAGCTCTGATGAGTCAGCAGGGTGGGTGCACAGCCGGGCTCTGTGCCCCTCGGTGACATGGAAACCACAGCTGCTGCTGCTGCTGCTGCTGGAAAACAGGGCTCTCCTCCTTTCCATGAAGCAAGTGGAGCAAAAGAGCTTGCAAATAGGGCATATTTTCTAGATTATAAGATTGCTTTTCAAGGGCACACCATGAAAAATCATCACTTTAGGGAAATGTCACTGAGAAAAGGCAGCATTTTGTAACTGAATCCAGTTTGGTGAAGTTCTTATGTACGCAAAGAAGAAATGTGAAATGTCACTGTCTTGTTTAGTAAGAAACTGATTAAGGAGAAAGTTAACTTGTAGGAAAAAAGATTACATAAGGCTGTGAAATACATCCCTTTTCTTGTCTTTTAAAGTAATCTGAGCCTTTACATTAAGTAAACCTAATTTTGTTGTGAAATTATTGTACCCAGCAGAAGAGTTGGTAAGCTGATACCTTTTTTAACCAAGCAGAGTAGAAATTTACTCTATGCCAGGCCTGAGATTTAAAGCAAAATAGTTTTATTAGCATGTAAATCTCTAAGACTTAAAAAAACCCCATTTTTTTCCACAATCATTCAGCATTAGTAAGATTTAAATGAAACTATATCTGATAAAATAGGTTTATGTCCAATATAAGAATGGTCATAATTTCCTTACATGAATAGACATTCGTTTGCTGATGCATTTTATTGAAAAGTGGATTTTAAACAGCAGCATGTCAGTTTTCATGCACGTAAGATGCAGTACAGATAATCTGCAGTTTAAAAACACTGATTGTTTGGGGGGGGGAAAAACAAAGTCTCTAGATGATGATCCCTGCATTCAGATAACCTTCAGAAAGCAGAGAGGAGGAAGGAAAGGGGCTGTGGGGTGAGGCAGAACCCGGGGAGTGGAGCTGGGTGTGAGCTCCCTGTGTCACTCATTGACAGAGTGTGGGCACACGGTTTGGGGGAATTGGGAGTGGGGCTGGCCCAGCCTCATCCCCAGTGGGCACAGCTGTGAGCAGCACTGACAGCAATGAGCCATGGAGTGCCCAGGGGCACTGACCAACCACACAGGGAACAGGGCACACAGGGGCAGTGCATGAACAGGAGGGGATAAAAGGTTGGGCTAAAGAGCAAGAAGGGCAGATGCTTGCAGCCTTCTGGAGTGGGATGGTGTTACTCTGCACGGGCAGATGCTTGAAGCCTTCTGGAGTGGTGAGGTGTTTAAGTAAAACAGGAGCTGTACCTGGGAAAGAGGAGCTGTCTGTGCAGCTAAGCATGAGAAGCTGATAGGTGATTGTAATCTCTGCGAAAAATGTACAGTTAAACATAAAGAGAGGTGAAATCATCAGGAGATTACAAATTCTTCTAGTTCTTGCAGTTTAGTGGAATCCTGGGCAGCTAAGTTTTTTCATTTTTCAGTGTTAGGGGTATATCTATGAGCCCAGTGTTGTTTTCTCTTTAGGAGATGGAATGTTTCTTTAGGGAGTATGAAATCAGAAACAGAAACTAATGCTACCTGGCTGAGAAGACCATTTCTGAATTAATTTTCTGTTTCCATAATCACCCACACCTTTCATTGCATGCTTTTTGTTGATAATCGTAAATATTTCTACACAATCTCAGGCGGTGTTTTAGCAAAAGTGGAATGTCTTGCTCTCTTAAAACATCAGATTCTGGCAAAAGCCTTTTCCTCCCTGTCTTCTGAACTGTCAGCAACAAAGATTTAAGTACTTTCAGTGGAGGTTTGAATGACTGTCTTTCTATAAACATTGCAGCTACTCAGTTGTGTATGTAATGTAAGACTTGCTGGTTCTTTGTAACAAAATCACAGACTATTTATTTTCCTGTTTTAAACAGAGTGTTTTTGAGACGGGCAATATAATTTCTTAATATACAAAACTCTCAGATTTATAGTAGTTTGTGATGTTCTTTTAGAAATCTTGTATAGACAACTGAGGTGTAATTTTAAATGGAAGTGCTACTTACAGCATCTATTTTTAAATGATTAAATTTTTTCCTTCTGATGTTTTGAACTGTTTATAGTAGAGACCTCAGAGCTATTTTGCAATTCAACATTAAAAGAAAATGGTTTGGATATCTGGATGAGTTTTCTGAGTTAAAAAATAAAATTTAAAAATCTGTATTTTAAAATTAAGGAATATTGCATAATCATTCATATGAATATTTTAAAAAATAATTTGTAAAATTTTAAGTCTTCAAATACAGACAATAACATAGCAAATTTGGAAAGTGGCTGAAATTCAATTACAATTCCTGCAAGAGTTTGCCATTAAATTAGCTAATGGTGACTGCATTGCTACCTGGAGCTTCACTTTCTAAGGCTTAAATAAGACCAGTAATAAAATAGTTATATAATGTCATGTGAGTAAAAGGGAGAAAGGGGATACTCAGAACATACTGCCTTGAGGAAATGAGTTAATGAACGAGCTTTATTTCTTAAACTATAATTTCTGAGATATTTTTGCAGTACCAGAAGCTTCTGCTTTGTTAGAGAACTCTGATGTAGAAAATGATTTTTGCCCTTTTATGTTTCCTTATTCTTTTTCCCTAACTGAAACAGTGGAAGGATAAAATCCTTGCTTTTTTCCCTGCAGTCTTTCTGTATCACACCTACTTGTGTGTGCTTGGCTGAGGGTTTTCTCTGGACTCAGAGTTTTGCTCCTGCAGTGTGGGAAGCACGCTGGGACAGTGGCAGTGCCCATGGGTGGGCAGCCAGGGTTTGCCCTGTGCTGCTCCTGCAGCTCATCCAAATCAACCTGGTTTCCTGCCCTGCTGTGGAAGCCTGAGAGAGCTGACAAAGCTGAAACCACCAAGATCCAACTGAAATTGCATTAAATTAACAGAGGCCAAAGCAAACGTAATTGGGTAGGAATTTATTTTGTGGTGGGGTGTGTAGAGTCACTGCTGTAAATGTTTCCTGACACAGTACACTAGTAAGCTCTGGGGTTTTTTATTTTGTTTTATTGTTGTTTCATCAGATTTCAAGCACTGACTTTAATTTGTCTGGGGTCTGCCTCAGGGGTACTGTGTGTGCAAAATCTTCAGCCAAAATAGTGCTGTTGTTTCTAAGAGCAGTGTCATAAAAATATGAATTTGGGCCATGCAAAACTCCTGTAAATGTTCACTGTTAAAATCTGTGATAGCTTGGGACCAGAAGCTTGATAATTATCTGAAGTTTGGTGGATCTATGCTGTCCTTAAGGAGTCAAACTCATTTGAGGCTTTATGGGGAAAAAAAAGCACTTAAGGAGGAACAACTTGATGGGTAGCTCTCTATATTAATTTTGGGGTTTTGTTTGAATGATCTGACTGTAAATATTTTTCTGTCGTATAAATGATGTTACTGTTATGTGGGAACAGACAGTGTTTATAATAGGAGGAAAAAATTAAAATCAGATTATTTAGTCAAAGCAGAAATTGCTGCATATTGTACATTTTAGGAAATAAGAAACTGTTGACAGAGAAAGGAGAAAATGCATGAGAATTGGAAAAAATCACATTTGTGTCAAGTTCCACTAATGCTTGAAATGGCATGCACAGAATAAATATAAAACTGTGATGTTAATAATAGGAGCCACAACGCTTCATCTTTATTACTTTTTATGATAGCAAATAAACAAATTACCACTAATGCATAGTGACTCTACAGCTGCAAGAAGCATATTTTTAAAGTAAACTGAAATGTTGGTATACAAAAATTTATTTTTAAAGTTCAGTAAGTTCTGTTTTCCCATTGTTTAGAAATACCCAAGGGAATAGGCTGTATATAATGGATTAACAGTTTATATATTTTCCTGTCCACAGCTGAAAAATAAGACTAATAATGTATTAGCATGCAGAGTCTGAGTACATGGTGTAAAGTTATACACTGCACAGGCTTTCTTTCATAGTGATTGTCTGAATTTGTCAAGTATTTCTAACCTCTCTCACTTGCATTTCTCTATGGAATTGTGGATGCTTTTAGCCAAAGTGTATTACTGGTATAATTCATGACTGGACTTAATAAGCTGACAATTTATCAAAACAAATCATGAAAGCAGTATAGGCAGATATCAAACAGTTAAAATTTCTTAAAGCTGTGGGTCGTTCTTCAGCCTGGTACCTATAATTTTTATACAGTCACTGTTTTGACAGATTTCTGCCTTTCAGCCTCACTTGCTTTTATTCCCTCCCTTTTCTCTAGCCCAGAGTCTCACCAACCAAAAAACCCCAAAGAGAGCCTATGCTTTGGCTGTCCAGCTCTTTGTCAGGAACGCAGGGAATTAGAATACTATTCAGTTCTTTAAACAAATTTGGAAGTTTTTCCAAGGTCAAGCTCAGAGAGAGAAGCGCTTTAATAACCCCACTGGCCTTCATTTGGCTCAAACAATTTGTGCCTGTTCCCACTGACCTCGTTAGCAGCCGCCCTGGGCTGTGGATGTGAAGGGGCTGCTCTCACCTCTCTCCCGGCCCACATTTTGCTTGCTTTTCACTTGGATGCTGCAGTGCTGTCCACAGGCACTGTGTGGGAGCCAGTGCTGGGCTGCAGAGGGAAATCCCAGCTCACCCTGACACGGTGAACCTGGAGTTTGTGGGACTGGGTAATGCTCTAGGGCTGAGGCCATGTTAACTTTTTATAATGCAATAATTGTGGAGCAAATATGATTAGTTCCCTCTTCATTCCTTGTTTTGAATGCCTCTCTTCAGAGTATTTGAGTATTTTGTGGAAGACCTTTTGGTTGGCTGGAAAAGGCAGGACAACATCTCTTTCTATAAATGGAATAATAATTGCACTGTGTGCTGGCCAGCAGAGACCAACATCTGGATCCTGGTTATCAGTTATCTTTTAATCATGAATATGTAAAATGTCTTTCTTCCCAGCTGCTCTTTGCCAGAGCCCAAGGCAGTCAGGAGAACAGAGTTACTGGCCTTGTATTCCTTGCCTGGAAAGTCAGGAGATATCCAGTGGAACAAGGAGGGATAGCAGATTAGGATGGCGTTTTAACCAGGCAAACATTCCCTTAAGAAACTAAAACTTCACCTCTTGCCTAATGGTAGAAGTTTTGCTCTTTGAGATTATGGAATAAGTAAAGAATAAGGCAATCTTTGAGCATATTTTACCTGTTGAGAAGAAACACACCTTGTGTTAGTAAAAGGGGCAGCAGAGATGGTGAAAGTAAACCAGATCGTCCTGCTGGGTACAGAGTGGGGAACATACAAGTTCTGCTCCATCCCCCAAGGGGGAGGATGGCTTTGCCTCTGTTCTGTGACACTCCAAAGTGCTGCCTTTGCTGAAATGAAAAAGGTGCTGGTGAGGACTTTTGGGTATCTTTAAAATGGAGTATGAGTGTGTATTTGAAAGGTGTAGAGTTGACTGGAGTGCAACAGATTGTTTGTATTGATTTGAGCAGAAAATGAATTTTTGTCTAAAGAGTAAGGAGAGAGAAAACTGGTAGTTCTGTAACTTAGCTAGCCCTGAGGCACAGAGGATTTGAAGCCTTGTAAAAATCAATCTCTAATTAGTACAGGGATTTTGGTTAGAATATGATCTGAATGCATACCCATATTGGAATTTCTAGTTCAGTATTTTGGAGCTTCCTTTTTCAGTAGCAGAAGTTTTCTTTTACCCTCTGTGTATCACTGTAACTAAATAGTTCTTAAGCTCTTGTCAGTAATGTACCAGTTCTCTAAAAATATGTTGATTTAATGCAGCCTAATTTAATACAAAAGGATGGGATATTTTCACACAGAGAGTTTAGCTGCTACCACTTAAAAATAGCTTTAAAGGCTTCTCTTTTTAAAATGTGACCTTTATCTTCCCAATCTTAAGGGAAAAGAAGGTTGGAAAAGCAGAGCTGAGTTGTGCAGCTGTGATAAACACACATTTATCAAGTGCAGTCTGCCTACATGCTGGGTTGTGGAAGTCCATGGCATCATATTTCTGGTGAATAGAGCCCTTAGTTAGGGCTCTATCCCACAGAAAATATTTGAGGTTTTTCAGTCTATACAACCCTAAAAGATGCAGTTTTCAGCTTTGCAGGAGGCCTTCCAGTGCAAAGTGGCCTGCTGTGAAAATGGGAAGCCAATTCCAGCGCTGTCACACTCAAGCTCTGTCAGCAGAGCTGTCACCAAAGCTCTGTCACCTCTTCCCCTTGGAAGATGCTTGGATCTCCCAGGGCTCCTCTGCCAGGCTGACCAGGTAAAGTTCCCAAAGTGGGCAGGGACAGTGAAGGAAAGACTCTGTGGTTATAAAAAAGGAAAGAAACCCAAATTGATGAGAGTATTCTGAAAGATGAGAAGGAATCTGTGGGGAAGGAAAATGAGGCTGGAGAAAATGAACAGAAATGCTATGGAAAGTAGATGGAGAGGAGGGAGGAGACTGGAGTGTATGGAATGAGCAATACACCCCACGTGAGAAATAACAAACCAAGGACTTGGAAGATGCTGAAGGAAAAGAATCTGAAAATTTCTGTTTCAACTTTGACTGGGGGGAGACCTCAAGCTCTGTCTCCTTTGAATACTGCAGAGCACACACACTTTTTCTGAATATGTGCCATGGATAAACTTTGTCCTCGTTGTGGACTGGCAGCTATGGAGATACATTTAAAAACAGATCAAAACTTTAGGAAATGTGGCTGCTTTTTAATTTCTTTTTAGTTCTAAATCTGCTTGCATAGCAAACTGATAGACTAAACTCTTCAATGTAGAGACAAAAATGCCATTGAGGGATGAAAAAAATTTTCCAAGCTGAAGAGATGAATTATCAGGTAAGAAAAGTATTTTCAAAAAAGTTCAAATAAATGTAATTAGTAGTGTGGTGGGGTCTGATGGGGGGAGGATTGAAGTGGATTTAGTGTGCTCATGAGTGTATTACCAGAAATGCAGCAGCACTGCAAAAATGATTTAATGTGAACAGAGCCTTAAAAAGAATTATAACCATCTGATGTATCATTATGAGTGTCACCAAGAATTAGAGGCCTGAGTAATGCCTACTGTCTCCTGCCCTTTATCATGCTGCTTGCTGTTAATTTAGCTGTGTTTCAAAAAGAGAGCAGCCCAGGGACAGACAGAGAATAGGATTTTGGAGGAGCTGGTCTATGGAAGTGCTTTTTGAGGTGGTACCTCTTTTGTGCTTACAGGTACTCAGACATTTGGGTTTGGGTGATTTGGCAAGGCTTTAATTTTTTCTTTCTCCACACTGCAATCCAGAAGTCACTTATTTTAGTTTGTGACATGGGCAGCACTGTTAGAGTGAGTTAAAAGGTGAGTTTCTGGTTGAGGAGGATTATACAGCAGTGTCTATGGCTGAGTGACTTCACTAGCTGAACTGCTCAGGCTAAAGGCTTTTGCTTTTGTGTCTGCCCAGCCCTGAATGAGCTGTGGCATAGGGCTGGGTCCTTGGCTCTATCACAGAATGAATAATGCAGCAGTAATGAATAATTGTAAGTAAGGCAGTAGTATTGGTTGGCTTCTCTGGGATATCCTGGCTCTTCTGTGGACATATATTCTGGAATTTCTTTGGCATCAGGCTGGAAATGAAATGCTTCTGTTTGCCTGAAGGAGGTTTTTCAGTTCTTTACAGCACATAAGGTTTAGATCCTCCTGAGGGTACACACACACAAGTGTTTCTAAGAGCTGGCTTTGAAAGTTAACAATGCTGCCTAAATTACCACTAACCAGGTTAGAAATCTAAGCCTACCTTTTAAAATCAGTGCAAAAGATTTTCTGTACTTTTTTGTTTGTATTCTCTGAGACCTTTGGGGTTGTCAGCTGTCCCAGATGGAGTGAGGCACTTCACTTGCAGAGGAGCAGCATCTTTTATTGATACAGGGAGTCAACAAAGTTCAGTGGTTAATGTGACAGTGGTTTAACAAGATTTGATGGCAAGGTACACTTGATTATTTAGTGCATAGAGAGCAGCATAAATCAGATGTGTCAGGGAGACCCATTGAGTCATGGGGTGCAGACTGCTCCTGTGCAAAGGAGTCCAGGTCAGCTGGGTCCAGTCTTAGGCGCAGACTGGGTCAGTGGTTTTTTCTCAAGGATCAGGTGTGCACAGCCCATCTGCAGTGTTAGTGAAGCTCAGCAGGCTCTTAGCCACTCATGAGGATCTGTTGCAGGAAGGAATCTCAGCCTGGAGGAGTAACCTTGGGTGAGTCCCTGCCCAGGGGGAGAGCCTGGCATGCAGGGGAGCCCAATGGGCCCTGGGCTGCCCGCTGTTTATAGAGTAAGAGAAGGGACTACAGGCATATTTACATACTAGGAAAGCGTCTGGGTTGCTGCTCCAGGCAGCCTGTTGCTACTGAGTTGCCATTCATTTCCCCACAGTGCAAGCTCGGGTGGGTATTGTGAAGTGGGGGGACAGAGGGGAACACACTGCCACATCTGCTACACATTATTGCTTTTAGCTTCATCAATTATAAAAGTGCATGTAAAATTAAGGCCCAAAGCTATTTGCGTTTTAGCATAAGACTTTACTCAGTTCAGCCTTGAAAAATCAATTAGAAAAGGCAACACAACATGTAGGAGTTTGAAATCCGATTTCTGCTGATTGAGACGCAGCCACATGGCTGAGCCCATCCCACCTGCAGGTCAAGTTGTCTGTTATTTAATGTGAATCTCTCTGGCTGCTGTTTTCCTAAGCTTTTCTATCACACACCATTAAACAGACTGAAGGAGCTTTAGGAGCTAATGGCTAATGGATTTGTGACAGGCTGCTGAAAGTGTCTTGAGCTGCATGGGAATGGCCATACTGTGCCACAGCTGCAGGCCACTGCACTCATCCTCCCAGAGCCCTGGTCACTGCGGGCAGAGGGAGGAGCTGCTCTGTGGGCTGCTGGAGGCAAAGTGCACCTTCCCCTAGAGCCAGGCTGGTGTTGGTGGGGCCACTGGTAAATGAAGTGTTGAAAACAAATACTGGTGCAAAATGAAATGCAGCATGCTTTGTTTGCCTTGTGAGAATTGTGCATTTAATCCTCTGGCTTTGTTTCTTCCCTTTTCATCTGCGGTGGTATCTTCAGTTGGTTTATTTTTTGGTGCATCTCCTTTGTTTGTGTTCTTGTAGTTTCAAAGTCACAACTACAGTATCCAGAATTTGCTGGGTTTTTTGTACATTAATATACTGCTCAAAGAAATTGAGTGGGAACATGGGTACTTTGCAGAACATTTCCTTGGTTTTTATATAATCTTTTTCCAGGCTTGATGCTATTTTGGTTCTACCATTTTGGCCTCTGAGCTGGGCATAACTGCAGGAGCTCATTGTTCTAAATTTCCAGGATTGCCTATTGATCAAAAAAAGCAACAATCTGTTTGCTCTAAGTGATACTAGAGTAATATACTTTAGTACCCTGAAACTGGTGGGTTTTTATTGAGAAACCTCTTTTGTTAGCAGTTCTGACATTCTTTAACACTTTGTTTTCTACATAGGGTATGAGACATTACTGTTCTTTTAGGCACTTGTGTATTCATATGCAAATATTTTATTTATTTTCTATTCACCCTTTCTAACATGCCATTTGCTGAGTGTACTGCCTTCCCTCTGGGGGAAGGAGGATGTCAGGATACATTTCTTCCCAGCGCTTGTGGAAGTGAACAAAATGAAGCTTCTCAGAAACAGCCCAGGCCTGCAGTGGCTGCTGTGTCTAAGGGAGTCTTGTTTGCTTTCTACCTGTACATTCATTTTGTCTTTCAAAGCTCCTTTAGCAGTTCCCTCCTAAATGTTGCTTGTTCCACACCTCATTCAGACGAAGAAGCCCATTCAGTCACTGGAGGATGAACATTGCTAAGTGTTGCTCCGCAGGAAATGAGGCAGGGGGTGGCTCTTGCACATGTGTGTGTTTGCCACAGAAACTGTATGCAAAAGTTAGGTAAAAAATGGAAAAAGTTTCTTCCTAGGGAGGGTGCCCTCTTCAGCTGCTGCTGTGGCTTGTGTTCTTTGAATGGCAAGGTGTAAAGCAGGGGGGTGCTTTTGCCATTCTGTAAAGCTTCTAGTACTCTTTATCACTTGCCTTATAAAACCATTCCGGTGTTTACTGAAGGGGCAAAACTTAGAAGAAATGTGTTTTGAACATGGGTATTGATGTAAAATATTAATGAGTGGTTTCTTTATTTTTTTTAAAAAAAGGTTTGCGTGCAAGGCTTCATGTTTCAACTGCAGGTCACCTGCTTACATGTGCACTGTGAGAGGGTTTGAGATGGTGGTTGGAGCTGTAATTTTGGTTTAAGTCAGTAAATTTTCTCAGGACTTCTGTCTTTGTGTACAAAAGATGCCCAGCTTGTCAAAGATGCGTGTACTGTGTGCTGAGTCAGAGCCATACAAAGCAAAATGTTTGATTTGGGGCCTATAAGGAAACAAAGAGCAAATAAAGATACAGTGTCTTTTATGGTGCCCGTTAACAAAAGAGGCCACCTAGGGTTACATTATTAAGTTTGCACTAGCATGACATAATAGTAAATTCAGGCTCCTTGGTGTGCTAAGGCCACTTCAGCACCTCCTGTCCTAATCCCAAACGTGAGCAAATTGCAGTTGGTTGGGTGATTCCTCACCTGAATCTGAACTGCAGAGAATTTTCTGTAAACAGGCCCCAGAAAATGGCACAGAGATTGCTATTAAAGGAGTAACTTTCTCCTGTTAATTCAGTCTCTGCACTGACCAAGGACAGGAGTTAAACATCTCCATGATTTTATGCCAACCAGGAAGAATTTCACTTTTGCTGGCTCAAACTACTTGATGTGTTTTTGTGCTTTGAAAACCTGAAAGCTTTAATATGGTGCATACTATGAACTGATGCCAAGCTGTGACTAAACAATCTCATTAAAAATGCAAGGTAACTGAAGCAAATATTTCCTTTGAAGAGACAGTATCAGTCAAGTACTCATTTCCTCTTTAAAGCCTGACATTAAAGGGGCAAAGACAGGTGGGCTAATAAGAACAAGATAAAGCTTGTTGTGTTAGTTTACCAGCTAATTTGGCAAAAAAGCAGAGTCTTGTTTCATGTAGATTAAGAGGTTGTATCACTTGCATTTGTTGTCTGAGGGATCAACTGTCTAAATATGTGGTGTAATTGTGAAATGCTTTTGTGTGCACTGTAACTTGATATATTTACATATTTTCCAATGCTGTCCTATCACTAAGATAAGATCTCACCTACATAGTACCCATAATCTCTGATGTTAATTCTGAGCTCTGCATTGGCTTCTTTAACCACAGCAACCCCAAACCAAATGCAGGAATGTTTGCCATGGCACTTTGGAACTCATTGGAACGTGGTCAGTGGTAGCTCCATCCTGAGCTCTTCCACAGGTTCTACCAAGTGAGATCCAAGACACCCATCTTACATGAGTCTATCATGCATTTCCAAAATAAAAAATGCATGTTTTGTTAAATCAGTGTACAGGATGAGGTAATCTTTCTCAGTATTGTGTTCTGGTTGGTGGATTGCCCCAAGAGGAGGGTGTTCCTTGAGCACTGCAGTAGAGTAGCCTGTGTTCTTGGGTGGTTTAATCTGTTTTCTGTAAGGGTCTGGGCTTGTGATACCTGCTGCCAGCCATCCCACACACATTTGGGCAGGGGGCACCTCCTCTGCAGGGCAAAGTGTGTCCAGCCCTGGCACTGCACAGCAATGCAGGAGGTGCAGGGCACCAGTGCAGCTGATGTGAATGTATTTTTATGGTAAAGTGAGCAAAATTACTTGCCATCCAGGCACAGAATATCACTGGCATGAGCATGTTTGGTGATCAGCTGTAGTCCTGTTACTCACTGTCTTATAGTGTCTCCCTCAAGTCTTTTTAAGAGACAGAAAGCAAGAATATTCTTTGCTTGCTTAACCAAGGCACTGAACACCATCATGCAGAAGCCAGGAGAGCAAACTCCTCTGGCAGAACTCTCATAGATGTATTTTATGTATCAGAGCCTCTCACAGCCATTTTTCCCACAGACGTGACAAGAATGTAATTGCAGAAGTGATAAAGATGTGTACATCAGTGTAAAAGCTAAAGCCCTGCAGGGATTCCCATTAGTTTCAACAGGCATTGGATAAGGCCCTAAGAAAACACATAAGACATTTTACAGAAGAGACAAAGCTTTTTGGCGCACTGCTTGCCTTCCAGCCTCTACCATTTCTCTTTCCATCCCCTAAAAATATATAGATATAGTGATTCTGAAATACAAATGTGTGCTGTCAGAGTCTGCACCCCAGACTGAGCAGTGCTTACCAGGGTATGGGGCAGATAAGCTCTGTTGACACAAAGCATTTTGCATCGCTTTGTAAAACAGAAAAAGCCCATTGCTGCTCTAGAAACTTCATAAACTGAATGTATAGATTCCTGGCTGCTCTTGTGGGACTTCCAGCACCCAGCTGTGAGTCATAACATTGAAGTCTGGAAGGAAAGAACATCTTGTAAATTGTTTCAGAATTGTCTTTCACCTCCTATTCTAATGGGCTCCCAAGCTTTTCTCTGGGTCAAGATGCATTTAATTATAAAAGATGGGAACATGAGGGATTACAAGACATCCGTGACTTTTTCCATGAGAAAATAATAATAATAAACTTTCAGTAATTTAAGGATAAGTTCAAACTTCTCTCTGGAGACTTGTACATGCATTTGCAAATGAGAGAGTTCTGATGTCTGCTAAGAAAAAAAATAAATATCTCACAACAGGAAAGGATTTGTTTGGAAGAATCTCTCCTCCACAGCTGAGACTTTTAATCACTGTCTGCACTAGAGAAGCTTTATGCTGTGTTCCCAGCCCTGCAAACACCCTCTCGTGCCCACAGCCAGTGGGGAGGGAGCTGTGAGGTGCCCACATTCCCTCTGGCTGCTCTCAGGCCAGGCTTGGAAGGGTCTGGTTCTGTCCCCTGTAGAGCCCAATGGGAGCTTTCCATTTTCTTCATGAGGGTCTGGGTTCCTGGTAAAGCGGAGAAGAAACACCAGGGCTGTAAAGCCACATACCAGATCTCCTGGCTTTTAATCACAAGAGGTGCATTAGGGTGAGTGGAAAAGGGAGCCTGGTGAGGTGCAAGAGAAGCCTCCAGTGCCTTTTGGTAGTTAAATCATGTCAGAAGGTTGCACAGGTAACTGCTCAGCTGATGACTGCATTCTTCTAGCAGCACCTTTTAAGAAAACATTCCTGCACTATAAAACATTTTAAGGTCTTTTCCATCCCCACCCTGCTGCAGACTCCTTCCAGGGAGCAGCAGGACCATGGTGAGGATGGTTGGGGCACCCTGCCTGAGTGCCCACCGAGCTCTGACCCCACAGAACCCTCCCCACATGCCTGGGCAGCAGGGTGAGGAGCCAGGGCTGCATGTGGCTGCCCCCTGTGCCCGGGGGCTGTGCCAGCTGAAAACCCAGAAGGACACCCAGAAGGAACTGAGAGAGACAAATATTTCAATTTGTGCAAAAGGTGTGAGCACTTCCCACGAAAGCTCTGTCCTGTCCCTGGTGGACAGGCAAGTGGGTATCTAAGGCCCTGACATTGTCATCTGCTTTATTTTTTTTTTTTCCCCATCAACTTTCTGAATGTTCTCTCTGGGCATAAGTGGCCCTTTAATGGAATGGTTTTTTCCTGTATCTCATCACAAGTCCTGCACATTTCTCCTTGTGTTTGGAAAAAATTCTAAATATTCACATGAGCTTAAGCATAATTTATTTTCTTTTGTAGCTTAATAAAACTTTGAGTTTCATTCCATCTAGCTATCTTCAGGGATTTACAAAAGGCCAGTGGGGCTGAAACTCAGGACTGAACTAAGAGATAAAGGAAAACAAACAACTGTATGAATACCTAGAACTTGCTCAGAATGCAGTGATGCAGCTCCAGTGCTGCTTTTTTTTTAAAAGATGGTAAATTATTAATGATTCTAGGAGGAAATAAATACAGTAGTGGTTCTGCAATGTCTGGCTTGCTCTAAAATGTAATGTATTTCTGCAGCCTTCTCCCCTGCTCCTGTTGAGCCCGAGTTGCTCAGCAGAGGTGTGCAGAGGCACACGTGTGCCCCAGGACACAGCTCTGACACACAGGCTGGCAGTTTCCTGGTTTTGCTGCAATGTCACTGCTGTGGGGCACTGGTTGTTTCAGCAGAAACAATTCTGCAGGCAGCCATCCTTCCTTGGCAGTGGAGGGTCTGTAGTTCGGGCAGGGGAATCTCTTACCTGGTGAAGGTTCACAACAGAACAAACGCCTTTGCTCCTGTCTCAGGCTGGACAGGGGTGAGTGTGGATGGAGTGTGTGCTCTGTGCACTGGAGCCTCAAAAGACACTGTTTTTATGACAGACTTCAGACTCATAGAAGCATTTTTTTTTTCTTTGAGCCCACCAGCTTCTCTTCATGTGGATTGCAGATGTTTATTTGGCGTAGTGAAAAAATGATGCAGAAGGGTTTGTTAAAAGTTACTGTCATGCTACAATATCTTGGTTCCTGTATCTCCTGCCAAAAAAAGAAAAAAAAAGCCTAAAACTTTAGGTTGATTTTCAACATTTTACGTAACAGACATCTAAAAATATTTTACAAAGGATTCTATGTCCGTAACCCAATAGAATTCACAGTTCTGTAGAAATACGATGGCAATGATTATTTCACACTGCTACTGTTTTCTTTTTTATTTTTTCAAATGTGTGAGGCTTGTGACTTTACCATAACTTCTGCATTTCTTTTGGAAGGTAATTTGCAGAATACGGCAGAAAAGGGGAATTTGTTACTTTGCCGTTTCTGGGCTGAGTGAATGATGATGAAATGAAAATTAATGTATTTAAGTTGCTTAAAGTTCCTGAAGAATCAGACATATTTCCTAAGCAATAGAAGTGAATTTATGCAGTATAATATTAGGGGGCCTTTTGCAACTTTAAAGACTCACATTTATAAGGAAGTGAGGCACCATGACTAGAATTATTTTAATATTCTACTTGTGGATATTTCAGTGTAGTTTTGCCCTGAAAACTTTGTTGCTATATCAGATATTTTGCTAAATACAAACAAACATTGGTAAGTGGTTGTGAGTTATGGAAGGTTTGCTGCTAATTTAAATCCATACCATGCAGTTCAAGCTGCATGAGCCCAGAGGGGGTGCATTTGTGTGCCCCCCTCTTCATGCTGTAGGAGATTTTCCACTCTGTCAGCCCTTAGAATCATTTTAGCTACTTGGGATAAATGTATTTTGTTTAAAATATTTCTTATATCAGGTGAAGATGATTAAACCCAAGTTTATTTAGTTTTAAAAATGATCAATCACCTTTTTAATAAATGAGTGATACTGCATTCCTCAAACTGGAGACATGCTTGGATTTCTCTTAAAGCAGATAAATCAGTACAGTAAAAATATTGGAGTAGTTAAATATGTTTTGCATTTTAAAACAGTCTTTACTGAGGCATTTACTATAAACATGACAAATGAGATGTATTCACTTTAAAAGTCCTTCCATTGTGTTTATCAAATAGCTGCTACAGTACTTTCAACACTGTATGGAGTTGGAAAAAATCTGAAGCTGCTTTGTGTATTTTCCCTCAAGGTTAAGGGTTTGAATCATGGGATAATGTGTGATATCTCTAGGGCTCCTTGAAACAGTTCAAGAACATGCACAAAGGACTGTGGTTTGTGCTATATTTGCACAGAATTTAACATCATGTTCCTTTGGCTTAAAAACAAAGATGAAGATGCTGGGAAAATAGCCCCTTCTTTAACACCATGATATACATTTTCACAGAAAAACCTATAACTGTTTTGTGGGGTGCAAAAAAGTAATTGTGCACTATTTTTCTCTCTTGTGATTTTTCTTTTAAAACTACCCTATCAATGAGGAAAGAAGTGCACTTTGAAAAGCAAATGTTCCCTTTTTCAATTAGAATTTAATTTAAACAAGTTTATGTTTTGCTTGTGGTATGGCAAATTACGGTATTTGAACTCAAAATCTCCCTCACATTTAAAAAGTTATTGTTAATTTTTTTTCACCTAAGAGAAAAGCTGTCAAAAATGAAAACCCTTGGTGTGTATTTGTAAAATATATTCATCTTGCTTTTTCAGCTGACATGTCCCAAGCAATGCTAGTGAGCTCTTGGGTGAGGGTTGTATTCTCTCTGATGAATGAGGATTTCTTGCTGGCTGCTGGGCAGAGGCTATAGGAGCCAGCCTGTGTTTCCACTAGGAGGAGAGTTAAACTCCTGCTCTCTGCTTTACAACGTCTGCACAAAGCTGGCTGCAGCTGCAGGGTGACCGTGATTTACTGTGCAGCCTCTTCCAGTCATCTCAGGTCAGACAGGACACAGCACACAGGTGTGTTTCTGCTCCTCCTTTTCATGGGTAGCTGTAATGCCTCAAAAAAAAAAAACCCTAGAAAAAAGCTAGATTTGTAAGAAAAGACCTTTTCTCGAGTTCTAGGACCATGAGGGAAATCATCACTGTTCTTGTGTCCACTCCTCGTTTCCTCTGTTTATGCTTGCTTTAACATTTGCTGTCAGTGCATTTATGCTTTCTGAGTTACTGTCTCTGAATGTTCTCTGTATGTATAAATATGCCAGTTCTAGAGCTCTTGGGTACTCCTGTATCCAGACACCTCCAGGTTTTTAATGTATTTCTCCTCTGCACCACCCACAGAGCTATTGCTCAGGCCTGGAGGGAATAAACAACTCCACCAGGGTCGCACAAAATCTCTGTGGTAGACCAGGAACTTGAACCCTGCCTTCCTCAGCTGCCTGTCAACTCTTCTGTGCTCACTTTTCTTACCATGAAAATCAAACATGCTCCACTTCTTGCTTGCTCAGTCGTTGTCATGGGCTATGTATCACATACGGACCTGAGGTCTGTTCTGTACCCCTGGTGTCTGTGGGACACTTTTTTATGGCAGTCAACACTCTGGAAGGGGCAGCAGGGCCAGGACAGTCAGGCTCTGCCCAGGGCCTGGTGCCCTCACCTCCTCCTGGTGCTTTGAGCCCATGGTGTGATGTTAGCAGTGGCAGGCTGTCTCTGGATTTGCTGTCTCTGGATTTGCCATCTGTGTGAATTTTCTCCAGAAGCCAGAAGCTGTCTTGTCGAGTGAGCAGTGAAGGGGGTGGAGGTTCCTCTTTCATTTTTCAGCGTTCGACTTCTGGACACGTGTAAGGCTGGTTCTGTCTATTCTCTCCTGTGCACAAACAGCATGGTGTTTTATGACTAGAAAAAAAGGCAGATATGGATATCTGTGTTCCCAATGTATACAATTGATATCTATTTATCTTTTACTTGAGTTAAAGACAAAGTGCTGATTTTGATCACTGTTATCTTCTTAAAAAGTTGCCTCTGAGTGTATTCTCAATGAGTCTTTATTGTGCATGTGTGACACCTTGGTAGTCCTTACTGATGCCACATTTCATAGCCTTACTCAAACACTGCCTGAGTTGCTTTCAAAGGGTTTGTAAAAGCTTAGTACTGCTGCAGTCTCTAAATGAACAATTGCCTGGAACCAATCATGATTAATTCTTTTAGAGGTGTGTTTTAGGATGTTACATTACATCCTATTCATGCATTGCAGCAAGCTCTTCAGACAGCTGTGTCATGCTTATTACCTTGCACATTTTAGGTTGCTGTAAATCATCTTTGTTGGTTCTGTCTGGCAGGAAGTTGGTCCTATGGTTTTAGTCTCAGCTTTGACTGTTTTCCTGTTGGACCTGTCTTTTCAGCAGTTTACACGAGTTTTAAAAGGGGACAACAATACTTTGGATGCTTTGCCAAAATCAATACTACTTCTGGAATGAAATAAAATGCAAAACAAAAAGGAAATACACATCTTTGAGGGCAAAAAAAAAAGTTCACCTTCCTTGGTGAACTGTCATCACTGCATTGACTGCACTAGAACAAGTGCAGATTTAGACCAGCTGGAAGTGTCCCTAGTGAAGCACAGAGCTTGCCTTTTATTAACTTCTTCAGCTTCAGTTTTCAACTGTGCCTTCAGAAAAAGGAAGACTTGCAAATGAAATCATAGTCATAGGTTGCTGAAGAAAGACAATAGAGTGAGCTTCCAGAATAAGTATCATTCTTTGTGACTGATTAATCTTGCTTAAGTAATTTTCCATTGTTTTGGCTTTCTGTGGTCACTGCATAAAAAAGACCATAAAATTAGTTAACAATGCCAAGTGAAAAATACACTTTAGTGTTAGAAATCAAAAATAAGGACTACTTTTACACTGAAGCTATTAAAATATATTCTTTCTTTCCCCTGTGATGTGATCAGCTTTTCAAGGGTGGCAACACTTTAGGAAGGGGAGCTGTCTTGTAAGTCCATCTAGAGCTGTGCCATTTCCACCTGAGCAAAAAAATAAAAGTACAGTGGTGGTGATTAATATATGAGATGTGCATCTCTGATTAGCTTAGAGTTTGGTAAAATCTCCCATACACACAATTTCTTCCTGTAACTGTGTGACTACATTAATGATTGCCTTTATGGAGCAGCTTCTGTTTTTAATTCTGAGCTGCTTCTGTGTTCTAATGTAAAACTTGAACTCCCAGTTGGATTCAATACATTTATCTTCAAGGAACTCCTACAGCATTGTGGTTATTTGTTCCAACCTTTTCTTCCCTGTGAAGAAATGCTGAAATTATGCTCAGGATGGGATTCTTGTGTTGAAGAGGTTAGAAATTAATGTAGGGAGAGACAAAATCAAGCCATGAAGAAGTACTTTAGGGGACAATCTGAGTATTGGTGGTCAATGAGTAAAGATAAAAAAAGGTCTTACATAAACTGGCTGAAGAGAAGTGAAAAGCTGCTCTGGAGGGAAGGGTAGAAAGCTGAGAAAATAACAGTGGGGACAATGGTAGGGAAGAAGCTGGAGAGGAGCAAAGATGTAGATGGTGTGAAAAACATCTACAGTACTGACAATACTGTGAGGAAGAGGCTTCTTTAGTTTGCAGCAGTAACAGGAAACTACTGGAGAAATTCAGAGATTTTAGCTGCTCAGTTTAGGGTGGAGTGAAATGTCTAGAGGTTGGGAAGCTGGACAAATAAAAGCTGAACAGTGAAGATGGTGAACCAGTAACAAAGAGTTTTAGCAGAAAGGAAAGTGCACAGCTTGGAGCTGCTGGAGAGGAGAAACACAGGACATGCAGAGTGTGAATTTATTGTCTAGTTCTGAAAATTGTTTGTAAAACTGACATGGTAAACAACTGTAAGTTTTGCTTTTAGCTTCAAGGCAAAGATTTTTAAGCAGAGTCTTCCTGCCTTAAATAGTCAAAACAAGTTTTTCTATATTTTAGTCAACACTGGCATTTTTAGATTAAATCCAGCAAAGGTTCAGAAAATAGAGTAATACATGTATCAAAGGAGAACTGTCTCTGTTGTTTGCTTCATGGTGTGGGTTTCTGCACAGGTCAGAAGTACATGGCATGTATAGCACTAGACTGGTTTGCAAATGGTCAGCCTGGAAACTTGGCAGTGTTGTCGATTGTTTCATTAAAACCAAGCACAGAAACCAGCCCATGTTCCTTCTCCTGTTGGCCAGAGGAGCTGGGAGGTTTCCTGAAGGTGAAACACTTGAGCTTGGAGGGAGGAAAGAGGCAAACTGCTGGTGGATGTCACAATGTGGAAGCAATAGAGAATACTGGGAGGGGGAGAAGTGCATGTTGCAATAACAGCCAGTTGCAACATCTCAGAAAATGCTTACACAGATGACTTTAGAAAGGAGGGAGATGTCATGGTTCAAATGGCAGTACATGCACTACTATTCCCAGAAAAGGCAGAGGGAGCTATATGAAAAAAAAAAATCAGATAAATATCTTTTGTAAGGTATCTTGAGTTCAGTAACCTGACATAGCCCAGAGAAAGAGAAGGACAGGCTCCTTGGAGCCCATAAGAAGGCACTGTCACAACAGGGCCTACTGCAACATTTCCATGGTTGGCTGAGATGCAAAGACACCACTTCCCAAGGTTATTTTTGGGAACCCAGAATACTGTGGGGGTGTGACATGCTCTCCTGAAGCACTGAGCACCTCAGAGCCCTCACTGGCTTCAGTTCCTTAAACAGCAGCTATGAAGCACAAAGAGTATCCAAACCTTTAAAGTACAATAAACAGGGAAAATGTTTGACTTGTGTTTTTTCCTCCAACTATGAGACTGTTTCCCAGAACTCACAAATATTTTCAGTTAAGTTAGTTAAATACAATTTAAGAAAACCTATTACTTCTCATCCTAACACTGCTTTTTGGACTATGGCTGGGTGTAATGTACTATAGGAGAGGAAAATAAAGATTATATATATATATAATTTTTTTTAGTTTATGCCTCCATTTTATTTCTGTACATATTTCTGTAAACTGATTTCCCCCTGCCCCTTATGATTGTTGTTCCTTTGTTGGGAAGTTAGTGAGAATCCAAAGCCTTTGGGAGAGTGGATGGATAAATCAGGGTGACATCTAAATTCGTAGGTATTGAGATTTAGGCATGGTGCTTAAACCCAAAGGTCTCTGTCTCCATCTGTTGGAATGAGAAGGGCATAGCCCCAATGGCTTCTTGGGGCCCATCACATGGAAATTGTAATTTTATTTTGTTGTCTTCTTGCACTCTGTTCAGTTTAACCAACATTAGCAACAGCAGTGGCTTGATGGTGTGCTTTGCCATGGAGGCAGAAGTTTGTCTTCCCTGGAAAATAACAACTGTGGCAAGATCTCTTCAGGTGCTCAAACATAGACTCTGCCTCCTTAAAGACAGGCTGAAGTACTCAGAAATACTTGGGATATAAATTGCTTAGGATCCAGTGCCCATCAGAGTGATCACTGACTTTGTTAAGGAAAAGACCTGGGCCTTGGAAATAGGAGGAGTTTCTATCTCACTTCACCCAAACTGCACAGTGTGCATTGCTGCCAGGGGCTGGAATGTGGAGAGGGCTGTGCAGCCTCCCCAGGAGCTCTCCTCAGAGGCTGATTGTTCAGAGTCTTCCTCCTCAGAGAGATTTCCCTCCTGACCCTAGAGCACGTTCTCTGGAGATTCTCCACCTCTGCGTGTCCTGGTGTGTTAGGAAGTGTGTCATGGACACCACAGGACTTAGCAGGGATTGGGCAACTCTGCCGTTTGGACAAAATGTGTTTCTAAATGTTAAAATAATATGTGATTGTATTTTTCTGCTCCTATGATAAAGGGAGAATACTGCCTATAAGTGTTGGGGTGAGTTCTTTTCTTCCATTAGTACTGATGCAGTTACATCCATGGGAAAGGTAGAAAAAGTGTAGAAAAGGAGAAGCTCATTCAGTTTTCAGATATTCTTATATCCATCACAATACTCAAAATGGTCCAGCAGTAAAAAGGATTTTAGTAAATGCCTGAAAGCAAACGTTGGAACTACATGGTCTTTAAGGTCCCTTCAGACCCAAACCATTCTCTGATTATTTGTTGAGGATTAAAGAACAAGCTGTGACAGGTTCCTGAAATGCACGTGAGCACCAACTGGGATTTTCAGCAATACTCATCTTATGAATTCTCTTGGATGCTTTAAGAAGTTATGAGTCACCTCTTGGTGTGCTCAAACACCCATAAAGGTTATCCCTGTATTTATTCACTAAGAAAATGTCAACCTTGTAAAGATTTAATTGGGAAGCTACCTTGATATCAACGGTGTAATTCATCTCAGATCTAGGAATTTCAGTTTAGGAGGCTAAGCACATCTTTTGTCACCTTTTTCTCCTCTGTAAGAGAATTCAGCTGCATGGCAGCAGATGTGCTGTGCCTCCTTGCTGGTCAGGTGGCCATGCCTGAGCCTTAAGGAGCCAGGAGTGTTGCTCTGATGCTCGTGCCTTATCTTGGACTTGCTCACTGGTGGGGAAGAGTTTGTCCTTTGAAATGGTAAAAGTTTTCATTACTGTCTGAAACAATTACACAGCACTTTCCATTTATTTGTTGTATAAGGTGTCTCACCCTATCTTGGCCTGAGTTTCAGAGTTCATCCAGCAGAATTCAGCTGGAAACTCACTTATTTTGGCTTTTAATGAACTTAAGAGTCCATTTGACTTTGGATAGGGTAATGTTTCCTTTGATGGGTGTTTGGAACTTTCTGGTTTAACAGGGTTTTAATGTAGTGCTCATTAGGTTAATTAACCTACTCAAAGCATGTCCCTTCTAAGGGAGGCTTTTTTCTGTTAATAAATGCAGTCTAAGCTATCAGACTTTCTGTCAGGTTTTTCAAGAATAGCACACCTAACTTAAATACAATGTTTTCCAAAAAATCATCCCACAAACTTCAGTAAAGCCATCCCATCATTATCTGACACATTGAACAGTCAGATGCAAGGTTGCCAATAGCAGCTCTGGGCTGGCAGGTTTAAAACAGACACTTTTTCATGCACTGCAGGCAGCTGGACTGTTTGACATTGCCCCAGCTCCTCTTCAGAACAGAGAATATTTTTTCTGGGCTGGTGGTATTTTTATTCCTCATATAGATTACAAAACAAAACAAAGCAATTGTTGCTTAGCTACCCCTCTGGAGTGATGGTCTCTCTCACCATTTTGCAACTCTCTAATCTCAATGTTGCATTTTCTGCTTGTTTCTGTTTTTACTGGCTGGTGTTTTATACAGACACTTCTAGAACTTTTTCATCTACCAGAGTGGGATGGCTGGGTACTGCTGTCTTAAAACTAGAGAAAGGAGCCTAGCTAGGGAGTCTGGGAAAGGTCCCACAGCCAGAATTCCCAGAGCAGCACAAAAATGAGTTTGCTGTAGGTTCAGAGATACTAATTCTGATGAAATCGCCCACTTGGGGTGAAAGGGTCTGTATTTCTTTGCCATTGCCACATGGCTCTGTGTTAAGAATAGATTCATTTTGGATGAGGATAAATGCCAGAAAGCAAAATATCTGACTCCCATCTTCTTCAAGACTTCCTGAGTGAGAATCTGTAAATTGGCATTTTGGAGTCATGGTACTTATTACTGCAGAGTGCAGCAAAATGCAGCAAGCTCAACTGTTTATGTAGTCAGAAACTAATCTGAAAAAATCTCTATATTCTTTTGAAGGAAGCACAACATGCCTAATGGTCACAGCTGTACCTTTACCCTTTTGATGCAGCACTGGGGCATAAGGGAAGTCAAGAGTTTTGCTTAATGAAGAGAAAAATGTGGGTAAATACTGTGGATTCTGTTTACACCAAAAGGAGGGAAGTATTTGGCCAAGCAGCTTTAGATTTTGGTTACTTTTCCTGGAGGAAGAGTTCTCCAGGGCTTCTGCATGCAGTGGGATACTACATGTGTGCTTTGGCCACTGAGCTGCCTCTCTTTGCCTTCTGCCTTTTCCCCTCCATGGCATCCCCAGCAGCAGTCAGCCATGCTTATAAAAAGAGCCTGCTCTTAAATACAGCCCATTTCCCCTGCTAGCCAACAGATACTGCAAACTGCTGCCAGCCCTGACAATGCTTAATTTACAGCCTTTAGCCACAATGCCACTTTCTGGCATTGTTAGAGAAATCAGAGTCTGTTCCCATAAAGCTTGTTACTTGACAGCATTTATGTTGCATGACTAATATGGCAATGGCAGCAATTTGCAATTAGCTGTGTGTCTCTCCTTGCCTCCCTGCCACGTGCCCCAGAGTGTACATGTCTGTCTAAGCCTGACCTGCTTCCCTTTACAGTTTTCTTCCTCTAGAATGTATTTTTTTGAGCTCACGGAGGGAAATGTGTGACTTGGGTAACTAAACAGCTGAATGAAAGCGTAGACTGTATTGCCAATGTATATCTGGCTGTGCTGCACAGTCACTGTCCTCTCCAGGCTTGTTGGTGCTCAGAGCAGCTTCTCAGGTTGGCTCTGCTGCTCACCCACCCCACCCTGCTGGGTTGTGCTGGGAACCTTGCTGGAGAGGGCCACAGCCAAGTCCCTGAACACATGAGGTGAAGAAACAACACTTCCATCCATGGAGCTGGCCCCTCCTGGGGAGGGCTGGGGCATTTTGGCAGGCTGTGCTGGGCACCTGGTGTGGCCAAACACTGTTTTGCACTTGACAGAAAAAGCCAAGCTCTGGTCTGGACACGTGTGAGTGCCCTGTCCCTGCCAGGCTGTGGAGGTACCTGTCTGGTGGCTGCAGAGCATCCTCACCAGCTCCCAGGGGGTGTGACATTACTGGAAACTCTCTGAACCTGATGAAATCTGTATATAATTGGGTTGACTCCCTTTGACTCTGCTTTCTCACATCAAAAAAGACCCGGTGAGGCTGGATGATCCAGCAGCTCTGTCTGGAAGGGACAGCTGAGTGGGTTCCAGGAGCAGGGACCCCATGCCATGCTGGGGGGAGAGGGACAGTGGTGGGGGAGCTGCTGCCTCCAATTCCTGCTCGCCCCTGGCAGGAGCAGCACCAGCTTGCCTCCCTTCCCCCAGCTGCAGCTGATTTCAGTGAATCAAAGCTATAGAGTGGAGTTGAGTCAGAGCCAAGGAAAGGCTCTGGCTCAAATCCACCAGCTAAAAATGAGCAAAGCTTTTGAGCCTGACTGGAATCTCTCAAAAACAAACAAACAAACAAAAATTACTCCCCAAATCCTCGTTGTCTTTTTATTTGATTTTAGTAAAATCACTCATTGCGTTTTCATCTATTTCCCAGGTTTTTCTCTTCTTTTTCTTCATGCCTGATTATATAAATGTATCCCTGTACAGATGTATATTTAAGACTTCTCAGTCAGTGGTGGAAAGTGTTCCTTTTTGTGGTGTTTTCATTGAGACAATCAGGGGCAAAGTTCTTGTGGCAGTGCCAGGTCTAATACCACAGGAAGAGCTGTGTCCGCTGGAAACACCACAGAGTACAGAATCCACAGTATTTTCTAAAAACACAAAATGGTTTTGAAAGCACGTTAAATACTGCAAAGTCAGCTCAGCTTATTATTTTGTCTCAAATTGTTTGTTTTGTTTTTTAAAGGAGTGCTGGGGACCGTGACTTACCTTAAGTCTAGTTTTGCCAGTGCCATTCCAGTTCTAAGTGCTGCTGTACAGTAATGGAAATGCCATGATTGCATCATTTGCAGTCCTTTAGAGATACACAGTTCAGTCAACAGCCAAGGAGCTGCTCTGCCTGGAGGTTTATTGACGCTGTGTCTGGTTTTGCAGTCTTTATTCTGCAGCAGCATTCAGAAATGCAGCTGTAGCCCTGATTTCTGCAGACTTATCTCTCTGAATGAATCCCACTGAGATAAAGTGTGCTACTTGTGCTCAAGGGGCTCACATGAGCAAGGGTCCCAGTCTGTGAAAAAACATACCATGAGTAAATAATGTTGTGGAGAGGAAGGTGAGGAGTAAATCTCTGCCACTGAAGGCAGTTTTATCCAGTCATTGTCATAGAATAGCTATGTTTTTAATTTTCTGCCTCCACTTTGACAAGTAGCTTAGGGAACGCTAATTTGATCTTTTTATTCATCAGGGTTGTTCAAGACCAGAAGCAAACTATTGAATAAATTATTTCTTCCTAAAAGTCTGTATCACAAGAAAAGATTTTAAAAATGAAGACTCTGGAATAGGCAAGCAAGCAAGTGTTGAATGCTGAGGGTTGGAAATAAGTCCTTATGTTTATGGAACAGCTTTCTTTTGCAGGAAGAACAGCCAACTCCATGTGTTAGTGAGTAAGACAGTGACAATGAGTTAATAGTGGTTGTTGAGCAGAGGATAACAGATGGCCCCTGGGGTGAGTGTGCTCCCACTGAGGCTGTGAGCAGCACAGCCCTGCACAAGTGGGTTGTGAATGGTGCAAAGCCAGGGCTCTGCATCTCCTCTTGGGACAATTCTTGTTATTGCTGTACAAGCCCCGTACGCTTCAGCTCTCATCCTGGGGAGGGGAACTTCAGCTACTTAGTCTTAGATGTCAACTTAAAAGTTTCTACTGCTTTCTCCCCTGCCACATTTTACTGCTGCTTAATTATTTTGCTTGTTAGCTTTGTCTTTTTTACTTGCGCTTCAGGTTTTGTGTGCAGGAACAGACTATTGGAGCTGGTCTGTGTGCTAAAAAGTCTACTTTTCTAGCATGGAACAGTTGTTTTTTCAAGGTCTAATACTGTGTTTTAAGGATCTGTTGTTCTCATTGATTAAAAAATGAAAAAGGAGGACAATTTTACACAGTTTATTGTGCACCACTTCAAAGAAATCATCTGCCTGAGGGAAAGAGAACTTGGTAGCACTGTGGAAAAAGCCACAGTCAGTGTGCAAACACCATGGAAGTCAGAAGACTCTCAGAGAAATCAGAGTGAAGCTCCCTGGCTGGGGCATTTGTGCAGAGATGTAATCCACTTTGTCTTTACTGTGTCAGCATGGTCCACTCAGGAATTCACAGTGCCAGTGGCTCGGTGAATGTGAAGTCACATCTGTGCAGTGGGGCACTATCCTCTGGTGGGAATTGAAATAGAAATCAGCATATTTTGGAGGGCTCCTGCCATGATGTTGGCTGTTCTGGGGCCTGAGGTGGCTGAGGTCCATCCTCTGCCCTGAGCTTCAGATGAGCTCAACCATGCTGTCCATGGAAGGGCAGCTGCAGCAGGGCAGGGCTGCTCTTATCAACCATATCTGCCGCTTTTATGCTTATTGGGCCTTGAGGGAAGAGTCTGTCTCTTTAGTATCGTGTTAAAATCCAGTTTAGCTGCCATGTATTTCCTTGATCCTTTATTTCCCATAATCACCAATTAGCAAGATGTGTGTGTACACGCAGATTCTTCCTTTCTAATTAGCTGATTCCTAATGCCCCGTGGATTCACTGCCATAAACGAGTTTTATGTAACCTCTCACTCTGTCCACGTGACACAGCTCCACACAAAAGCACCCAGACAGTTGTGCTTCTAAAACTGCCTTTATTACAGGTTTAAAGTTGACACACGTCAGCCATGAGCAAAGGCCTCATCTTTGCCCAGCCTGCAGTAAATGTGACACTGGGCTCTGTCCACCCCTCTGGGAGTCTGGGAAAACAGGCCTTGCAGGGAGCAGAGGTCAGCAAACAGGCACTGTCAGACAGATTAAATACGATCAGAAGTTGCTGAATCTCTATGGTTTAGCAACAAATCGCACATAGTAGTCAGCAGGAATACAAGTATATGGTATAAATGAGGCATTCTGTGTCCAATTATCCTCAGGTCCCTTAGCTGTTTAGTTATTTATTGCTTTTTAGAATTTTCTAAATGAATCCACACAAATGAGGCAGAGTTACTAAATCAAAATTAAGCCAGCACACAGGCATGTACAGGAGTCACAGACAGCACACACAACCCCAGCAGGGCAGCTCTCCTCTTAGTCTGCATGTTGTTTATATGCTACATGCCATTTTCTGCCAAAGTAAAGATTCCTATCATCATGGTGGCTTTCTTTGATGTCCAGCAGGGCAGATGCCTTGTACACATGGAGGAAACTGAAAAAGTCTTTGTTCTGCCCTATCCAAAGGTCGTGTTTCCAGGAGGGAGACTCATCAGAGCCAAATCTTTCAGGATTTTAGTGCTGTCTGGGAATAAGTGAAAAATAGTTTTCCACAAATCAAACCTGCATCTTGATAATGAGTTATGGAGTATTCATGAAGGGAAATTTCAGTTTTCATCTTCAAGAGGGCCCAAATATGGTAGTCTTCTATAGATTATAGCATCACACTCCACTGCAGCTACTGCCATAGAGACTGTGTTGAACTGGTCTGTGCATGCAATAACCCAGCACTGGAGCTGCTGCCAGAGCTGGAGGCTTTGTCAGGGACAGGGATTAGGAGCTGCAAGGCAGCCCTGCTGGTGACAGTCTCTGACACGTCTGCCAGCATCACCAGCCACGGGTCAGGGAGAGCAGGCTCTGCTGAAAAGGGAGGGAAATCCCAGCTTAATCTGCTTGTGGTAGATCCTCTTTCCTGGGCTCTGCCCAGAGTAACAAAAATTCCCTGTGAAGGAAAATAAGTGACTGAGGATGATCCCTGCCCGTAGTGATGGAGCTGGGAAGCAGAGGCATTCAGAATGTTAAAATAGTGAAATGGAACAGATTTATGTGAGAGCAGCTGCTGTGCTGCTGGGTGCACTGCTTGCTGGGGACTTGGGTGGCACAGGCTGTGCTGGCCAAGGACAGGCTTGCAGCTCTCTGCCCCTGACTGCTGAGGCTGCTGCTGGCCTGGCTGGGACCTCATCCATCTCTGGTTAATGGAAACAGGAGCACAAGTGGGTGCTTAAAAAGGGGAGCGAATGAACAGGGCTGAAAGGGGGAGATAAGCCAGTGAGAGTGAGGCAGGGGAAAAAAAAAGAGGAAAAAACACTGAAGCATAAGGTAGGGAGGAGAGAAAAGGTGGGCAATGAGGAAAAAGGGAAGCAAAAGTATGGCAAACAGTGAATGGGAGTGCTTGCTTCCTCAGCTGCCTGACCCTCCTGGAGCATCTCCACCTCCCCATGACCTGTCCTGCCCCAGATCACAGTGCCCAGCTGTTCCTGTTCTACAGCAGAGCCTGACCCTCACCTACCCTGTGGAGGGCAAGGTGTGCAGGAGTGGGGAAACAGCCCTCCAGGTCTGCCTGCTCCTGCTGCATTCTGACAGGACTGACCCTTCATGGCATCAGTGCCTTCTGCTTCATGCTCAGGTCTCCTCAGGAAGACAAAAAGTCACTCCTTCAAGGGAAGTTTAGGTTTGTGTCTGTTGCTTCCTAGAGTGATCAGCTCAAGTTGAGCTGGTTCAGTACAGGCAGAGGGAGGGGAAGGGGACATCAGTGCCAGCAGATGCACTATTTACCACAGAGGCACCACTGGCTGTGGTAAGGCAAGGTGAGAATGGGTTCAAAGACCATTCTCAGTATGGTAAATATGGTTTGCAGCACTGAAGGATTTTGCAAGTCATTCCAAGGTCCATGGATGTTTGAGCTCCTGCCTCAAAGTAGTGTCAGACTCCTCCTGTTGTTCCCCTGGCCTGGCAATGTGGACTTTGCTTTGGTTGGGACTGGGTTAGAAGGGAACCGGTCCAAAACTCCCCCCTACCCCCAGCTGTTTGTGATTCATTACTTATTGCTTTCCTGTTCTTGGCAGACCTAAGCTATGGATCTTACTGCCTAGTCTCAGAGCTGGGCCCTGTGTCTTGTGACTGTCTCCTTCCTGTTCTGCTTGTCTCTTTTTTTTTTTTTTTTTTTTTTCCTGGAAATTTACAGCCATATGCACCAGCGTAACTGCAGTTGCTGGTGGGAAAGGTGTACATTGCTGTGTGCATTCATTCATATGGACTGTTGTGTGCCAATTAAATATACCAATGTGTTAAGAAAAATGTCTTTCAAATTAAAATTCAGTAGCAAACTCCCCTTTAATTACCACTCATTAAAAATAATGTAACAGTCAGTTAAAAGCTTTGCCAAACAATATAACAATAATCTTGTAAAACCCCATCATGGTGTTTGAGCAATACTTTGCCAAAGATCATTAATTGGGTATGTGTGAATTTTTATGTTCTTTAATTTCATTTTCAGTCTTTAACTGGAAAACCTGTTTTATCTGCTGAAGGGATTTGCTGTGTGGATGACATGCTGCTTGAGGATGGGAAGAAATAGGAAGAAATATTTCTCTGGTGCAGTAGGAGAGGAGAGACAGAGGCTAACCAGGCAGACTGATTTTCAGGGAAGTCACTCAACTGCAGCACTAGCTGTGCTGGTGCCAGAAAGCAGCTTTGCTTCTCTGCCAGATGGGAAGTGATGACCCGGGGACAGGAGCTGGTAGGCAATCATTTTTCAAAGAACAAAAGAGTGAGTAACCAGGAAACGCTGAGGTGGATTGAAGAGCTAAGGGAAGGAGTTCCCATCTGTGTAGCTGGAGACACTCATCTGTCCAGAAGAAGGGTGCAAAGAAGTTGCTGAGGTTCTGGTGGAGTGGGTGCAGTGCTGCTCAGCTGTGGGTCTGAAAGGGGCCCCAGAGATGCTGTGGCAGATGACACGTCCCATGGTGATGGGTCCTGCTTCTGGGCCTCCTGCTGCTTCAGTCTTGAAGCATCTGCAGCCAGAAAATGGGGGTGAGGAACAGAAGGTCTCCTCTCTTGATTGGCCATGGCCTAAGTGATGCAAATGCCACGGGGATCCCCCTTTAACCCTGACTGACGAGTGAAGGAGAATGTTTCTGCTGCTTATAGTACTGACATCTTTGTTCCTTTGTCAGTAAAATGAGACATCGGTAGTTTTGTGCCATGAGCAAATGTAAGCCTTTGATGTGGTTGTGTATGATAAAGTTAATATGATAATATCAATGTACTTACAAGAAAGGCTTAGTATTGATGAATGTTTTTGCCAAATAGTCTTAACTACTTTGTGATCCAGATACCGAACCATGTGGAAAAAACCCCCACAAGGGCCTAAAAGTGAACAGAGAAGGTTTTGTAACTACATCTTTTGAACACCTTAAATATCCACATCCTTGAATAGACTTTTATGAACAAAAAGCCTCTGAGGTTTTCACACTAGAAGTCCTTGAAAGTCAGGTTCTTTCCTGCTTCACTGCCAAGGCCCAGCCCAACTTCTTCAAAAGCTGATAAAATTGCAAATGCCTGAAATGGGATGGAGAGCAGCAATACCTCCTGCAGCTGATGCATTCACAATGGGCAGTCTAACAAAGAGGTAACAAGCAGACTGCTATATATGATCTCAGGTGAGAGTAAATTACTGCAATTTTCAAAACTAAGTGTTGATGGAAGAACTTTTAAACCTGCAGTTAGGCAGTTGGAATGAAATGTTAAGAGGAAATAAGGGAAGACTTTCTTGTGGCATTAACTCCAAGGGTGGATGATGTGATTTTAAAGAGGGGCTTAAAGATTAATGGTTTTGGTTTTTTTTAACCTAGAAATACTTTATATAGATGCTGAGTTATCCCATTCTTGCTGAGCATGCTGACTGCACCAAGGGCTGTCTGTGCTTTAGTTTTGAAATATCATTTGGGTGCCTTTGTCATTTGCTCCTGAATTTGGACTGGGCTTTACAGAACTTGTAAACAGAAACAAATCTTCTCATTCTGAGGATTGATGCTAAATTATCTGCTTTCTTAAAGGTAATTAAGATAAATTTTGTCTGTGGTCATTGTAGTGTTAAGGAGAATTAGCTGAGTTGAACAGATGTAAAGATGTAACAGATGCAAAGTAAGGCAGCCTCAGCTGTGGAAAGGGAACTTGAGGTCTCTGAATTTTGCTTTACTTTGCCAGAGCAGATCTAACAGACTCCCTGTGTGTGGAGCTGCCAAACTGAGAATCATACTGCCTGGGCAGGTAAGAAAATAAACAGTGAATTTGTAGCCCTTTGAAGTGTCAGCTGTAGGAGTGTCTCAAAATGGAAGGCACCCAGAACTGGAAGTAATTTCTCAAGTTTTGTCTGAATATTTGACTCAGTCCCATTCCCCCTTCAGTAGCTGTGGGAATTCTGTATGGAGCAGGAATGAATAGAACACTTAGAGCATGCTATAAATGTACTTCTTGAAGGGAGTTCAGCTTGCTTTATACTGTGAGTGCTGTCTTGGGATCACTTTTCCTACCAACTGTCTGAAAAACCTTCTTCCTTCCCTTTTTCTTTAGAATTCAAGCAGCTCTTTTGTACTTTCCAGGAGTAGTTACCTGTTGAGGTGATGATGGTAAAGGAGGATTTTAGCCAGGCCAGAGGGCTACACAAACTGTGCTGTAAGATGCTCAGTCACGTGGATGTGCAGCTGCCTGCTCCTCTGCTCTGGGATGAGTGAGCTCTGTGTGCTGCTGAGCAGTTGATTTTCTTCAAAACCCTACAATCACATGCTGACTAGTGAGATTACTGTTCAGTCAGGGTATGGTTGTAATTATGTTTAATGTATTAAAGGTGTAAAGAGCCAGAGTCAGTAATTTTTATGACCTGTGTAATGACAACCATAAAACCAGGAGATTTGGTTCCCCAATCAC
This sequence comes from Camarhynchus parvulus, assembly GCF_901933205.1. Taxonomy (NCBI): domain Eukaryota; kingdom Metazoa; phylum Chordata; class Aves; order Passeriformes; family Thraupidae; genus Camarhynchus; species Camarhynchus parvulus. The sequence continues at coordinate 10,606,666 of NC_044580.1, forward strand.
TTTTGTGCTCTTGTGCTTTGGAGTTGGGGAGGGAAGATTTAAAAGTTAAATTTCAATCAGAGCACATTTGGGGTTTTGATATAGTGACTTACTCTGTTTCTGCTTAATGCAGTTTCTTGGATTTAAAACCTTTTTTCAAGCTGCTTGTTCACTATTTCACTGGCCACTGGAGAAGTGGATTAAGCACACAACAAGCACAGAGAGGCAAAAGGGCTTTGAACAAAGGCTTTTGGCCTTTTTTGTGTTCTGGGGACATACAGTTGTTGGAGTAGGAGGATGACCTGGGTCATGAAGGTCAGCCCTCTGCTATTACGGGTAGCCACAGCATTAAATGTCTTTGATAAATGCATCCTGTACTGTCTCACAGCTAATTCCTTTTCAGCCTTTCCCTGTTTCTATTAGAATGTTGTTCTTTCTGAGGGTTTCTAATCCTTCTTATTTCAAGCCTAAACTTATTTACAGTGAGCTGATACCTGCTTGGGTTTATTTGCTGCCCTGAAAGCTTGCCAGTATTGCTGGCAGCAGCAGCCACGCCAGACCCAATGAACCATGGCTGTCTCCAGTCTGTGTTACAGTCTCTTACAGTGTTTTTTCCCTGTGTCACACCCCATTGTTCCCTCTGTGCTTGATCTGGAAGGTGTTGCCCATCACTGTGTTTTGGTGATCCAGCAGAGCAGCATCCCAGGGCTGCTGGATATACTGGTGATAGAAATAAACATAAACTGAGGAGCTGATGGGGCCTCAGACCTGAAAAGGCACTTGAGGCTTTCCTGTTGCAACAGCAGTGGTAAAGATTGTTACAAGGAGCAAATCCAGCCAAGGGAGACTTGATTTAGATCTCCTCACTTGGTTTAGATTTCTCTCACATCTAAGACTGTGGTTCTCAGGCCACTTGGTCCTGCTGTGCCTCAGTTGATCCTCCTGGGCTGACACATGGTGCACATAGCACACAACTGGACCAGTTGGGAAAATCATGTGGGAGACACCAGGACACCTCAAACGGGGCAAAATGCCTGTGTTCAGATGAAAATGTCTGTAGATCTTAAAAGTTCTCTTTCTGGGCATTTTTGTTAGTGTATCAGCATCGTGATGCACTTAATTATAAGTACAAAGATTTACAGTAAATATATTTTGAGACTTGTAGTAAAGGGAAAACCAGGGAGAGCAGATTAAAAACTAAAACAAACTGAATAGAACTTGCCTATGTTCCCTTTTTACAAAAGCCTCTCTCCATGCTTTCCCCAAAGTATCTAGCAGATCACCATTAATAGATTATTTTTCTCTGTGTGTGTTGTCTGTTGTGAAGTTTTGATTGTGGAAGTTTTGCATCTCATGTGGTGAGGCTGTTCATATAAAAAAAAGGACATTAGTGTAATGAAAAACTGGGGGCTGGGTCTCGTAGACTGCAGGGTCATTAGGCTAGAGGCCAAATTTCTGATGTGTGCATGTAATATCAACGCTTAATTAATATGTTACAACAATGATGAACACTCATAACCATCTCATTAAAGTCTTTCTCCTTGTATTACATTCCATGTTAGATTTTAATTTAAAAAGTTTCTTTAGACTCTGTTTTCTTTAGACACAGTTTGTCCAGTTACCAGTGTGTGATGAAAACTGTCAGAGCATTAGTGTGTTGCAGGTTTTGTGCCTCACCTTCTCCCCTCGAGGTGAACCATTGTTTAACTGAGCAGCTTTCAGGTCCGCAGACTCCCCTGATTTATTTCATGCGAGCCCTTTGTAGCTGTGTTGTTACTATGGCAATGAGAAAACATAAACAGAATAAATGAGTAATGGTGATAAGGAATTGTTAGCTGGCAACAGAGATGATACATTTTGACCCTTTGTGAGATTTTTTTGTTGTCTAAGGACAAACAACAAAGAAAAGGGATGGATTTCATCTGTCGCAGGGACAGTGTCCAGGTGGAGAGTATGAGTTGGGAAGAGGTGCATTAACTCCAGGACAGCCTTAGGCCTTTGGTACCTGTGACAAAACTCTGGGGCCCAAAAAGATGTTCAGAAATGTTGGAAAGAAGATGCAGAATTAGTTGCTCTTACTCTGTCCTGGAATGTGAGCTATTTTGGCTGTTGGGGATGAGTAGAATGCACCTCATTCAGAAGACAGAAGCAGCAGTATGTTTTATTAAGGTGAAATAATAATTTGACAGCATTCAATAAATTTGATGGTATTTAATAAAATTTAACAGGGGTTTGCTACAGGTCAGGAAGTTTGATGGCAAGGTTCACCTTATTAATTACTGCGTGGAAGAAACATCAAAAGGAAAATTGGATTAGAATCTGGTTAGAATGATTCACACAGAGACCACAGACCTTCCTGCTGAGTCACGAGGTTCAGAGTGGACCCCCTTGCTTTCTAAGCTCCTTATGGACTCTGGGTGCAACTGGGACAATCTTGGTCTCAGACTTGGACAAAGGTATAATGTAGTCAAATGAAATTATCTCTATTAAGTTTATGCTAATGAATATTGAGTAGCTACATAGATTAATAATGTTTCATTAGAATTAATTCAGTGTGCTGCCAGTCACTCACTGAGGGGATCTCTCTGCCTTGGGCAGGGAAGGCTCTCTTGGGTAAGGAATCTCAAACCTGGAGAGGCATCCCTGCTCAAGGGGAGACTCATGGGTGCTGCAGTTCAGCTCAGCTGAGGGAGAGCTCCAGGTAATATTTATAGAGTGAAGTAGTTGGCTGTTAGTCAATAGTATAGGAAAATATATGATTTTCCAGCTGGGAGATGGCAGCTCTCAGCAGCTCCTCCCCACTGAGGAGGGGCAGTGCCACTGAACCTGCAGGAGGAGGACTGGATGTGACCAGGGGCCTCTCAGATCTCACATCCCCAGGGTCCCTGCTGAGCCAGGGCTTGGCAGCACAGCCTTTGCCACAGGTCTGCACAGTGCTGACCCCATGAACTGCAACCTGCTGCTCTGGGGGCACTCCAGAAAATGGAATTGCTAAGTCATGTGTGCAGTTAGTGAGGAAAAAACAGTAAGAGTTCACTCACACCAGAACTGAAGTTCTGTTCAAAGCACAGCCCCTGTGAGGCTCTATGGAGGCTCTGCAGTGACAGCTGCTGATGCTTTCCTGCATCCCTCCAGCAGGCTCTGTGCTGACTGCTCCTTCATATCTGATAGAAATGCTGCAGGGCGTGTAGAGCTGTGTGTTAAGGATTTCTGCTACAATTGCACTCAGAATGAATATTCCAAGGTAGTTTCAAGTTTAGATCAGGTTTGCCAATTTTTTTTATTTTGCCCAGACTTTCAAGGAGTAAGGTGTTGCACAGCAGAAGCTAAAGTACAAAAAACTCACCATCCATGTTACAATTGATTTGAAATCTAGGGATTAATAATTGCAAAAGCAGCGAAATAATGAATAGTGACTTTATAGCTTTCCAGTGTAAACAGATGACAAGATGGATGCTGAGCCTGTGTGTTGCCATTGTTGCCTTTCTTATTTTTAAGGACTGTTAATTTTATTATTGTCTGTTAGGGAGTCTTGAGCTTTATAGCACATGTAGAAAGCTGTTGGCCATGAAACATAGTTAGTTGCAGCTGTGAAAAGTGCAACTTTCAAAATAATAGTCAAAAAAGTCAGGTCCTCACCTGGGGATGTCTTTGCTACTCCCACTACTCATATTCATTAATGTAATATTCTGAAGCCCCTTAATTAGGCCTCTTTGAGTGATGGTAACAGCAATAAACTGTTGGTGCACTAAAAGCACTTTTGCCTCAGAAGACATGGAGCTGAAGTTAACAAGAAATGCAAGGTTCAAGACCAGAACTACTGGAGGTGTTTTTCTTAGCATAAAAGTTGCAAAATCTAGGTATATGTTAGTCTGAATTTATGGTTGGCATTTGCAATAAAAGACATAGTATCGTAATGCAAAACATGAATTTATTGTTTGTAGACACTCAAAACCTATTTATATGGTATAAAACATAGTTTTCTGCTGGGACAGCTCAGACACAGGACTGTGAGAGCTGTGGCCAGGACTACATTTACCTTTTTGTTTCTGATGTATCTGTTGAAACAGGTCCACTGTAACTCTCAGGGGAGCTGTGCTGAGCAGCACAAGCCTCACATCTCCTGAGCAGGGCCAATACCAAGGAGGGCTCTCCACAAAGATTCCCCTTGCACAAACAGAGACCTTGTTCATTGCATTCTTGGTCCAATGATAGCACCTTCCAGAAGCTGAGATGAATGAAAGTGGGAAGCTTTGGAAGTATACAATAATGACAGTTTCTTGGTAATTTGCAATAGCTGTTTAATGTATAGGAAGTCAGAGAACAAAGAAATGGAATACAGACTTATCAGTATCAAATAGATTTATAGATATAAATGTATGTATAGATTTATTTCCTATTATCCTGAGAATACTTACTCCATCCTCCTTGGCTGAGTTGCAGGAAAGTCAATGTATTGCTTTTGAGCTATTCAGTTAAAACCACAGCTTCCCAGGAAATAGAAATTACTCTCTTTTCAACATGGTTCAAAGCTAGCCTGGTCTGTGCAGTACCTGCACACAGCTTTTAAAAGCTGCAGCTGATCATAGGCATGATTTCATATTGAAGCAGTGTTGTACTCTCTGACCATCCCCTTAGAACAAGCCAAGATAAAAGAAACATTTTTTCCATTTTAAGCAGTTATTAGGCATTATGCAACTATTTCCTTTATATTTTCTAGTTTGCCAGAACCTCATTGAGTTTAAGTGTAGTAAGTGTGGCTAGTCTGTTGTTTTCCAGAAAGCTTTTCTCTATCTGTTTATAAATCTACAAAGACTTCATTTATGAGTTTGAATGCTCTGGGGGTGTCAGTAAGCACTAACTGAGATTTATATTTTGTTCTGAGATATCTGTGAGAAGTGTAATTATACAGTTACATCCTGCTAGGATTTCTAGTGTGTTTACTAGAGTGCATAGTTAATCCCAGCTCTTGTAATAAACAGTGGAATTCTCTCTTTGGGGACTGACAAAATCAGTCCAAGTGCAATCCTGAGAGTAAGATGTAATTCCTACAATGTCTAGGTTGTCTGATTGAAAATGGATGTCTGTTATAAACTTCTTGTGTGCAACACCAGGCTGTGTTTCAGCAAGAACTTAAGCACAAGCTTAACTTTAAATTGTCTTGATTGCAATAGGATACATTTGTGTGCTGGACATACAGAGCCTTGGTTTTCAACAAGATGAATTCCATGGGAGTCAGTGCCTGTGCTCTCCCTAGGCATTTCCTATAAACTGGGATTCAGGATTGTCAGATTCACCCTCTGTGTCCAGCTGTGTGTGCCTGCACCCCTCTGCAATCCCTCCCACAAGTTCTGCTCAAACTAGTTTGGACTATTGCTCAGCAGTTGTAGCTTATACAGCTACCATAACAGGGTTTACAACCTTTATTTGTAGCTTTTAAAATGTTTTAAAATGCTTTGAATTACAGAAAAATAACAAGCCCTTTACTAACCAACTAACCAGCCTTCAAATCTGAGGAGGGAATAATTCGTTTTTCAGAACAGTATGCTTCAAATTACATAAAAGAATGATCTCCAGTTCATAAAAGAGCACAGTGCCTGTCATGGACCTATATTCACCCAAAGTAAAGGATAAAAAGAACATATTTGTGAGATATTGGTTCTTCTGTAATATTCTAAGGAATCATTACTATTTTTACTAGATCATACTCTTAGGGTTTTTTTTATCAGCCCATCTTGAAAGCTTCCAGTTACTGTGTTCTGAGGCTATTTCTTGAGAGTTAATTATTTGGCTCAAATGTTTGCTTATATCAGCATGATTACTTTATTTATGCCCATTTTTTAGGAAGCTTAGGTTCACTGTTCATTCATTATTTTCCTTCCTAAGTTTAATTTTTGTGTTTCTCTTGCAGTGTGTAGTCTTTTTCCCCTGAGCAGACAGGTTTCTTTATCCCCACCTTTAAATGGCATAACATCATGTTCTTGCAAGTCATTCAGTGTGTTAATGTAGCCAGAAACATAGATTTTTTTTTTTTTGCACCAACTCTTCTGTGATGTTAAAGAATTTTTAAGTATACATTCCTAGTGTATGACCTCTTTGGCTGTATGGTGATTATTAATATTACAGAAGCAGCTAAGAGGAAATGACATCAGTAGATAAGATGAACTGTGCAATAGCAGAAGCTTTATTCACACTGAATACACTATTCATTTGCACAGAAAGATAATTTCTCAATTCAAAGAGGAATATTCTAATTTAAGTCTAACTTCAGCCATATGTCAAAATCTCTACAGAAACAAAGCTTAGCACTGTGCAGTGATCCTGTAAGAAACACATTCCCCTTTGTGGATGGGCACATGGTAGGTGCATCCGACTCTTGGAGCTCTTGTTTTTCCTGACAAGAACTCTTTTTATATCAGAACATATTTCAGTTCAGTCAATTTGCTAAGTTAATGTAAAGTGACCTGAAACTGGGGAAGTACCATAGTTAGTGGTCATCAGGTTCACTCCCCTCTAAACCCAGGCTGGGTTTTTATTACTAATTTAATCTTATTAAAAGGTGCTTTTACATTACATTGAAGAAATAAAATTCCAAAATGCACCTCCATGAAACAAAATCATACCTAGAAATTTAATTGAACATGGGGGATAATGACAGATCCCAGGCAGAGAAAGTTAAAAGGAGTTCTCTGCTTAGGTGCACAGGAAAAAGCAGGAAGCAGTGGCTGCTGAATCAATCTGAGCAGTATGGCATTGTGGAGATAACTGGAAAACATTTTGTGTTTTGTGGCATACCTGCTAGTCTGGGGCCTCAGACCATTGAAAGGGGGAGGGAATTTCTGTAGAAATTGCTGTCCTTTATGCCAGATCCTATGGAGAAGAGTTAGTAACTAACCCCACCACAGAATGCTCAGCATAGCCGCCCACCCTTCCCATGCTGTGCTTGCACACAATTGGATTCCATGGTTTTGTTCAGATTTAAAACCACAGGCTGCCTGCCTTTGGTCACCTCTGTTGGTATAAATCGGACCCTAACAATGGAAGGCCCTAAATAAGTGGGCCCTGTGGTTGACAGGCTTGGACAGTCATGTATCTCCACTCAGGTCGTGTCACAGCACCATCACCACTGCTCCTGCAGGTCAGAGCAAGGTCTTTTTCCCTAGCCACAAGCCTTAGGGCAAGGAAAAGTTGGAAGGGGAGTTATAGCAAAATAATGATTTCACCCTGAAGCCATGTGGGGTTTGCAGAAAACCTGTCTTCTGACAGGACTGACTTCTTGACATTGTTGGCACACCCAGGTGAATATCATTCTCTGATAAACACTTTGGAGTTCTTCCAGGTTGATTTGCTTATTCTTGGAAGTTTTTGCCAGTGATGTATGTACTTCTAACTTCACCTTGTAAGCAAAGAGAGAAGAGGATTGGGAATTATTAGCTTCAAAGGGGAGCTTGTTTTCTAAGCTCTGAATTATTACATTCAAACCAAGGAGTCGAGGAAGAATGACAGAACGGGTGCAAACTCATGCTCTGCTGAAAGAACAAATTAATTGAAGCCAGGAAGATTCTGATGTAGGTAGAGTGATGAGTGAAAAACAGTTTTGTTTTGTTTATAGACCTGCTGGGTTTTATTGGCATTTGTTGCTCTTTGAGTGCATGTATTTATTTATTTTTGCCTAGTTGTTTGTTAGCCTGTAGCTACTTGCCAGGATTTAGGAAGAACAAAGTTTGCTCCAATCACTGGTTATATTGCAGATAGACTTGGCCCAGTGTACTTGCCTTGTCATTTGACTGCATTGTTGACATGGTTATTGGTGTGTCTTCCTCCCCACGATTATGTAGGACATTTTCTGTCTCCAAAGAGAGGAGAATTTGGCAAGGAGAGCTGAGAAGCATCTGGCTCTTTCCTGTTGTTCTCTCTCTCTGTTACTGAGAGTAGGGCATTCTCATGGACAGCTCTAAATTTAGCTGCTAATTTTTGTCTTAGGAGTCAGTTCTGCTTAGATTTTGGCTAGAGGGGATACCTGGATGAGATGAGCATCCTGGGTTTGGTACCTAATGAATTGCATCCCCCTGGGAATATCCCTGTGTATTTTCTGTAAGATCTCAGATGTTTCCAGGTTATTAAGCCCCAGCTAAGTCCTGGTCTGACTTGTTTGTCAACAGGTTAAGAACTAGTTCAGAAGAGGACGTAATTTCTCTACATCCCTTTGAAAGGGATAGTACAAGTGGTAAAATTACATGCCTTGGTGGTCTCTCTAGATGTAGATGTGTAGGCAAGAGAGTTTTTCCAGGGGTTACCATCTTTCTTAAAACAGCTGATTGGGATTCATTGGTGAAGCTCCATGTTTGTGGTCACTGGTCAAATATTACTTCTTGCAGTGAAGAGACTGGGGAGAATGCAGTTAAGAGATGGGCAGAATGGCATTCTGTTGGAGTAAAAAACTCCTCCATTAAATTTCCTTCCTGCCTGATGTAACCTGGCTTTGAACAACCTTCATTGCATGCCTACCTGAGAGGTTAATTTTTTGGATCACATTTGGCACCTGTCCATAGCTGGAAAATATGAGAGCAGATTCCACAAAGCAAACACTGCAATCCGAAAGGGAGGTGTCACACCTACTGTGTGGTTCCACCAGCAAAGTGCTTCCATCACATCAAAGTATTTACACAAGTTTATAGGTTATATGTCTGTATAGCCATTGTATATACAAGACTGATGGTAGCATGACCTAATGAAGTGGCACCTGCATTACTGGTACTGCCTTCCATACTTTCACTGAAATTTACCCTTTCTACTCAAATCAACTTTTTGTGTGTTCTAAAATAATGAGAACATTTGCAAAATATGTAGAGTATCAACAAGATGAATTCTCAAAAACTATGTTTTCAGGATCAGAAAGGTAAGGACTTGGAGTTAGACATTAAGGTGTAGTTCCTAGATTTCTAAGCAGCAGCTACAACTTGCATCAGCCCAAGATCTCTCCCTGTTTCATTGAAACAGTAATTTTCATGCAAAACACACCAGACATCACAGGATTCCAGTAGTTCCGGCCCATTTGTCTGCTGCTGCTAGGAAGTTGTTTACTCTTTTGTATCACTCTCTGCTGACGTCTGCTCACTGAACAATGTCATCAAATTTCCTGTTTTTTGGCTTGTGGAAAGCAGCTCCCCCACCTTCTGCTCAGGCTTTGCTGCGTGGAGCTCTGTGGAGCGGATGCACCCAGCAGACAGGATGCAGGGTTAAATGCAGCAGAGCTAAATAAATAAAGTAGGTGTTCACTTGTGAGCTAGAGCTGCCTACTTGCCAGGGGGATGAAGCTGACAGCTCAAACATGGAGCAGTGATAAAACACTTGTTTCAGGTTGTGGGGGTTTTTAATGGCTTTTGGATCTTTTTCCATGAGTTTGTGTTAGCAGCTTCCTGAAGCAGCCTGAAATAGTTTATGATGTGGTGCTGTGTGATGTTTGTGTGAAAACACCCCTGTCAGGTGCTCACGGCATGCTGCTGCTGTAGTTCTGAGGCAGAGGGGCTGCCAGCAGTGTGTCCATCAGCAACTCCTCAGCTCCTCAGCCTGGTGCTGAGCCCAGGGCTGCTGACACTGCCAGGGGCTGGTCCCTTTACCTTTTGGGTTTGCTTCTGGCCACTGCCACAGGGCATTAACTTCCACTTGGGAAAGCACCAGCAAGGAACAGAGCAGGCTTTTGTTCAACAGGTCTATCAGATAAAGTTTGGGGTGCTTTCATTGACAACACCAACATTGTCATATTGGCCTCGTGTCATCCATAGCAAGAGGGAGCACCTGTTGTTAGAAACCCACCCAACCTTTGGGAAATAGGGCATGCTGTGTCCTTTAGCTGAGTCTTGTGCTCCCCTCTCTTCTGTAGGTCTGTCATGCTGCCCCCAACTTAGTGTTGCTCTGTGTTGAAATTCAATTTTTCCTTTCTCCCAAGAGCATTTGATCCCTACATGAAAATGATTTTTGTAAGGATTCTCCTAAGATCCTTTATTAGAACGAAACAAAACAACACTCCTCCAAAGAAACAAACCAAAACAAACCTAAAACACTTCCCCCCACCCCTCCCTTCCCCCACCAACACAAATACCAGAAAAATAAAAATCCCACTACATAGAACATTTGGAATCAACTTGCAGAGCACTGAAAAAATGCAGGAGTATCTGATGACAGACAAAACTACAGGGTATGCTGGAGTGATTTACAGGAACTATCCCACCACTGGGGGCATTGAGTTTGTCTTTATTTTTTAAAGGTTTTTATTAAGGTAGAGCCAGAGCATTTTGCTTGCTGTCTTTCTCTACTAAATTCAGTTTTGTTGCAGTGTCTCACTGATGCTTGCAGTAACTGGAAATAGTCTGAGTGTGTGAAGTACTGAGTGTGGAGCATGTGGGCTGGCACCTCATTGAAATGCTGAGCTCTTGTCATCACTTCTGACATCTTCATACTTGGATCTCTGCAGAGACAAAAAAGCTGTTTGCCTCCGAGTATCTTCCATTATAATGAGAAAGGAATATGAGGGTTCCCTTGCAACACCAAGTTCCTGTTCTTGCAGCATCCTGCACCCAGAATGGGGCCCACAGTCAGCATGTAGAGAACTGGACTGGATGCAGTACCCAGCCTCGGGTGCCTGTGAGAATCTGCCTTACATCTCCAGGTGTGGGCTTGCATTCTGAATGGGCTTGTCTCAATAAAATCTTACCAATGCCTAAACATGAACACTTTCCAAGATGGGCTGCCAGGTTGGATAAGACGTGGTTGACTTGCACCTCAGTAAGTTAAACCCTACCAGTTCAAACCTTGCACTGCACACAAGTGGAAATAAAGAAGTTGATCTAGTCCCTGGTTCAGACCTGCCCATAGCGCAGGACCCACATCAGTCACCTTCCAATTTGGAGCAAGCACTGTCTGCTGAGGGAGGCTCAGGAAAGAAGCAGGTGAGGAGACAGCTGCAGACAATGATTCAGTGCCTAGGCAAAGGTAACACTTCATCCAAACAATTGGCAGGGGTTTCTAGCTCTGTTTGTCCTCTGCCCTTCTTCCTCTCTATGGGAATGTATTCCCCATTCTCTGTGTTTTCTGAGATTCATCCCGTGTCTTTGTGCCTTCCCATCAGATAGCAGTGCTGGTGTTGGATTCTTTTCACCTCTGCCCCCCTCCCCCCATTACTGTTTGCACAACTGTCCCCTTAAATTTCTCCTGTGCCCTTTTCCATTCCCCATCAGAGCTTCTGCCAAGTTTGAACCTCTAATGGTGCTACAGCCAACAAAAATAACCTTCAGAGTTACATTCCCTCCGTGGCAAAGGTGGCCAGAGCTCCCCATTGCCTGTGTGGACTGTAGGGCTGGATGGAGCCCTGCATTACTGGATGGGGGGCACAGGGGGGCACAGAGCTGTCTGCACATGGGCTCTGCCAGCCTGGGGGGCCCAGCAAGCCTAAGGCACTCTGTTCCTTACCCTGCAGTGGGAGAGCTCAGCAAATTGTGTCACCAGGGCATCCGAGTACCAAGCTCCTTCCTGGGGCCCTTGACAGGGAAGTCAAAGGGCTCAAAATCTGAGCCTCTGCCTCCTGCTCCTGGGTAAATTTATTCATAACTTGTCCTCATGGAGATTTATAAGTACAGGTGCAAGCTAAAGCTCCTGAAAAGATGTCATTCATTTTGTTTGTAACAAATAAATTCCAGATGTTTGCCTCTAACTCCCCCAGTGCTGATATGATCAGCTTGGGGCTCCAGTTGTTCAGTCTTATGTTAGATGACAGAGTGAAATGAATGCTCACCTTTGCCAGTGGTTTGCAGTCAAAAGGACACAAGTTTTTCTAACAAGATGAAGCTGAGAGAGTTCCAGATGAGACTGGGAGGGTTGAGAAAACAACTGGCTGGCACTGCAATGACAGAACAGTAGTAACTAGATTTAAAAGAAAATTAAAATGATCTTGTATGACAGAAAAAGTGGAAATAATGGAACATTTCAGAAAGTATGCTATCATGTACTGCAAAAAATAGGTCTATACTTATCATAAGGTGTTTCTTGCTGCAGACTCTGAAAAGCTTCTTATGTGGGAAGCATTGGTTTTCATAGTGCTGCTTGCAAAGGCTCTAGCTTAATTCTCAAAGTCAGACGTGGGGGAGGAAGTGTTTTTCTTTGACTGGCAGAGCCAAGAGATTATTCTTACTCTAGAAGAAAACAGCAAGGCAGTCCAATGGTAGAGCTGGTAATTCTATATGCCCTATGTGCCATGCAGATTAGAAAAAAGTAGAATGGGCTAAAAATACAGAGCAGTGTAATTGCAAAGCAAAATCATCAGTTAAGCTATTGTCATAAACACTGTAAAATTCTGTCTTGAAACTTGGTCTGAAGTAGAAATGTAATATGTGCAGTGTGAGTTGTGGCACCCATGGCTTCATATTTACAGTCTCAGAAAAATATTTTACCTAACACGGGCATGTTTATCTTGTAAAAAATTTAAATTTGTTTTAAATGTTGTAAGCAGTATTCAGTTATGGTACAAGCAAGCCATGCTTCACTTCCTTCCAGAAGAGCACGTGGGTAGCAATGGCAGGGCTGCGTTATTTAAGAATATATAAGGGCATGAGGCTGGAATACCACACACGGTGGGGTTGGCAGTGGATTTGTTGGATTTGTCTGACAAAGGAACTCCCAGGTGATCAATTACTCAGCATTCAGGGCCAGCTGGGCAGAGAGGGAAGGACACAGAGTCACGATGGACCTTGGTTTGTACAAGTGCCCTCTTTGGGTTTCTGTGGAGCTCAGAAAAGATGTGCAAGGACACAGAATCCCAGCAGCAAATGCCCCAGATAACCTCTTCCACTCGCAGGAAATTGTCACAAAACCACTGCAAATCTTGCTGGCTTCATCTGGAAAGTATTTCTGGGTACAACCTCATACCGTGGCCTACAAATTTTGTTACTCTGTTTTGGTGGGGAACATACTGTGAGTAATTTATGTCTAATGGAGTAGTGGTTTGATGCCACCTCTAATGTGTTCCTGCTGTTTCACATAAGGGGTGGGTTTTTTTTTTTGTTGGAATATATTTGAAAGTTCTTAGCAAAATTAGATTACAGAATATAACTGGATTAAATTGTGTCTCATAGTATATTCTGAAGTCATCCAGAGTACGACATATTGGTTCAAATTAAGCAATGAAGGAAATAATTAGAACTGTGGTGTTCCATGGTAGGTGCTCAGACTGTACGTGGTAGTGGCTCAGAGAGTTAGTCAAAATATATTCCTGCTGCAACTCATTAGTAAAATTATAAAGTTCAACACTGAGCAGCACACCATTTGTTTTGTCTTTAGAGGATGAGGACAAAAGAGATGCAGAAAAAGCTGCTAACCACACAAATATGAATGTGGTAAGAACATTTGTCCTGGCTTAAAGGAACATGCAAACACATAAAACAAGTCAAATGAAATTTCCCAGGATTGAGAAAAGCTTCCATAATTAAGGACACTGTTCTCTCCTGCATCTATAGTAAGTAACTACAGACTTGTGCTCAAAGTTCATAGAGGAAGAAAAAGAAATCAGGTGAAATATCTGAGTAATAAACTTTTCAAGAGTCAGATCTATGTCATTCTTCAGTGAGTTTATAGGTTTACTTTTACTTTTTAATTCTCAAAGTAACCTATATTTTTATTGTAGTTTTATTGGAACTGTTAATAAAGTGAGTCTGGTTTTTCATTTCTGTTGCTTACATATGAGACATTAGACTTTATACTAAAAAACTATTTATCTTTGATATTTAATTTATTTGTAATGGGTTGTATTTACTGATTCACACAAGTGATCTTTCCCATTAAACTGTTTTATAGAAATGCAGTATAATTTTTATGTAAAGCAATAGTTTTGTTTTATTCTAGTTCTGTGACTTTCCAGCTACATTTTGTGTCCTAGAAGTCTGGCTGAGCTCAGAGTCAGCCCATGGAACTGCACTAAATTGCATATTTCATTAATAGAATTTCTCTGTTTGCTTTGGACGTTCTTCCTAGTATTTCGTAGCTTGGGGGAAAAGGCAAAAGAAAATAAATGAGTACAGTTGGTTTTTTACTCAGCTCTGCTGGAGATACAGAGGAGTTTCTCTTCTGCCTTTTGCAGGCAGGTCTGAGGAAGTCTGAGTCCCCACAATTTGGTCATGCAGATACAGTGTCCATCCTCCCCAAGGGAGGACACCGAGGCTTGCAAATTAACATTTCCTGCTAAAATTTCTGGTAAAAGCTCCCAGCCAGAGCTATCAGCAGTCTGGATCACTGTCTGGGAAGAAGCACTTGGTGCAGGGGAGGAAGAAGGAAATGGTGACTGTGAACTTGCTAATGGTGTCGCCAGACAGGACTTTAATGTCTGTTTTCTCTTGTTTGTTCTTTGGCATAAAGCTTTCACGCTCTCAATAGAGGGCCCAGGGCTGCTGCATCCCCTCCTTAGAAAAACCAGCAGAGTGAGAAACATATTCTGGGTAGTTGCAAAACAGATTAGACAGGCTTGGTTAATGCCAGAATTCGGATCTCAAGGGAGATTGATTTTGGATAGAGGCCAGCTTTCCTTGCAGCTAATTATGGGGGTTTTGCATAGGTGGACACTATTTAGGTATTTAATGTGTAAGTGGAGCCTCTGTCTTCCATAGTGCTCCTTCTTTTAGTTCATCATTGTTATCCAAGTGGAATAAGGATGCCACTGCCTGGCTGGAAGTGCCCTATGGAGCTCTGTTCCCTGTGACACAAGAGCCACCTGTGCACAGCCCCAGCACTGGTTCCTATGGTAAAACATTTGTGCCACTCTCAGTTGCAACATCAGACCTTTTCAGATGAGACAGATAAATTTAGGTGTCAATAAAATTGTGCAGAAGGTGATAGGCACCTGCTGATCCTAATATTCGAGAAGTTGTTTTTGCTGCTCTAGGTGCGGCTCGGCTTGGCTCAAATTTTGCAGTCCTTGCAGGGAGGAGCAGAGAATCTGCTTGTTTCAGAGTAGGCACAGGGTGCTGCTGTTCAGACAGGCCCTGTGGAAGGGCCCACTCAAGGGTCTGAGGACTGGGAACCTGAGCAGTCTGATAAAGGTTCTGAGAAAAAAATTTCTGACACCCACTCTCATGATAGGCAAGACAAGCACTGCTCTATAATGTCTCTTCAAATGACACATGAAAAGTCCACATCTGCTTGACCAAATGCACCTTTCAGCCACTGCTTATAAGCCCTCATGGTTTATAGAGCCGTTATGCTAGGCAGGATGCAGGTGAACACGTGTTTACATTAAAGATTTACTCAGTGTTTTTGCATCTCCTCTTCTTACCCACCCCCCCCCACCATGTTACAGATCTTTGCAGATCTTTCAAGCTTTGTGACTGCAGCAGCTCTCTGTGGCAAAGCTTCACTGATGCCATGCAACTTGTAAAAGTATTTGATGCAAGTATCTCCAGATGTTATCTCTCTTTCCTGGAAATCTCAAGGTTAAATAATTTATATGAGGCCATTCAACACGTGTAGATTGTTATCTGGATAATTATGGCCTGTGTACTCAATTTGAGGAATGCTAACATGGTACCTGGAGAGAGAATATTTGGACAGTAGGGCAGGATTTAGTCTTAAGTGGATATTTGATACCCAGCTGGATTTGTTTCCCAGTTAAGGACTGCAATGTCAGAGTGCTTTATGGGCTTCCTTGATGATGGGTTGTTTATTCAGGAGCTGCCTTGTGGGAGGCTCCTGTGCTGAGGCCTTGCCTGCCCCAGCTTTAATCCTGTGAAACTTTACTAGGAGTTGGTAATGTATTGATTGCTTGTGCGTTTCTATGGAGAAAATCATGCTGCTGGTACAAAATAATAATTTATTTTGTACCAGCAGCATCTCCTTTGGCATATCCAGCAGTTCTTTTGAAAAGGAAATGATACTCGTAGGCAGAAGATGCAGAGATTGCTTTGTATCAAAGATAATAGTATAATTACACAGATTCTTTCATTTAAATGAAATAAAATGGAGTGTGCCTACCACAAATCCAGATAGAGTGAAATTATATTTACAAGAAAACTAGAATGAAAAACTGCTTTGTTGCAATAAATTCTACTTAATTGCAGTTCTGATCATAATGAAAATCCCACTTAATTAAAGACATGCAGAGTTAGAGGGATTGGCATAACTGTAAAATGGTTTTATACTTAAGGAAAAAAAAAAACGTGATCCTATCCCAGGCGTGTGCTGTTTAACGAGCCCTGTGGGCTGGCAGCAGCGCTGTGTGTTACTGAACTGGAGTCAGGCAGAAAACCCGTGTCAGGTTTCAAACTACCCTGTAGGTCCTCAGGAATGAAGAGGCATCTGTATTAGGGACCAGTCACTCGCCCCCCTGCCAGTGGAGTTCCCAGTGGTCAAAAGAAAGGGATGCCCAGGACTCCTAAATATTTTTGTCTGTTTTCCTCCTTATCGTAAAACCTGCAGTTAGTCTGTTGCATTGGTTAGAGCTGTGAACAAGCAAAATTAATGCTAAACCTTAGAGTGAATAAAAACAAATGTTCTACTGTGAATTTCCTCCGTTTTTTTAAAAAAGGCATCTTGAATATGCCTGCAGTCTCAAGTCTTCATTTGCTGGAGACAAAAGTTCCCTATTTAGAAAAGATTTGACTGCCAAGAACTCCTCTTGGTTTTCTCAAGTGTCAATTGACAGTTCCACTCAGTCTGAGAAACATGTACTCAATAGACAAAAATACAGTTATGTTTATTATCAGTAATTAACATTTCTCTTTTGCTCTACTGGCTGCTGCCCCTGACTTTGCATTTATTCTACCTGCAAAATTCCATCTCAGAGACAGCACCTTTGTTGCTGCTCAGAGCAGGTCCCAGGTGGGTACTGGACAGAGCACAGGTGAGTTTTGCATCCTGAAGGTGGGCAGAGCACACCCCTTGAACCCCAAAGAGTTCTGGTGATGTCCAGCAGGTTCCCAGACACCTGAGTGAGCTGTGTGAGGATGTTGTGTGTGGCAGATGGCTGGGAGAATAGGGAAGGAAAAGGAGAAGGAGGCAGCTTCGTGCTGTCACCATCCAGTCTTGGAGGAGTAAACTAGCACATCCAGGATCCCACTTCTGCTCAGGCTGGAGAAATGTGAGATAAAGATAACAGATGGCAGCAGGTAGAAAAAATTACTGTGGTCAGTGAAGGCTGAACTATGTCAGCACACAAAATGTGTGACAATAGAAAAGCAAGTTTATTCCTTAACAAATGGAGGTTTAGGACAAAATGGAGATCTTCTAGGAAGCCTAGCAGATCTACTGACTGAATTCTGCAATTTTTGGGCTGTACTCTCTTGCTTTGCCTGGTCTGTTTGTGACGATTGCAGTGTTGGTAGATCAAGCCATGAAAACTTTGTCTGGCATAAAGTAGCTGGAAAACTTCCTGTTAGACTGGAACTTCCTTTTAGTCAGATGAGTCTGTTCAAATCCAGATGGTTCAAAGAAAACTGTCACTGAAATTCATATTCATAAGGAAAAAAAGAAAACTGATAATGGAGTTCTGTTGTATTCTAATGCATCTTTAATCCTCTCTAAAATAAAATTAGTAAATGATATCCACCAGAAAAAAGTGAACTAGCTGATAGATAGGAAACAGATTAGCACTTGCTGCTATACTTCAGGATCCTGCAGAATCACAAGAGAGCAAGCAGTTTTAATGATATTAAACAATAGAACTACTGTGCCATATTTAAGTCTCCCAGAGTGCTGTGCAGTTCAACTGTTAAAATGCAGGCAGGAAGAATTTCCCTCAGGGCCAGAAGAATGTTGTATTTGTACTGAAGTGTCTGTTCGAGCAGGGGGGATGGAAAGTCAGCCACAGCCTGCCTGTAAAATTAATGCACCTGAGGCAACAGCAGACGAGTGAGAAGTTCCTTTCCCGTTTGACAAAGGTGTTGGTAAAGCCAAAGGCTGCATTTATTTGTTTGGAGTTATGTGAACCCCGATATATTTAATGCTCTGATTTGGAACACGTCTTGGCTGATGACCTGCAAGACTTACAAACCAATTTCTTCTCTGTTGACTTGGCCGGCCTTTGCATCTGGGTAAAAGTTACTGCTGCCAGCAGATGAGAGAGGACAGCACAGTGAAACTTTTATAGCAGCACTGGTGCAGGAGGCGTGAGCTGGTCCCCAGGGCTCAGTTACAGCTCTCCCAGCCAGTGGAATAACCAGGCTTGTGTCAGCTGAGGGGAAGAGGGGAGAGGAAAGAAAACTCTCAGCCTTCTTGGAGCTGCTAGGCACATTGTTTTTATGTGTCTGCCATTAAAGCATTTTGTGAGATACAGTGTGGCTGGTCCTGATTGCAAAGGGGAAAACAGAGGAGTCTCAGGGTCGTTGGAGTGCAAGGGAAGAGCTGCTGAAACTCAGCAAGTTGCCATATCCACCCAGATGTGCTGTTCAGCTGCCCATGAGCTACCATCTCACAGAGCAATCACAACCCTCCCCTCATGTAAGCCCAGAGTACCAGGGGTGCCTGACTTGGCAGGACATTTGCTCTGAAGTGCAGGGTGTTGTATCTGACCCTTGAATTTTGTCAGAAACTAATAAAACATGGAATTAGGTGCTAGTGCCTTAAAGATGACCTCTGTCTTTTTTCTTCATCTGAAGCCATTCAGTTTCTGCATGTTGCACATTCTGTTCCTGTTTGAACAGCTGAAAATGTTCATACTTTTTTTTTTCATTGATAAAGGCATCCATTTCTGCAACCTATGTATAGAAAACCATTATTATAGGGTTTAAAAAATTCTTCTAAAGTACAGGCCAGATCATTTAAGCTGCTGGTTTTCTCTTAGTGCAGGATATAACTACAGATGCTCCACAGCATGCCCTCACCACACAGAAATACTTGACTATGGTTCAGTGAGCAGCCCAGGGATTCAATATGGGGAGAGCTCACAGCCTCCAGACAGAGTTCTGTGCATATCTGGCCCCAGTGGAGAAGTTCTTGCCAGCACTTTCTGTCAGAAAGTGGGACCTTAATGAAGACCCCAGTGAGCCATCTCAAATGTTAAGATTATGAAGACTTAGGGCGCTTTAAATTCTGGGCTGGTTGGT
Source organism: Camarhynchus parvulus (assembly GCF_901933205.1). Classification (NCBI taxonomy): domain Eukaryota; kingdom Metazoa; phylum Chordata; class Aves; order Passeriformes; family Thraupidae; genus Camarhynchus; species Camarhynchus parvulus. Next base: position 10,625,724 of record NC_044580.1, read on the forward strand.
CAGGATAGGGTTTGGCAAAATGACAACCATGAAGCACAGACTAATGTTAAGGTTATTCACACTTGTTGTTGTGGAGCGTATGATTCACTTTTTTTCTCTTCTAAAGAGACAAATAGATTAAATTTCAAGCCCAGTCTAATTGTGCATAAAATGCAGGTCTAAAAGGGGTCTGAATCAGGTAGATGCTGCAGCAAATATAACTTGCTGGATTTGATATGAGGACTGGTTTCCATTCAACTTTGTTCTTACTGGATAGAAAAGTCAGTGTGGATTAATGAGTAAATGGCTCTCTTTTTCTGACTTGGCTGATGTATTCCATCCCTTTTTGCTGTGTGATTCATTGACAGTGAGGACTCTTGTGTAAGCATGTAGTGTGAGATTTGCAGAGCTGCTTTGCAGGAGTTGTATCTGCTTAGCTTAGAAACCTACACTACTGCTGTGATTACCAAGATGTGATATAACTTGTTTGAGTTACTGCCAACACAATTTTGAATTTCAGAAATAAGTGGGTGTTTCCCCGGTATCAGTATGGCCCCAGTATGATGGTCCCAGTATGACCAGTGCCTGCTGCTGTAAGCTGGCCAGCTAGCAGGGGCACTGGACACTGCCCAGGGATGCCAGGGCTCAGGACAAGGGGGGCTGGAGTTGTCTCTTTCCCTTAGTGCCTCAGTTCCTTTGAATGTCAAAATGAAACCAGCAACCTCCCTTTTCAAGGTTGGAGATCTGTTCTATAGGCATGAGTGATAATGACATTTATTTTATCATTTCAATACCATATCAGGACCTAAAACCATCCCCAGTTTGTCAGGCTGTTCTGTGTAAAAGTTCAGCCCTTTACCAGTGGCAGGCACAGCTGGCTGGCTTTTTCTGCTGTCACTGTACAACGTGACCACAGTGGGCCACTCGTCTGGGCCAGAGGCCGTGCAGGCCCCACCACAGTGCAGATGAGAATCCAAGTCACTTTGGGACAGCACTGTTAATTATTCCCAGCCAAACAGAATGATTCACTTTTGCATGTGCTACGTTTGCAGTTTGATATCCAAAGTTTCCTGTAAAGCATAAGGGGAGAACTTATAAACAGTAGAAAATGGGAGTTCTTGATTAAGTCTGAAGTGTGCGAGAAGGCAGCAAGTGTGATTTCACAACAGCATTGCTGCAGTTCAGTTCCAGCTTGGCTTCACTCATGGCACTGAGGAAATGCAGTGGGCAACCAAGCCCAGAACACAAACAAACAAACAAACATATACAATAGTGGTTGGCATGTGGGGCAAGCTGAACATAAGCCAAAAATCAGCTGTGCCAGGGAGAACCTTGGTGGAGCTTGGATGGTGCTCTCCTAAAGCAGTCCCAGTCCCACCAGACTGTAAATTTCCTGGGAGGCTTCCTCAGGACCTGGGTTAACACAAAAAATTGCCCCCAGGCTGAGTAATGGAAGAGTTGCTGGATTTTGGGAGGAGGAAAGGTGTTGCCAGTTCATTGGGAATAAGGAAGTGGGTCCCGGGGCTGGTTACAGGCCCAGAGAGAAGGGCCAGCATCCTGATGTGAGAGCTCTGGCAACTCATTACACTCAATAAAGCTTTTCTTCCCACAAAAACTGCAAGCTGTCAAAATTCTGTGGTTGCTAATGATGTGAATTGGAGGCCAGAGTTGGGCTCTGGTGTGTTACCCATCATTTACTGTCTGCTGTATTGTTACATGGCAGCATTGTAGATAATTTTTCTAGGAATAAATTTAAACCAGGAAATAGATGAAAGAAAAATTATACCAGAACAAAACACTGAGTGATCTGCAGGCCTTGTGATACAGATATAAATCTGTGTTCGTTTGTTGAGAGAGATGCATCAGTGAGAACATGATTTAGATTAATCTAAATGCTAGATTTTAGCAAAGCACTGAGTCAGGATGCTACATTATGAGTTCAGAGTCTGTGACATTTGTCTACATCTTTTATGAAGCAGAAATAGGAAAATAATATCAAGGACTGGAATAACTGGTTTCATCCAGGTTGAAGAGCAGTTTTGGTAAATTTTAATCGCCTTTGAGAACTCCTGTCTGTATTTCAGCAAAGAATAAACTGACTCTGTACAGCACAGGGTCTTTGAAGGCCAAATTTACCTTTGTCCTTGAGTCTGTTGAGCAAAGGCAGAAACCTTGGACACTTTGTTCTCTCTTATTCTTTATTCAAAGAATATTCTCTCTTATTCTTTATTCAATATTTTATTGTTGTGGCCTCCAAACAATAAAAGAAAGCTGCACAGGGCCAGACTCCCACTCCATTTACACTGAAGTAAATCCAGTATATTTTCCTTGTATTTGAATTGCTCTGGATTTCACTGGATTTGCTAACCAGGTCAGAATTCAGTCTGTGAACTATAAAATTAATTTTATGCTGTGCCTGTTAGGAAGATCTGCTTGGACAGCTTTTTATGTTACTTGCACTGATGTTGAGTTGGTAACAAAAGAGTGCTGTCAAAGTGTGCAAGGAAGACATGAACAGTGATGTTCAGTGTCCAGCAGAAAGCGCATGGAAAATAGGAAGCTGAGTCTTAAGTCATCTACATATGTTCATTTTGTTGGAGAAGGAAGTAGGTAAATGAACATGGATTGGATTAGTGTTCATATACTTCAAAAAGTGATGAATATTGTGAAAACTTGATCCTGAACATGGAGACTTTCTTGCCCAGAACTATAAGCTGCAACAAGTCACACCACCTCACTCTGTTGAGAAAGAGGAACCATGCTGGCATGACCTGGCTGGACAAGATCCTGTACCTTGTCATGCCAGTTTGTAGGAAATTGTTTATTTCCCAGCGTTCAGCATCCAGGAAGATTTGGCTAAGGTTTCTGAGACAGTATATTATCATGCAGATTTCAAATCTCTGCAGCAAATAGAACCTGATTGAATAAATTTTAGGGGATGGTATAAATCTATCAGTTCATTTGAGCCTTTGTTTTCTGGGGTAATAAATCTATGCCTAAAATGGTAGGTTAAGAGAAAGGAGTTTTTTTTCCTTTGTAAAATGAATCTCTGTTTTTCTTAGAATTATGAAAATTAAGTTTATGTTAACAGTCCTGTGGCTTCAGTATATCTTGATAATGAAGACTGTTAATTCTTACTGTGATGAGTCAACTCATGCAGATTCATATGATGTACCTAGTGTATGTAGAAAATATAAGTATGTATTTTAAAATCAGATAAAAATTTTGATGATATCTTAAAACATCGATCTGAGGAAAATGATGAATTTTGCTGGCTGTATTCCATTAGGACTAGCAGTGAAGTCATGTGTCTAATGACTGTAGTTATTTGTCATATATTACAGTGAGTCAGAGATTCTGACTGTCTGCCCACTGAATGCAGATGTTGCCCTCCAGCAGCAGCCTCCATCTGCAATCCATTCAGCAAAAGTTCATGGCACCTCTTTGTTGCAGTGAGCTGCAGGAAAAGGCAGCTGTGCTCACCTGGCAGAGGCCAGAAGAGCAGCGGGAGCAGAAGTGCTGCCAGCTGCCCTTGGGGAAAGGTATTTCAGGAGGCCAGGGCTGTGCTTGGAATGGGCAGAGCAGGAGCCACTCCTGTCTCCAGCACAGCTCCTGCTGTGGCAGAAAGGAAGGGATGGAGACTGTGAGTGTAAGGGGAGCATTCCTGCTCCTCCAGGCACCAGCAGCTCCCCTGCAGCCCCTCCCATGGGTGGGCAGTGCTGAGTGTTGCCTTGAGCTGCACTGGGCTCTGCTTTAAACATCCCACAAAAGGTTCAGCAAAGAGATCTTGCAAGAAAATCAGCCTCCAGAAGGAATGTATTTGCACCGCCATAGCAGGAGTATTGCATGAAGGTTAATAGCCAAAGGATTTTTTAGGAGCTGGTCCTGCCCAAAATTTTAGGTGTGCTCTCCTCTTTAACGGGTAATGGTAACAGATATTTTGGAGAATGCCAGGATACACCACTTCTTGCAAACAGGAGACCCATGGGCTGCATAGATCTGTCCCTGTCACCAGCCAGGCAATTTATCACCAAAGGGAGCATGTGAATCAAGCTGGCTTTATGTCCACCCTTTATTCCTTTCTGCATTTATTCATTGAGCATCTGAAGTTTTTCTAGCAGTAGGAAGAAAGAAAAAACAATCCAGCAGTGATGAACAGACTATTCCTGTAGGTTCTGTTCTGGTAAAACATGAAGAATGACTCATAGAAAGAAGTACTTTACCAGGTTACATCAGGTCAAGGCTGACTTTGTTGTACTTTAATCAGATCAGTCACAGTTGTGTAGGTCTGTGTTTTTAAAGCTTATTTCACTTGTTTTTATTTACCCAACATTCACTTTTCTCAGGGCATTGGAAACATGGACTATTTCTATCAGCAGTTTCAGTGTTTGCAATGCAGCTGCTACACACAGAGATCATTTCTGGCGAGTGTTGAGCTGCTCACAGCAGTCAGTGCATGACCTTTTCTGCTGACAGCTGTCAATCACTTACAGCTTGTGCTATTGCCTTGGGGTGAATCCCACGTTGTGCCAGAGGCAGGGCTGGCTCCACAGGACAAAAAATACAGTGTTCAAATAGGAAGGGCAAATTTGAGGGGCAGTAAGTGCTACCAGCAGTAGTTGAGGGGTCGGAGGGTGTGAAATGGCTGCAGGTGCTCTGTGTGTGTTTGAGGAGCCGCAGCCACACCCGCGGCACTGACGGACTCTGCGTCAGCAGCTCTTTGGCAGCAGACCCAGCTCTGGCACAGTCAGTTCCAGGAACCCACAACCAGTCCTACCTCTGTCTTCGCAGACACTCTTCCCAATCTGTGCCTGCCTGGAAGGCTGTCACATGTCTAAGTCGTGTCTGCCAATCTGAAAATGTACTCGAGCTTTTCCACTCAGAAAAAAACTCCAAGGAAGAAGTAGAAGAAGGTGTGAGTGAATAAAGATGTGCTTGTGCAGTTACTATAAGTTTGAGCTTTGGCTGTGTTTGGTTTTGTTATAAGTTTGCAGCATTAGAGGTATTTTTAAAGCTCATTTACTTCAGCAGTAGTTGAGAGTTTCTGCTAATCCTTGCTGAAGCCTTGATTTTTGACACAGTCCTTAATTGGCATGTTACTTCTCAGTGCTACCTGCAGCACACAAAAAGTTTAAATGATTAATCAAGTTGTTTGAGCAGATTTCAACAGGATTAAGAATTAACTGGAGTTCACCAAAATTTGCCAGCTGAGATGCCGACCAGGGCTTTGATTCTACTCAGGACAGCAAGTTAATGTGTAACAAGCCAGGTTATCTCATCTGGTCACTTCTTGTGATTTAGGCGTAAATGGTGCATAGACAGGTATTTTCATTGCAGCAATAGCCACAGATTTCTGGCAGAAAAGTGTTTTCCAGGCCCAGTCCTTTAAATACTTCAATTACTCTTCATTCACAAACTTCTTAAAAGAAAGGAGCATCTGAAAAGCAGTAACTAGCAATACCGTGTTTATCGTATTTGTTAAAATTCCCCTTGGGCTGGGACTGATGGTCCGCTGGAGTGGTAGGTGGGATTCTGCATCCCCCCAGATACCAGTGAAGTTCAGCTCTGGATCTGAACCCTCCAGCTCAGGCCATTGCCCAGTGACATGGAACACTCCCTGTTTTATGCTGCCAGGTAGAGTGTACAAAACAGTCCAAGGTTTGATTTGAAGTACAGTTCTGGACAGAGAAGTAACTGTAAAAAGGCATCTTTTAGGTATCTTTTACTCAAGTGACATGCTCTCTCCATGTCCTTCAGGCATTTCTGCTGATCTTACTGATTCAGGATGAGCAGTTACTACTGTTAGTGCTGCAAAGCCAGTAACACTGGTGCAAAGAGCTGGATTCTCCCCTGTTACGTGTGTTATCAGCAAAAGTCTTTGCTGTTTTGTAGTGCAGATTTTGAATAATTGGATGATTATTCAATATTTATTGAATTGGATGATTATTCAATATTATTCAATATTTCAGTATTGGATGATTATTATATTTACCACAGGGGAGAGTAAAGCAGCTTGAGTTTTCCAGCTGCAGAGAGATTTTTGGTCTCAAGATCAGAAAAGAAATTACTGGAGTGTATTTTAACTAAGCCAATCCGACCCCAATGCCTGAATAAATCTGAAACCCCTCCATGTCATTTTAGCATCAGCTCTTAAGGCCCACTTAAGCAAGACAGGCAAACACAGGCTCCAGGCATGCTTTTGTAGGCATTGTGTTGCCATTTTCCTTGACTCATGTTGCTTATGTAATGTTGCAGTGATGACTTCCAAGTTGATAAATAAATAAAATCACAAATTACATACTCTTAGGGCTGAGCAATGGAGCATTAAGGTCATGGAAAGAGTGGAGTGTGCAGTTCTAAAAGATTTTTCTGTGGGATGTGCTGATGAGTCTTTGAAACTACTTACTGGAAAAATTACAGGTTGCAAAGCAATAAATCTGATCTTCGAGTGGGCTTTAATTTTGAAAAAGAACAATGTAAAAATGCCACCTTTGTGCTCAACAGTCCTTTTAATGTTTCAGTTCAGAGATATGCTATGTTTACTTCATTGCCTAAGATTATTTTCTTCTGATTTTTTAACTCCAGTTACTTTTGAAGAGTCTTTGTGACTCCAAGGACCAATGGTTGGACTTTGTTTCCTATCTTGCATGGGGAACATTGTTATTCCTTCTTTTTATTTTTATTTCTGGGACAAGAGGTAAAAAATATTTAAGTACATTGGAAGTGCTGATGCTTGCTTGGTGGGAATTCTCAAAGAACCAAACCTGTGTAATCCTATTAGAGGTTCCCTCTGTATTTATGTGTTTAACTCCTTTAGAAGTAGTCTTATACTGGTTGAAGAGTCATTCATGTTGAAGTTCGATTAATGATATAAAAGAGAAGCAGTTGTGAAAAACAGCACTTGTGGTCATTGCTCTCCTTCCCACAGAGGAGAGAGATAACAGAGATAATTTTTCTTCTTCCTTAAGTATTATTCATTAATAAGTTCCCTTCTTCTTTCTTCTAGGCACCAGTAACAGATGTGCAGTTTGGTCCTATGAGACTTCATCAAGATCAACTTCAGGTAACACAGCAGTTCAAACTGCAGTCTTGATTTCTAAAATATCACAGATGTTAAAATTGATGACTGGAATTTTTTGGATTATAGAGATCTTCACAGAGAATTTTGCTCAAGAGATAATGTGCACATAACAGATTTTTATAATGGCATTCTGTCTGTGTGATATCCTAAAACCTCTGCCTGTTTTCTCCAGCCATCTCTCAGCTCATAAAAATAGAGCTATCTATTTTTTCTGCTATCAGTTACCTTGTAATCAATTTAGTTTGTGCCTCATTTTGTATTTCACTGGTAGTAAAATTCTTAATCACAGTCTCATCAAACTGATACCAAGCCAACCAAACTTGCAACATCATAACAAAAGATATGAAGTGAGCTTGGCAAAATATATTTTTAATTGTTCATTACTGACTGACAATAATGAATCCTCTTTTATCCCTTTATTAATAAATGGTTTGTGTCATTTTGTCCCTTTACTTTGTCTGGGATGGATGTGAGGTTTAGAGATACATGGTTCCTTTGGAGTTCCTTTGGAAATTCTCCCATAACCCAAGGCATACTGAACCATTAATCATCCAAGATGTTCCTGTGTCAGTAACTGAAAAACTCCTTGGTGGAGGCAATGTGGACCTAATTATTTGAAAATGTCTGTCTTAAGAACTGCAGTTTAACATCTTCTTCTTGAGCCACTGTCAGAACAGTAATATCATCAAAAATTAGATCTTAGGACATCCTCATCCAGGTGTTCCACAAAATCAGAATAGTCCTTGAGTATTTCTGCCACCTGTATTGTTTTTAATGATTTTATCACTTTTTTACAGTCATAGACCACTCTGAAATGCTGCTGATTTATCCTGATAATATATCTGGCAGGTGTGAGGGAAGGAGAAGGAAGGCAACATCACATTCTTGCCAGAGTCAGTCATACAACTCAGATCTCCTGACTTTCTGTGCTATTGTTGAAATCTGTTCTTCCCCTCTTAAGGAGTGTTATAGGTTAACTTCACTAAACACAGCCCAAACTATGACATGTTTTTTGCAAACAGTTTTGCAGGTTGCTATAAAAGGAACCTGAACTGAATGTGTGCAAAATCCTTCATTCTTAAAAAAATATGCAGTACATGGAAATGTTGAGATTTGCTGGTAGATATTTCACCAGCCTGGTCCAAAGTGTAACAGCACTGGAGTTCCTAAAATCATACAGAAGATAAACACCAGTGGGATGTGATGTGAGTTACACATGCTTCACTTTGCCTGACCAAAACACATCTGAGCGTGGCTTTATTCAACTTCTGAAAGATTGGTGTCTTGGGACAACAGGCCAAATGCTGGCTTAGTTACCCATCCCTCCCAAAAGGCTGCATGTGCTGAGCCATCCCCAAAATCAGCACAGATCTATAGTCTGTCATGCTGTATTCTTTCAGGCAAGAGAAGTTTTCTTCTGCAAACATTATCCTGACACAAAGCACAATTGCATCAGTGAGTCTTCCTTAGCAGACTTCGTTCATCTTCTTTGCTGTATTAAATCCTACAACTGGAAATACATTTTAAAGGAATTGGGCCTTATCATACTTTGAGTCTATAGGCATTGTGTTGATTTTAAAAAGGCTTAGAGAGATTAGTTACTGGCAATTACAAGGCAAGTTAGGACAGAGCCAACAGTGGCTCGCAGGTCTGACCTCCAGTTCTGGATTTCAGCTATGATAATCTCCTTCTGTCATACAAATCCCATGGCAGGCTGTGTGTAGGAGTCACATGGGGACATACTCCATATACAGTGGCACTGCTTATGAGTTCAGTCTGGCATGAGTTCCTTTTGACCAGCCTGTCCAGAATTTCCAGAAACCCCACAGCGTGGGCAGCATCCAGTACTTTGGGGAATTAGGGTGAGATAGAAAGAAAAGCAGACTTTTTGTCATTAAAAAATGGAGCAGCATTAAATACTGATTCACATGAGATGAACTGTGGGTTTCTTTGTTGTTGTTGGGGTTTTTTTTTCCCTTTTCTGGAATATGATCCTGGCAAGAAAAATAAACCCCAAGAAAAGGGCTGCATGTGAGACAGTTTCAGAGAAGTGGATTCACTGTTGGTTCATGTACACTCTCTGAAACTCAGGCATCTTGTCTCAGTTGATTGCCTGAGCTCTCTCTGTAGATAATGACAAGAGAGGCAGTTCCAAAACTTGTTCTTCCCATGTGTGGATATGCCATGGCTTGGGCAGACTGTTGCACCCACTTGAAACTCCTCTGTATACAGACAACTATAAATAAATCAGTGGTCTGTAGAAAGCAGTTCTCTTAAAAACAATGGATTAAGCCTCAAAAGTGGCTTTAAAAACCATATTTAGAAGAGGAAAAAGTCACAGACTCTCCTGTAAGTGTAAGACGTGTTTGTGATGCCCCCCTGCCTGTCCCCACGCCAGGTACTTTTGGTGTTTGCTGAGGAGGACGAGCAGAGCAGCGGGTTCCGCTGGGCGTGTGACAAGGCTGGATTCCGCTGCAACCTTGCCAGGACACCTCAGTCTGCACTGGAATGTTTTCTAGATAAGCACCATGACATTATCATCATTGACCACAGGCATTCCAGATACTTTGATGCAGAAGCATTATGCAGGTAAGCACCATTCCAGTGTAATTAATGGTTAACAATATAGTTAACACAGCATCAAAGGTTTTTTACTTTTATATGATGTTTTTATAAACTCTACAGAGCAGTGATTTTTTTGGTTTTAGACAGGTGTGCACTGGCAGCATCAAATACTGTTACTTCAGTGTTTTACATCTGATAGCAGGAGCATTTTTGGTTGTGTCCTAGGGTCTCTGAAGCTCCATCTGGCTTGGAGCCACAGTGTACAAATTTGTTGCCATAGTGAACTGTTGAGTATTTTCTTTTGTTTTCTTTTGTTATTTCAGTTTATTTTTTTTTCAAATACCTGGTTCCTAATTTTCACACTAAATCAACTGCAAAGATAGCATGTGCCACCAAGCACCTTAATTAATTCATTCACTTCATTAATATTCTAACTTTTTTGGAATGTCACTTCCTGTTGCATAGCTCCCAGCGCTAACAGGCAATGTTTGGTGTGCCCATTTCCATATCTACAACATTTGAAAATACGTTATGAAGAGCAAAATGGCAAACAGATTCCAAAAAATAGTTTTAGAAACTGCTGTGAAGTGTGAAAAAAGGAGGGAGGGATTTGAGAGTCCCTCCACAGAGCCTGGACAGGCAGCAGTGCCTTGCTCCAGAGGCTTTGCAGTGAAATCACCTTGGGAACGTGTCCAGACTGAGCAAGGCTGTGGGGTGGGGTGCCAGGGTCACACTGTGTGCCCTGGGGACTGTGCTGGGCCAAAGGCTGTTCTTGCTGGACTGAGGCAAGTAGATGAGATCTTTGTCAGGCCAAGACTAGGTAGCAGTGCTGTTCCCCGTGTTCCATTTTTACCAATCTGCCCCCAAATTCAGTAAAATGCACCTTAAATGAGTGAGGCCAAGCCCTTCAAACAAGTCCATTAAATGCTGTTTCAGAGAGGGTATTTTTTGCTATTCCCCCATTGGGAGTACTTGAGTTGTAGATTAATCTATGTTCATGGAGTCTCAAATATCATTTATTCTCCTTTCTTAGCAGCAGGCTCGGGATTTGACTTTTGTTGTTAAATGATTTAAAAGACAGATTTTAAGAAAAGTGCTGTCTGAAGGTTCTATAAAGTCATATTTTCTGAAATGTGAACTTAAAAAATTTTAAATGGTTTGCTTTTTATTTAAAGGTCTATCAGAACAACGAAGGCCTCAGAAAACACAGTCATTATTTGTGTAGTACAAAGGTAAATACTCATATCTTTCCTTTCCCCTGTGATCAAAGCTGTGAATTTTACCATTGTAAAAGTAAACCTGAAAAACCATTAACATTAAAAAACCTAAATTAGAACTTCGTACTGGGCTAATAATAATGTGCTGTACCATAGTTTTTACTATGCTTGACCATAGGATTGGGACAGAAATTGTTTTTTTTAATTTCTGGGTTTTTTACTCAAGAATCTCACTTGGAGTTTTGTTTTGGGTTCCTCCTTGCACTCCCCCCCATCACCGCAGGCTTTCAGGGCATGTTTCAAACAACTTCTGCAGCATCCTGTACAAAAGTCTCTTGCAGATCTGTGTTTTGAAGCTTTCTTAATCTGCCTTTCAGTATGAATAATCTCAGTGAAAACCAGAAATCTGCTGAGTGTGAAAAGTGATATAGAACAATTTGATCAGGACAAAATATCATCTGACCACAGCAGTTTTAAAAGCAAAAGAGATTATGACGTCTCAGTAAAGTACTGCATATGCTATCTCCTTCCCCCTCCTTTGAAAACATTACTTGTAAAATAATGTACAAGTAAAAAATAAAGAAATTCTGTGTATTTAATGAAATGAAATAACTGGAAGATAATTTCCTCCAAGTATAATTTGGGAATGGCCATTTCTCAGAACACATTTATTCTGACAAGCAGTTCTGAGGTGTTGAAATTTACCATTAAATATACACTACCTTCTCTACCAAAAAAAAGGACCCTAATTAAACATTTCAAGATCCAAAACTTCCTGCATAAATCAAAGCTATTGTGCTCTCTGCTAAACATGACCAGCTTCAATCTGCTTGTTGTCAGACACTTCCCATAATGGCCTTTCTTCCTGATTCCAGCCATACATTCATGTATGTTGAAGGCTCTTTTAACAGTTAGTATAGCCAGATTATTCAGATACTTTATTTGGGAATGTGTCCCAAATGTGAATTACTAGAAGGCAGTGGGTAGGCAACACTAGAAAATCCATCTTCATTTAGGCACCTTGAGTTGCCCATCTAAGATTTGGTACATTCAGATAACAAGTAGTTTCTTAAAACTTTGGCTGTGCAGACTTTCAGGTGCATTTCTGACTAATGCCAGTAAAAACAACAAGGATCCAGTACAGAAAAAGTCCAATTATCTAGCTCAGTAATTGGTTTCCTTGAAGCATTAGAGTTTTTTTGATGCATGAAGGAAAATAACATTTTGGCTTATCCATGCTAAAGATGAAAGCTTAGAAAAAATACAAAAAAATATGTTTTATTCCTATATCCTGTAAGGATCTAGCAGTATTAGCTTCAGTGTGACATCTTGGGTACAAGTAGATGAATGGATTGTGAAATAGATGAATGGATTGTGAAATTTGGTCTGAGTTAATTACAAAATCTCTGATTTATCCTCCTTGTTTCAAAGGCACACTGATCGTGAGGAGTCATCCATATTGCCCCTGATCTCTGCTGGCTTCACAAGGGTATGTGCTGCACTTGGCTGCCTTGCTCTGACATTTCAAAATTGTCGTGCAAGAAGCTCTCCAGAAGTTTGGCTGTCAGTCACCATTTGTGTCAGTGATCCAACCTGTAGATTTTTTTTATGGAGCTCATTCTTCTGTGTCCCAATTCTGAACATTGACATGACACTCTTGGGGATGTAAGGAGCGGGACTGAAACTTCTCTACTTCAAACATTTATTTCAGATTAAATACATGATCCTTTCCCTGAGAAGTTGACATTGACAAATTGATTAGCGGCAGAGTCAGAGAGCAGCTTGCAGTGAACAACAGAATGTGCTGTGGGAAATTTTTTCTGTCAAATGCCAATTCCCATTGTAAACAGGCTTCACACACTGTCAATTGCTATTAGCTATTGTTTGGAGGCACCTGAGAAGTATTGCATTGAATCTGTTCCTTGGCAACTGCTCCAGCTGAGCAGGAAAGGTGCTAATTAGTGCATCAGTTCAGTGGGCGCCTTATTGCCTTCCAGCTGACACTAGAACAAGGTTGGGCCTGATTTACAGCACAATTCCAAATATTTGGTTGCGTGCTCACCAGATTTTTGCTGTTCCATCACATTCCATTTGCACCCATCTGCTTATTCCTAGGATGGTCCTGATCCAGGAAATGCTACAGCCTTAACATAATGGCATTTATATGAACAGAGTCATTCCAGAGGGCACATAAGTAATTCAACACAGGTTCTGAATTATTTATGGATCAGAGCCTTGGAAATGGGGCTAATGGCAAAGCATAGAAAATTTTGTTTAGCAGCTTAGATTGTGGTGGCCTACCTGTGATAATCAGTTGTCCTGCCCAAAATATCCGTGTCTGTGGGAGTTTAGTGTGAACAAAGATTCAACATACAGGCTCATACCTGGTAAATATGAAATGGTTTTTAAAAAGTGAAAGATACTGAGATCATTGCTATAAAAACCTCAAAGTCAACAAAGATATATTTCACAGAAAATTTTATTTTCATCTATATAGACAATTTGGTATATTAGCAGTTCGAAACTCATAATAATTTCAAGTTTTAACTACTTGAGACATAACAATTTTTTCATTGTTATTTTAAGAAAGCTAAAAGTAGATTTTAAAAAAAATATAGTGATCCTGCTGACAATCACAGAGAATAAACAGGTTGGTTAAACCTCATTGCCATGAGGATCTGTCACCTTTTCAAAATGCAGTAACTTGAAAAGTTTTGCTAGTACCAAAAAATAATCTTCTCTCATTGCTCGTGTCCCAGCATGTTCGTTTTTGGCATATCTACTCCTTTTCTGGTTCTTTATAAAGAAAAGAAATCAGAGCTTCAAATCCTTGCAGACAGGAATGTGTATTAATGAAATATTTCTAACCTTTTATTTGCAGAGATATGTAGAAAATTCTAGTAGAATGGCCTGTTACAATGAGTTGATTCAGCTGGAATTTGGACAGGTGCAGGCACAATTCAAACTAAGGTAATTTTACCAAAAACATTATCAACACAGAATTTTCAATTTTGCCAGAACTTTAATAGAGTATTTATTTTAATCTGCAGTAGTTAATTATAGAATGTCAGTTACCTGAAGAAAATACGCTAATTGTTAGACTGCAACATTATTTAGTATGGAGTTGTAATACTTTATTATCATATATAAGAAGAATAAAGTGGATAAAATTTTTTTGATGCCTTTTTCTTTTTTCTCCAGGGCATGTAATTCATTATTTACAGCATTAGAGAAAAGTCAAGAAGCCATTGAGATCACAAGTGAAGACCATGTAATACAGGTTTGTTCCAGTCATAACTACAGAAAATTCCTCTGTGTTTTATTTTGTCTATGATTACACTTATTCTTTCTTACAGCACAAGAATCTAATCTAACTTAATGGTTCTAAAAGATTGAAGTGAGTTTAGCTGTAGAGTAGAATTTTCTCAATTTAAAGTGTCTGGCATAAATCAAATAAATTCTAAGGGAGATTGTTGTTTCTGAATGAATAAGAATTTACTCTCTTGTTTCTATTTTTTGTATTGATTCCTTATCTCTATTATTCATTCCTTCTCTGTGTCGAAAATGAATGCAGCCACTGGCTTATGTGCACTCTTTTCCAAAAATATTTGATGTTAGTTTGATGCTCTTTAAAATATAATGAATGTTCTATTCAAATAATTGTACTTTTTTTTTTTTAATTTGATACTGTTTGACATATCAGAATTTTTGGGCCGACTGTTTTTAAATGTAATCCTCTCTGAGAAATTTCTTTAAAACAGGGAAAAGAAATTGTGCTTAGTTTTGCAGTTCTGAAAACCATCATCTTTTTAAAGGAGTTAGTTCCATCCCTTGCCATGAAGCAGTGACAAGTGATTTTATTATCAGTAAAGAGCTTGAGTCTAAGCCCCTGGGAATTATAACATGCATACAAATTGTACCTTCTTGAGCCAAATCTTGACAATGGCAACTTCATTGAAGGATGTGCCTTCTTCATCCCCTTTACAAAAGTAACAGAACACATCCTGAAGTTGTTTTAAATACACTTTTTGCAGACCAAACTTTGTCCCTCTGCTGACAGCCCCAGGGTTTGAGAGAAGTGGCACTTGCAGGCGTCCTGGAGCTCCAGCAGGCACAGGGAGGGGAAGGAACGGTTCCTTTGGGATGGAGCTTTTAGAGGAGAACCATTAGATGTAGAGTGGCAGCTTTTCCTTTCTCTCACATGAAAACATTGTAAGTTGTAAAGGCTTTCAGATGCTGCTGTGCCAGGACTGTGCTTGTAACTCAGCACTGAGAGGCCAGGAAGGGGTGGGCTCTTGATACCAGCATTCAGCTTTGTTGGGCAAGGGCCAAAAACTGCAGTGAAATGCAACATGCACTTCAGGGAGAAACCTGATTTATTAAATCCCACTGCTTCCACTCTGCTTGGCTGGGCTTGGCCTGGACAGGGACGGGGCCCTGACACAGAATAAGATGATGAATTTGCCAATAGATATGGATAATATTGCTATGGTATTCCAACATCCAGTTGGTGATTTTCAGGAACGCTGAGGTAGGTTTGAAGTTTATTGGTTTGGGAACTGACAGAGCCAGTTTTTCAGGAATTTATGTTGTCTGTCTAAACTCTGTTGGATATGTGATACTCAACTGTTTGTGCAATTTCCCTCTCTTTGCTGACATGCACACACTCTGCACAACTGTTCTAGCATGGAAATTCCTGGTTTGCTTCACAAAGAAAAAAATGTGAGCATCTCTCTCAGGAATAGTACATGCAGACATTTATTTCAGGCTGGGAAAGAGATCTCCTGGTTAAGCAAGCAAAACAAGGGATTCACTTGTGTTTGAAGTATTCTGTTGAATGGGTTTGTTTTTGTTTTTTTATCTCACAGTACGTCAATCCTGCTTTTGAAACAATGATGGGCTATCAAATAGGTGAACTAATAGAAAAGGAATTAACAGAAGTGCCTATAAATGAAAAAAAAGCTGATTTCCTAGATACTATTAATTCCTGCATAAAGATAGGAAAGGTGAGTAATGGCATTGTATCACTTTTATTTGCTACCTGTAAAAGTTATTGTAGTCCAGCAGTGAAACACATTGTGACTTGCAACTTCACAGACACATAGCATTTGCAACTTAAAACAAGAACAGGAAGTAAGCAATTTTTCATTTTTAAGGGCTTCTTTCTCTTTTCTTGCTTGGTAGAGATACTTGTTTTACAAAAATAAGTGACTTGCTGTGTTTCTTTATAATTTATGCTGTTCATAGCAAATGGTGTGGGAGTACTGAAGAAAAATGAGATGGATGCACATGTTATCTGGTGCTATGTAAATGAGAAAAGTACCATATTGAAGAATTTCACCATGAAATGTGGAAGCTGATTTGCAAGTTCAGAATGTAAAAATACCAAGGAGACATTTGCAATATCACTTGAAAGTGACTGGCAGTGTCAGCTGCCAGCTGCCAGTCTGTTTAATTCCCTAATGGCATGGGAGCTGTCTAATGGGTTTTCATTAGAAGGGTTCATTGCTCTGAGATGAGCTGGTTCCTGATGTCATTGAACATGACAGAGTGCCTTGTAGGGAGCAGATGATGGAGGCTGCACAGAGGGGTTTGGGAAGGGCTGTGTTGGATGATGCTCCGTGGCCCAGGGTCATGGGCATTGTCCGTGGGAAGCAGCACAGCATTGGCACAGGGCAGGGAGATGCCCAAGGGAATCAGGGCACTCTGGATCTAAAAGCACAAATGCAAAGTTATGGTCAGTCGTGCTCTGGGGGTCAGGGTGCTGACACAGCCCTCAGTGGCAAAAGCTGGGTGCAGATTCCAGGTGCATTTCAAGGAGATTGTGTTGCTCATTTCCACGAGTGTTGGCCTGTTGGAAGAGATCCCAGCAGCAGACAGGAGTCTGGATTGTGGTGCTTCACACTTCTGTTGCCTGACTGAAGTTATTTCAGTAAATGTGTGCAATACAAAACTGATGTTAGGAGGGAGTATTTATTAAGTTATAATTCAAATGCATTAGATGTGTCAGGCTTTAAATCCACACCATCAATTCTCATGATATAAAGTGATAAAATTGTTTAATATTTTAGTGAGCTGATAAAAAATTTATTAGTTATGGAAATATATTTTACTCTATGAAAGATAGAAATCTAAATCTAATTCATCTCCTTCCTTGTACTAATTTTACTCCTGACTGTGTGGCTTTAACAGTGAAGGCTAATGAAATACTGCCTACTAAACCTGTCTGTCTGGAACAGCTTAAGCTGTTTTACGTGGATCTATTCTCTTTGCAGGTATTCTGTGTTCCCCTCTGAAACATTTTATAATATGTAATCTATGCAACCTTAAATTTATATGTTAATATAAAAAATGAATTGCCAATTAAATTATTACAGGAATCATTTGCAAGTAGAGGTTAACTGTGAGGAACAACCTTTGAAATACTTGAAGTTTTGAAATAATTTGTGTCAAATTATTACAGCATTTTCAGAGGTGCCTGAGTTACCTGGATCATTCTGACATTGTCTGTGTGTAGTTTTCAGATTTGTGATTTCTTTATATCCTAAATTTAGAACACTGCTTCTCACTGCAATAGGCCATATTTTGGCTACAGCAAAGTAGGTTAGCGTAGGTTTGTGTAGATTACAGCATATCAAAAAAAGCAAACTGTCTGCTGCTGTGATAATCTCCTGTCAACAGATTTGACTTTTGTTTTGAACAAATATGTACACAGAGTAATAAAAATATTAAGAAAGCAAGTTTTTCTGATCCTTGGAAAAATCTTGTCTTTAAATGGAATTTAGGAAGATGGACTCTTGCAGTATTTCACCTCTTGTGCTGACAAGCATAGTGCAGTGAGCAAGTTCAGTATAATAAAACAGAAGTTCATAGGTGTTATACTCAAAACTTGGAAATTGCAAGGTACATAGGGATTCTTGGGTCAGGATGTTGTTTCTCTTAGCAAAAAGCATATCTCTGGGAGTTAATTTTTTGTTACTACAGCTGTCTGTAATTTGCCAGAAGCCAATGTTATTGAAATGTTCATCCATCCGTACTTGAGGAGTTAAAAAAGAGTTGTGCTTTTCTTCATTCTTCTGTTTCATGATTCACATTGCATCCATTAAGATGAAATGTGCAACTCTGACTAGAATTTCTGGTGCCTCTGCTCTCTGCAGTCTGCTTTAGTTCTGCTTTTTCTGCAGTGAGATGAACACCTACTGATGAAGCAGACAAGCCATGCTATTCCTCTCCCCCTTTGGGAACTGTTGGCAAGGTCTTTCCAGAGGGGGTGGGAGAGCCATCCCACTCTGTGATAAAGGTCTGTGGCAGCACCTTCCTAGCTCAGCCTGCAGTTCTGTGATACTGTGTTCATGGTGTTTATTTTGGTTTGCTCTGTTTTCTGCAGTCATTTGCTGAACTTTGCTGTCTGGTGCAGGAAGCCCCAGTCTAAAAGGAAGGCTGAGCTGGGGGTTCCTCACTGTGGGTAGAGGTGTGCCTTGGCCTTCCTCATGGAGTTTGGGAGCTCAGCACTGATGCACTCTGTAGGGAGTGGCACTGTGGGGTTTGCTGGGTGTGCTCTTTGCTCTGGTTTGATCCCAGCACCCCCACAGCAGGAGTTGGTCATGGAGCTTGTGTGGCTCCAGTGCAGACATAACCACGGGCTTGAGTGACAGCACATCTTGGGAATAGCTCTTCTCTGCTGGATTGCTGACAGAGGCTCTGGGAGAAAGCATATGGTGTTCTTAAAATATGTTTGAGTGACATCCCTGGGAGAACTTCACCTACCAGCAGGAGTTTGGCTTGGACCTCCTGCTTCTCAGAATTGCACTGACCTTTTCCCTCACACATTTCCTGCCACAGTTTCACAGGTTTTAGAAATTCACAAGTTAAAAAATCGATCTGTTGACTAAGAAGAACACATTAGTGAATAACCTGCCTTGAAAAGGGTATGCTTTCAATGAGGGAATTATCCAATGTGTAGTTTGTGACTTCACCCTTTTGTGCACATCCTGGGTTTATTACCTGGGTTAGAGATCAATTACTCATCTCTACCTCATCCTGGTTGTCAGGAAACTATTGATGTGCATACTTTTAATTATGAGAGCATTGAATTTTGTGGTGCTTGCTTTATCTTCATTTGTATTCCTCAACCAGCTCACGGAAGGCATTATGCTCACTACACAGTTTGTTATTCACAGTTCTTTTCTCTGACAGATCCTCAGAAAAGCCTTTCATCTTTTTTTTCTGTACAGCCTGTCACCATGCATTTCTCTGTGGGCTGCAGTCTTTATTTGCTGGCTCCATCCACATAAATGCAAAACTATTCTCTCTGTACCTGTGTTCTGGCCAGCTTGACTGTGAAATCTGTCGGTCTCACATAAATAAATACATATTGTGTGCCTCATGAGGGTGTTTTCACATACATAAGATCTGATCTAGTTTGTTGAGCTCAACTGAAGTACAGCAATTGGCCTGAGCAGTTTGTGTTAAGTGAAAATAGAAGATGGATTTAATTATTCATTAATCACTTGGTATTTAGTAAATGCCCAGCTCAAAATACACATCTGTTAAAAAAGACCACCAACAGCTATTCTAGGGATGGAATGGGCAATCCTAAAACCAGAATGCTTTTAGAGGGGAGGCAGAATCTAGGAGCTATTCTACTGGGCTCTCTTCTGCTTTAAAAGAGAATAAATCTCTGCTGCATTTGATAGTGAACTGACAGTATGGAAAGTAAATGTGCTGGGGTACCAAAGCACTTTGAATTCATTGTTACCCTGTGATGAGACATGCCAGCCGTGCAGGAGAGGTGGTGTATCCAGCAGGGAAGGTGATGAGGGTGCTGTAACAGCTTTGCAGTGACCTTCCTGTCCTGGGTCCCTGGGGAACCCCCACCTGCAGCCCAGGGGACTCTGCTCCAGGCAGAGCCTGCTCTGAGCTCCTGCTCTCACAAGGGTCTTTGCCAGCTCTCCCCAAAAATGATCTGCAGCATCATTGAGGTAGGATGGGGAAGAGAATGCAGCTAATTCCCACAGCTCCTGAGTTCCAGCTGTTGCCATCAGAGCATTCTCAGGCTGCTCCTCTGGAAGTTGTCCTGCACTGGCAGCAGCACAGTGACCTACAGGTTACTTACAGGGGAGAAATCTGAGGGTTTGAGCACAGTTTAACCAGTCCTGCCTGGTTTTGTGTTGTGAGGCAGCTTTCAGTGAAAGAAGGTCTGGAGCTGCTGCTTATCTTCATGTTTGATCTGAACTTGCTTCCACTTGAATTATTTTTTCAGGAATGGCAAGGAATGTACTATGCGAAAAAGAAAAATGGAGATAGCATACAACAAAATGTGAAGATACTACCTGTCATTGGACAGGGAGGGTAAGTGTGCAAGCTGAAGTCATGATTTGTGTCTGAATGAAGGCTCAGTTTAGAGTTCAGTTGCCTCCAGCAGATATTGGATCATCCTGCTGCTGAGTATAATGGAAGCTTATGCAAGGAGGGGTGCCTCAGACCTCTGCACTTAATTCCTTGGGGAAAAAAAATCAACTTTATATGTTGTGTGCAGGGAAAGTGAAATTCTAATTATTGCCCAAAAGGAGCAAAGATGCAAATGTGCTCAGTTGTGACTCTGACTCTTCTAATTCTCCCTGAAGTGCAAGTGCACCCTCTGGTCTTTTTGTGCTTCTTGTTGGTGTCACAGGACCTACATCTTGTTCCACTGAGCCCCTGTACTGTGTCCTGCCATGCTCACTCTTCTGTGCTCCTTCCATGGCTCTTGCCAAGGGTTGTTATGGGATGAGGTCGCTGTGGGCTTTGATTCAAGCATGTCTAGATTTTTATGCAACTTCCACTTGGTCCCCCAAATCGAGCCTTTGGAGCAGCCAGGTGTCAGCACTGAATTAGAGCTGAGGTTTGGATGGGAATTAACATGCTGTTTTTTGCCTGCAGAAAGATTAGACACTATGTGTCAATTAGTAGACTGTGCAATGACAACAATAAGGTAAGTGAAAATAGTGCTATGCTCATTTTAGTTTGAGCCCTAAGTATAACAAAATAATGGCAGAGTTCTGACTAACTGGATTTCTCATACTGAATTGTAGGTGGAGAAGACATGTGAATGTATTCAGGCTGAATCTCAGACAGGTAAGACATGTCTCTTCTGTCCCAAGAACTGGAGAACATACCTGTGGAGAGAATGAAGGCCACTGTTAGTGATTTGACTGAAAAAACAGTTTCACAGAACAGTCCTATTTACCTACTGATTAGCTGGGAATCCAGCTCAAAAGGCAGGAAAGTAAATACAAGCCCCCTCTCTACCTGCCTCACTTTAGAGGTGACATAAAGCAGCCCACCTTTGAAAATGCTGTCACAGGGCCCCAAGTTGGTGTCATGGTGTTGCTGGATTCAGTGCCACAATTCAGCTGTGGGTGGTGGATCCCTGTGACAGAATTGGAAATGAGAAGGATGCTGTCATGTCATGGTGTTGCTGTGGCTGCTCTGTAGCTCATGGCACCTGTGTCTGCATTGCTCTGATCTGCTTTGTGGGGAGCTTGCATGTAGGTGGGAATGAGGATGACCAACACTGTCATTCACCCTCATCCCACATATCAGCACTTCAGTTAGGACCTCCTTGGCATCCCTGCTGTTGTTAACTGTAGTCTTAGCACAGGCTGAATCTTGGTGTCCCTAAGGAAGCTGGGATTCACTGCCCCCCTTGCTGGCATGTGCTCTGCTGTGGCCCACCTGGTGGCAGTGGTTACTTGTGTGAGCTCAGGTGTGCTGCACAAGTCGTGTTCACAACTGCAGTTGTGTCACAGTGGCAAGAGAGGAGCTCTTCTCTCCACAGTTTGCTTCTGCACAGACATTTAGGCGTGTTCTGCCTGAGAACTTGACTGGGCTCAGGACAGTGTGATAGGGCAAGAGCTTTAAAAGGCCCTTTGATCAGCTCTCATCTGCTGAAGCACTGAGGTCAATGTCACTCAGCTGCTGCCAGGCTTTTCCGAGCTTCAGTTCCTTTTACATACATCTAGGCAAAACTTTGTGTCATTATGCAATATCATTTTCTTCACAGATACTCAGAGTTGCAGACACAAAGACATGAGGAAAGGATCCCTGGATGTCAGATCCACAACATCTCGTGGGAGTGATGGTATGTGAAACAACTCATCCTGTTGGGTCTGGCTGAGTTGGAGTTGTCATGCAAACCCAATACACAAATTATTATATTTCTTTTCTCTTCCCTTGATAGAGATATGAAGATATTTTTTCTTAATTTTGTTTTCTTTCACTGTGTTGTATTTTGCTTTGTTAGATCACCCCAAACATGCTGGATGAGTCACATACTCAAAACTGTTGCTGACACTTAGATGCTTTTGTTAAATCATCCCTCACCACAGTCTAGGCAGCATACACTAGTGAAGCATGTCTGTGGCAGTGAGAATACAGTCATGTTCCAGCATAGCAAAAATAGCATTGACTCTTCTTCTTAAGAACTGCTCAGCACGATAAGTAATAGAGATGTCTGCATTTCATAGGTAGCATAATATCCAGAAAAATTTCATCTTGACCTTTTCTTTGCAGAACTGAAATTGCTAGCCAATATAAAACATTTGTTTTTAAATTTCCAATGTAATAGCCCAAAACCTCTGCTGTTTTTATTTGGCATAGGTACCCACTTCAAAAGAGCTTCAGTGATTTCCCTCAGCTTGGAAGCTGACGCATTATGACTTGTCATATTGCATCAGGCAGCAAGAGATACATCCTGTAATAATCTGAATTCACTAGTTACCTACCTGTGCCTGCCAGTTTATACACACATATCTGTCTAGTCCTTTAACTGAGTTTATAACTGAATATTTAAAATAATAAAGCAAAGCCATGATTTTGCCAGGCTGTTGCAAGCCACTTACCTCTAATCAGGGACATCAGTGGTTCAGCCAGCACCTCTTTGCAGTTGTGCATTCTGCAGTAGGTTGCCTCTGAAAGGCACAGCAGGATAAGCAGTGCAGAAAGGGCCTCAGGAGTTCCTGGCTGATCCTCCCATGAGCCTTGTGTCTGCAGTCAGGGTACAAATTCTGCTCTGTTTTGCCACAGGCAGCTCCCAGCGGCGCCGCTCCTCCATGGCCAGGGTCCATTCCATGACTATCGAGGCTCCCATCACCAAGGTAATGTCACAGCTCTGCTCTGCGGCACCACCCTCCCACTGCTGTAGCTTCCAAAAGGCAGACACACTGAACAAAAATCCCCCAAACCTGCTTGGTAGAGTCTCATCCATGGAGTCAGCCTTCACATGATCCTGTTTAAGAAGGAGGGACTGGAGTTCCTCCTTCTTTCTTATTGTCAGCTGCTTTCTGAAACCATTCAAAGATTTGTCAAAAACCAGCTCTTTAACAAATTGTGAGAGGCAAGTGGGAGAAAGTTACATTAAATCCATTCAGAGACATTTTGAGGCTGTGCCTTGGAGGGGAAAGTCATTAATAAGATTGCTGTCCTTAAGGCCAATATCTTATTTTCAGAGTCAGTAGCAAACATCAGTGTTTCAGTAACATCCCTTTCATTTTGATTTTCCCCCACGCAGATTAAAGTTTTATGTCTTGTTATTTTCCTGAGGTTTTCATAGTAATTAATGAGTGTCTCTGTTTTTTAAATACCACTTCTAAGTTCACAATATGTCTGATGCTACATTAGGTAATAAACATCATTAATGCTGCACAAGAGAGCAGTCCCTTGCCAGTTGCAGAAGCTTTAGACCGGGCTTTGGAGATCTTAAGAACCACTGAATTGTACTCTCCACAACTGGGGACAAAAGATGAGGATCCACATACAAGTGACCTTGTTGGAGGATTAATGACAGTAAGTATTTACTGGCACAAACAGCTCTTGATTAATGTTCACTGCCTGATTTTCACAGTTACTTGATCTTTATCATCTGCCACGTGCTCCATGGCAACCCTACAATGCCAAATTTGCAGGAAAAGCTGCACATGTCTTTTTGTGGACTTTCTCCCCCTACTTGAACAATGTAGCTCTGAAAATGGGAAGGAAATTGACCACCCCCTTTAAAACATTAGTTTAGCTAAAAATAGAAAGTAAAACCAATTTTTTTTCAATGTGACTCATTTGATTAAGGTATAGATGGGAGAAGAAGAAAGAAAGAGAACCAGATATTTTTTAAAATTTGTTAATGAGGATAAGGATGACATGGCTTTGGGGGGCTTTTCAGTCTATCAAAAGAATGCTTTCAAAAGAATGCAAAATATATATTTTTGTTGCTGTTTCTTGGATTATTTTTGTACCTGTAGCATAGTATCCAAAGTTGAATAAAGGGCACATAGTGAAGCAAGAACTGAACCCAAACCTTCAGAGCCTGGAGTCTGACCCTCCTGATGGTTACAGATGAGTTTAGATGAATGTTACCTGTGCCCTAAGGATATGTGCTCTCATCAGTCTGTAAGGTTGCATGTGAAAGGCTACATCAGGACAAAAATTTACAGTGTGTTGGATGCAAAAAGGCTCACAAAATGTGAGCTTTTCAGAGATGTCGCTGGGCTATTATAATTTCATATTGGAACTATCAGGACACCTTTGCAGTGTCTATCTTCAAATAGTTTATGTGTATTTTTACCTTTAAAAATACCACAGCAAATACCTAATCAGGAGAAATGTGGGAGACTCCAAGAATTCCAGGAGAAGACCTGAATGGTTCATACTGGGTTGTATTTACTGAGTAGACAAAATTTATTGTTACCTTAACTACAAAAATATAGGAAGAATATTGATACATATAATCATTAGTCTTGAAGTGAATCTTTTCTCCTGCTGAATACATAAGAGTCCATAAACTCAACTGGTTTCTTCTTTTTGTGGATTGTTGTATTTGGTCCATGAACATGAAGATAACAATATTGCAAAATATAAAATCTTTACTAAAAATAAACCCAAGGCTTTTTTATGGAGCAATAAGAAAAGCTGAGAAAATTAATTTCAGAGCATATGGCATGGTATGAGTTTTAAAGTTATTGGAGAGAAACATTTTTCCATCAAAGCGTCTGCTGAAAACAGAATTATATTGTTCCATTTGCATTCAGAAGTTACATCTGAGAAGGAAACAAGTAATATGTTATTGGATTTGAACTCTCAAGCAGGAAGGGCATTTGGAGTTTAAAGATAGATTTACCAGATACAATTACACCTGCTATTTCAACTCTTAAAAACTAATCTTTGATTCTAAATGATAGGCAGGATCTGGTGACCTAAATATTTGTGTCATAGCAGTTCTATTGAACAGCCACTGTTCCCTTTCCTTTTAAATCACAAAACTCCAGACTCACATACAAATGTGAAAATAAGACTTAGATATAACAGCTCTTTTAAGAGTGGATATTCCATGTCAAATACAGGATCCACATTTACTTCAGCTATAATTGGTGTGAATAACATTTTTAATAAGGTGCATTCAGAATTTTTTTTTTAAACACTGTTTTTTTACATCATGGGCTAAACATGAGCCAACAGCTGTAACCTCAAAAGAGCAAGCAGGATTTGGGCCACAGCATTTAGAATTACAAAACAAAAAGTAAATATTAAATACATAATTCTGTTAGTTTTAATCCATCATCTCAGTGTTCACATCTAGGCACCATGCCAGAATTAAGCCTAGGAGGCACTGAACTGAAGAATAAACAAGTTCACATTCTGTGTGAAAGGAAGCCTCAGAGTAATTTGTTCCTGAGATTCTCATGAGATTCTTATGCTGCTGAGGTGACTGGATGTGCCAATCCCAGGGCAGGGGAGCAGGGGAATGTCTCCATCCACTCCCTCCCACCGCCCACCTTTGCTCCTTGCTGGCAGTGTGTGGACACGCCGTGTCTGCTCTGAGGCACAGACCCACAGCTGGTGTGCACATTGGCCAGGCAAAGACAGATGTGAGGCTGCAATTCCAGACCTCCATCTGCTCCTGAGAAACCTGAGTTTTTACCTGCCTGAGTCCATATTGTATCCCCTAGCCTGCAGTTCCTCATCTGTTACGAGCTCTGTGTAAACCAGGTGAATCTGAGCAGCACAAACAAATAAGGGAGAGGCAGCTCTGATGACTGTGACAGGCTCCAGTCAGACTTCTCTGAAGTTGTTTGCTACTACTTGGTGTCATCACCTCCTAGACCTATTGTTCAATACCCTCCATTTAACTTGCAACTTTCATTTAACAGGATGGTTTACGAAGATTATCAGGGAACGAATACATATTGTCAGCAAAACGTAAGTTTTAATTTGGCAGCTAATTTAATTTGACATGCTACAGAAATTTAAGAAACAGGGGAAATGTGATTAGGTGTCCTTTTTAATGAGCTTTTTTTTGGGGGGGGGGCTGTTTATCTGTAAGCATTTTTCTGCAGCATTACTGAGCCTGGTGTTACTACAGAAGAGAAAGCATGGTCATTCTGTAAAATTGTATCTCACTATTAAATATACTACTTAATATACTGTTAATAAATACATATAGTAATAACTGTATTCCTCAAAAGAAACTCATCAGGTTGCTGGCAGTCTGAGCTCTCCAATCTCCCTCAATGACATACCCCCACGGATAACAGAGGCAATGGAAAATGAGGAACAGTGGGATTTTGATATCTTTGAACTTGAGGCTGCCACCCATAAAAGGTCAGTAAATGCAAGAGCGCATAAAATGCATTTGCTGAAAATTGACTTAAATGTCATCCTCTAATCAGATCTTTAAGTTTTCTGCCTGTGCTTTTACAACTGAATTAATTTTATTTTCAATGTCAGATGTTTGAAATTTTCTCATTGTCATTTCTAGTTGTGTATGCATCTTAAATAGCTTCTGTTTCATCATGCACTATTTCCTTCAAATTCGCCAGCAGATATAAGTGAAGATTATATATCTTTGGTATGGTATAATGACAATACAGCATAATTCTTAAAACCTTCCTTTATTCGGGAATAGAAAAGTTATACAAATCAAATTATTTTCTTGTGGGGATTCAAATTCCTTTTATGGCAAACTACACACAGAATCAACATGCTGGTCTTGATTTGATCAGTTAATAGAGATCAAGTTTTATTTTCTTTCCATTTGATTGGGAGGGTTTTATTCCTGAACAGTTCCAATACAGCTTTTCAGTAGAATTCCCATTACCTTTCTCTGGGATTAGAGGAAGGTCTTTATTCTAAAATCTTGGCAGGTTACATTTTACATATAAGCTTAACTGAAGAACATTTACTGATAAAAAGCAGGGCATACCAATTTCCATCACAGAAGTTTTCAAAAGCAGATCAGCAGCTTTGATAGACTACTTCATTAGTAGCAAAGGCTCCCCCTAAGACTGTAAATTGTTCTTTCTGTTTAAATCCTTGGTTTTATTTTCTCATGCTTATAAAAAGTTCCCCTTTTGGGTCTAGTTTCATGTATCATGCTTTGTCTTAGGTAAAAGCTTTTGTGAGACACCAATTTCGAGGCCAGATCCTGCAATTAGTTGACTATCTTAAACATTTTGTCAAAATCCCAGATCTGTAAGAGCTTTGAAAGTTATTCAAAACCAAAGTCTAAGAAAGATGTCAGGCACTTAGTTAACAAATATGCACTTCATTATTAGACTGTGGTTTTATGAGCCAAAAAGGTGCAAAACTCCCTAGGGTTTTATTCTTCTTTAAAATGATTTTATTTTAAATTAAGGTATTTACATCCACTTGCTTTAGGTTTTCTTTCTTTGCTGCATTTTGATTCCTAATGAAGTAATAGAGATAAGGAATTTAAAAGAAAGCTGTAAAAATACAGTCAGTCTGTGTGATTTACAACATTTAATGGGTACATTACAGTAAATTAATTATCCCAGCCAGCATGCATGAGATCACCAGGTAGGTTTCTCTGTTCTTACTGATCTGGAGAGACCACAGAGGAACAAAGGAGGTACTTTGTTGCCTGTACTCTTATTAAAGGCAGTATAATTATGATTGCTTCGTACTGTGTTTAAATGACAGCAGTTCATTTGTTAAGATAAGTGATTTTCAATGATTCACAAGTATGAATATATTACTAGTATTGCCTTAAGTCCAAGCAGACATATTGTAATAAAGCCAGGATAATTAATTGAATTTTAGTGCATTACAGTTCCCTGACAGAGAAACCTGGAGACACCTTTGTCTGACACTGGGGGGGATTAAGGGGGATTTGACTTTATGTATGTCACAATTCCAGTATATGACACAGTAATTCTCTAACAAGTCCTTACACATCATTACATATGTCATTAGCTAAAAATGCTGTGTAGATTCACACTGTTTATGCTATATAATATTCTTTCAGCTGCATTCATTTTAAAACTTTCTGTTTATTTTTTCCACAGGCCTTTGGTTTATCTGGGTCTCAAAATATTTGCTCGCTTTGGAATCTGTGAATTCCTAAACTGTTCAGAATCCACTCTGAGGTCATGGTTACAAGTCATTGAGGCTAACTACCATTCCTCCAACTCCTACCATAATTCTACTCATTCAGCAGATGTACTACATGCTACTGCTTACTTCTTGTCTAAAGAGAGAGTAAAGGTGAGTCCACATCTATGTGAAACAATGCAGGTGGGAAATACAGGTGCAATCAAAGAAGGATCTCTCAGAAACAGATTCAAAAGCCAAATATCTGCCCAGTGCCAACCAGTTTGGTAACTCTGAGGTCAAAGAACTGGGGTGCTTTACATGAATTCTAGGATCTCTCTTACAGTATATGTAGAAGGATGGATACTAATATTACAGAATTGAACAATTCTTGATGGGAGAATAAGAAAACCTTATTTTCAAGTAGAACTTCTTCATATGGTTAAACCATCTCAGATAGGTAAGCTAATAACATAATTATTTTTGTGATGGCACATGCCAAATACAGATTTAACGTGGTAAATTACCATCTCTTATGTCTTGTGATGATCATTTTGCCAAAGATTCCCAAGACAATATAGGCCGTAAGTAGGCTGTATCACCCACTAGAGAACATGCCCTGAGGCTCATAGAGACTGCATTGGAGGACAGTATTGAAAAAAATTACTTGTCACTACCATAGCACCCACTGGGGTATTAGAACCATGAAAACCAGAATAAATCAGCGTGACTTTTGCTCTCACATGCCCAGACTGGAGAAGGGGAATAAAGCAGTGCCTGGTGTGTGTGCAGTAGAGTGGTGGGACATATATTTCTGAGTCACAGTCTTGGGTAGAAGTTCTGAACTGGCCTGCCTAAGGATAGCACCAATGATGGGCACCTGGCTGAGAAATTTGTGACTGTAAACAAGCTTCTGACAGCTCATTAAACTGTAGTAATTCCGTTAACTTGGAGCTGCAGCTCATTAGTGTGCTCTCCAGGGGCTGATTTACAAATACTGTATGCCAAGAGGGGATAGAACATCACTGGATTTTTTCAGCCCCTGATTTGCCAGAGGTTTAAGCTGGTCTTCCCAAGAATATCTATGAAAAACAGACAAGATCTGGATCCATTTCAATGCCACAGAAGCATGACTGCCTCCTCTTTTTCCAGAATGTTATTTCCATTCCTCTGTAGGCATAAGAAGAGAAAAAAATGTTGCAGCAACAGAAGGAGCAGAATCAAAGTTCAGAATTCTCTCTTCATCTTTTCAAAGTTACAGCCCAGCTGCTTGAGTGTTGCACAGAGTTCAACTTAATCTAAACACAGAAAGCCCAATTCTGCCACTGAAATTCATGCTGAGAATATTTTTTTGGTAACTTGAACTCAGTTCAACTTGCCTAGGAAGATTTTCTGGCTCCAAAATTGAAGCCATATTCTCAGAACCGTTTTCACTTCTGTGCCATGGGAGTTAAGATAATGAAGTTAGAATCCTTGGCTTGGCGTTGGGTGTAAAAGTGCTGTAAATCCCTGTGAAATAAGTCAGGTAGACTGCTGTAGTCCTCCAGGTCAGGTATTCTCATGTTTCTGGCCATTTCCCATCTGCACAGGTCTTTCTCAGCCGGACTGAATGCTGCTCAGTGTGTCCCTCTGAGGAAATCCCTCTCTCAAATCCCTCTCTCCAAACTGCATACCACAAAAATAGAATACCACCAGCAGCAGCTGAAAGAAAGAAGGAAGAAGTTTACACACAGCAGAGAGTATTTCAGACAATGCTAACTATGAACTGGAGCAGAAAGAATTATTTGCCTACTCTTGTTCTCCATGAGACTCTCTTGACAGTCCTCAATGAATAATTTCCCTGCTCCTGCAAAGTCGGGTCATTGCATAATTTCAGGAAATGTGAAGAAGGGCAGGGTTTGTCTTTTCACCTACCAAGTGTAACTATTCTGAATGGTAGTAGTGGGCCCACAGAGAATTTGGACCTCAAATTAAAGCAAATTGGAATGAAAATTGTCTGGCCTGCTCCCAGATTCAAATGGGAATATTTCTGCTCTTGTGTCTCTTTCATATTATTAAAATTTTTAATATAATTGTTTTGTATCTGTGATCTTTCACAAATGCCAGTATAAACACAGCACAAAGGCTGGTTTCCAAATGTATATAAAATATTTCTGAGATGCTTCGTTCTTGTTCTCCTTTATGCTATTAATAAAGTATTAGCACTTCAGTGTAAAATCTTAAGAGTCAAATAGGTTTGTATTTCATGACAGGGTAGATAAAAATAGACATAAAGTAATGCCCATTGCAAGTAGACATAAAGCTTGGAGTAGCTGCATGCTACCAGAATCAGAATATGACACAGAAAGTACAGAACATGTGTCATGTAATTTATCCATGGATACAAAACATTGAATATTCTCCATAGAATATGCATTAGCTGTAACCCAGGACAGCGTTATTAAAGAACTGGATGTATGGATAACATTCCTTTCAAATTGTAAACCTCACCAGCACGTAAGTGGAACATGATTAGAACACATTAAATTGCCAAAGGAAATTAAGGAGTGCTAATAGAATCATTTTTAGCAGTATTGTTCTTTTTTCCAAGCCAAATACCTTAACTCCAAGTGAAGGTGGTTTCAGTGTTGCTAGAAAACACAAACTAATTTATTACTTTACATTTGTTTAATTTGATGTGCTGAGACAAAGGTGTGGTTAAGGCAAAATTTAAAAGGTACAAAATGACCAAAAAAGTCACGCAATGTTCAGTGAAGCTTATAATGAATTTTCCATTGCTCTCTGTAGAACATCTGACCCTTGCTGATCTCCAGAGTTTTGGCTTTTATTCTTCAGTGACTTGGCTTAATCTTATGGACAGAATAGGGTTTCTAATGAGTCTGCCAGGAAAACTAAGCACCCTTCTATTTTCAGCAAACTCTGGATCCAATTGACGAGGTTGCCGCGCTCATTGCTGCCACAGTGCACGATGTGGATCACCCAGGAAGGACAAATTCCTTCCTGTGCAATGCTGGCAGTGAGCTCGCCATTCTCTACAACGACACAGCCGTGCTGGAGAGCCACCATGCTGCCCTGGCTTTCCAGCTCACCACCCGGGATGGCAAGTGCAACATCTTTAAAAACATGGAGAGGTAAGCTTGACCCCCAGGGTCCTTGTCTGGCCACCTACATCTCTCACTTCCTTCTGTGTACCAAAAGGCAAACAAGCATCCTAGAGGAGGGCAGTGCCTGGTGGATAACTGTCCATGGCCCTTGTGAAATTTGCTTCCGAAATAGTAGAACGCTTCTGTCTCTCCTGCAAAGACTTCTGAGTAATTCCCCACTGTCACTTTCTCCTGTCCATAAAAAGGCAGACCCTATCTAAGGAATTTAGTGTAAATCTTAATGTGAGCAAGTCTAGAAGAGTTGTTTTGTGTCGCTGAATGTAGAGAACAAGCTATGGCTGGGTGGGTAGAGAACAACGAGAGAGAGAGCCACAGAGCAGTGTGAAGGATAATGAAGGACCTGTTGCTCTTGCAATGCCTCAGAGAAGCATTCAGGGCAAGGATGTGACCATTGCCTTGGTTCTCTCAAGATACAACAGAAAAATATTGCTGAAAATTTGCCTGGAGAGTGAGCCACAGCTGGGTGTCTGTGCTAAAAGCCTTGGGAACATGCAGGTGTGGCATGTCCCTGCAGCCTCCTAAGCAGCTGGTGCCTCTGCTTCTGCCCAGCTCTGGAACTGTTGCTTCTAGAGATCCAGTCATGCCTGGAGTACATATGTCCCTACACAACACCAAAGGTACTCCTACATCTAACAGAGACACAGCTGCCCCAGCCTTTATTGCTGTTCTTTGTTCCCCTAGCACCTCTCTGAAACAGGAATGATCTGTTGCAATTTTGTTAGACTTGTTTTAGCAACCAGCCCTTTGTGACCCAGCCAGCATTCTTAATTGTTTCCTTCTTTAAACAGGAATGAGTATCGAACCCTTCGCCAAGTCATTATTGACATGGTCTTAGCAACAGAAATGACAAAGCACTTTGAGCATGTCAACAAGTTTGTCAACAGCATTAATAAACCCTTGGCAGCACTAGAAGAAAATGGGGTAAGCAACACTGCAAGTCCTCCTTAAAATGCCTAGGCAGGGACTGGGAACCCTTGGCAGTGGGAAATTCCCACATGGTGTTCTGAGAAAGTTTATCAGAAATGTGGAGAAAGAGAGGCTGGAGATTTATCTTTCACCTCTGGGATTGAATCCCTTTCTGCTTAACATGGTTGTCACTCACTTTGCGGGTGAGTGGGGCTCACTTGGATCCTATTAATATCACAGTGCTGTGATGTCGTGCTTGGAACCAGGACCCTGGGCTGTATGTTTTCACGGAAAAATGCCATTTTGATTAACCCAGTCACTCCCATGGAAGAAGTGGCAAGACTGGGCATTGTTGTTGGCCGTTTCTGCAAAGGAGGCAAGGTTTGATTCAAAGTAGAGGCTGAATTACATCCCTCCCAAGGGGAGATGCTGGGGGTGCAGCATAAGGGCAGGTCTGTGGGCTGGCATGTTTTGCATTCTCTGGCAATAAGGGCCCTCAGCCTCCAGTGCTGCCTGGCAGCATTCATGGGGTTTCTGTCTGCTTTCTTTTTTAATCTTTAAAATAGATGATGGTGACATTATGTATCATATAATCAATAGCCATCTGGAACCCCATGGACATAAAGAAATTGCCTGTTAAGAACTCTTTCTGAAAAACCACACCAGTTTCAATAACAGCTTCAACCAGCAGTTTTGTTGCCAGTAAGAGCAGTGTATAATTTTGTTGGAATGATTTTTGCAAAGAGAAGACTTGCAGAAATGGTTATGATAAAACTTGCATTGGTGGCAACGTCATGGAGGAGCTGTAATGGTTTTCTGTATTTTCTTACCATGTTTTTTAGAAAGCCACATTTATGACTGTTGTTTGAGCAGCAGCATCCATGCAAAGAGCAAAACTCCTCTTCTTGCCTATTCAGGGAGCTGAACAGCTGCTGAAGAACAGGGCTTGGACCTGTACAGTCAGAGAGTAAAAACACAAACAGGGGCATAGAAAAATGAAACAAAAGTTTAGTTCTACCCTTAAGCCCCAGAGACTGCAGGGAAATTATCTGCCCCACAAGGCATTTGTGATTCACAGCAAATTGTAGCCAAGGATGGGAAGGAAGACAAAGAATATATAATTTCTATTGAAAACAAGAAGCAAAATGTTTCCCTTCTTTCAGCTGGGAGTTTGTTTGGCAAGTTCCTATTAAAAGGCCTGTAATGTGTGAGTGGGTAAAGCAAATTATTTATTGTGCCGAGCAGAACAACACTGTCAGCCCCTCTTTCAAGTCTGCTGTCCCTCTGGCTGCAGCAGCAGTGTGTGTTTTCTGGCCTGCTTTCCAGTCATGGTGGTGACTCAGTGGAGTGTTTGCAGGCTGAGCTGCCAACTGCCTGTTACAAATGGGACAGTTCCACTTCTTTTATTTATTTATTTATTTATTATTTTTATACAAATTTGTTCAAAGAGCCATGCTGAGAAGCTTCTCTGTTTGTTTCCTTTCTGCTTTTGTTTCATAAACTGAAAAAAATCCTTTCCAGCTCCAGCATCCTCTATCCTCCCATTTCCCCTCATGATGTCACCTAAGCTATTACAGGAAGCCAACATCTGACATGCAGAGACACCTCTGCACTCGGAGCAGGATGCTGGACTAAGCACAGTTTTTTTATTCCCAAGACATCTGCATCCAGCAAGTAGAACTGTGCCTTTGGTTTGAACAGATCTCAGAGGTGAACATCCTTTCTTGATCCCTGGTGGTTTATCTACTAGGATATTCTCTACTATCTGTAACTGAACAATCTCTAATTTTCCATACCTAGTTTCCATATTTGTGTTTCTGGAGCTTCCATCACTTTATGTTGGCTTTCTCATATATAATTTTTCCATGCATTTGGAGGTGCATACATCTCACCTTGTTTCTTCTGTTTTCCCTTCTACATACTTAGAAATGAGAGGAAAGAATTGGTTTAGGCATCTCATTTTGGTGAGACCTGTGGAGCTGGTATTTCTGAGCCATTTCTGTACTATCAATTTTTTTTTTAATTACTGTCAGTTTCTTCCTTTAGGAATAACTTTCTTCCCCACAAGAATTTTCTTCTGAAAAATGTCATGGTTATTCTGACCTAATAAAAGGTCAGAATGTTTCTGCTGCTTTGTATCTCCCTCTTTGTACAAAACACTGCAGGAACTGGTAGCACATTATTATTATCATTACTATTTGTCTTCTTCCTTGCTCTGACTGTGGAGCAAGACCTTGTTAGGTGCCAAAAAAGTCTTGTATGTTCCTTGCTTCATAGAGTTCCTATTCTGAGTGGACAGCAGTGTAAACTTTTGTACCTATCCATCCTTAAAGAGTCCAGCACAAGGGACGGGAATGAGGAACATGCCTGGGAGGTAATGGGGGATCTGACTCTGAATAGTAGCAGTGCTGTCAGAATGATTGATACACTGATGGGGTTTGTGTGCCAAGGGTGACTCTGCATCTCTGGTCAGTCTCCCTTTTCAAACCAACTATTCCACTCTTCATGTGCAAGTCCATTAATCCTTGGGTTTCAGCAGAGAGTTACTTTTTTCTGCCTACATGGTTCCTCATCACTTTATGTGTAGGGATGAATTGATCCTCTCCACACTTTTGAGAAGGCAGATAAGGAATAGAGGGATTACACGACTTGCCCAAAGATGCCAAAGAGATCTGTCACAAAGCCAGTGAGTGAATCCAGAAACTGGAGATCCGTGCTTGCTCAGAGCTGTGGCTAACTTTGATAATCCACCTATAAATTCAGTTAGACATCAAATCTGGTAGCCACTAACAGAACTGATCCCTGTAGGATGTGCTGAAAGCATCCCCAAAGCACAAAAGCTTTTGCGGTAGTGCATGGAGACCTTGCTAATGGATTGTTTTTTATTCTTAAATGTTACAGAATAATGGTGATGGAGAGTCAATCAAAACTGTTCTCAGGTCTCCTGAAAACCGTATCCTTATCAAACGCATGTTGATAAAGTGTGCTGACATTTCCAACCCGTGCAGACCCAGAGAACAGTGCATAGAATGGGCTGGACGCATCTCTGAGGAGTACTTTGCACAGGTAAGGCAGGTAAAACAGGCTGCTGGAGCTGCAGGTGAGCACCTCTGTAAAAGGCAGGGTGTCACAGAATGTCTCAGGCTGCATTATGTAATCTGAGAAATAATAACCTTTTTATTTTAAATGATGGGTATTACTCATGCTGGTACACAACTAGATGCCTTCAGAGAGATGAAAGTTGACAATTTCTATTGTGCAATTTCTGAAAAATCTAAGCTTTCAAGTTGTTCGGTTTGGAACTGAGCTTTTTGAGCCTTGTCTGCAAATGCACTCCCATAAGACAGAGCAAGGATGTCTTCTGTACCCACATGCTGGCTTTGCCTCTGGAATAGGATCATCAGGTTCTAGTGTTTGGATGGGAGCAGCACTCACTCCAAGAAATGCTGTAAGCCCTTAGCACACTGTGCTGAGGAAAGGTTTTAGGAAAATGTGGAAAAGGAGAGGGCAGTCATCATTATAGATTATATACCAAACACTGCAGTTGGAACTTGGCACCTCAAGGAAGGGGCATGGGAATACAAAAGGTACTTTGCCATATCTGAGGGGGACAGATCACTGCTTCCATCAGAGACTGACAATGGTTGAGCAGCTCTTAGGTCCAAAGCAGTCATACCTTGGTAATGTGCCAAGTTACTTAGGATCAGCTTGTGTGCAGATACAGAAGGTAAACATAACTCTTTGTGGGAAACACTGGAAGGCACTATTTGTCTGCTGTTTTGCTGAAACTGAACAACTAGCTGCTTGAGATTAAGTTGCTTCTGCTTCAGATTCATTCAGGTTCCTCCTTTGATTTAGCAGACGCATGCTCTAGTCAGTGCCAAACAATCTGCTGCTAAAAGAAGCCCATTAACAGAATGTGTCTTAGATGAATAATCACTAATGTTTTTTGCAGACTGATGAAGAAAGGAGGCAAGGTTTACCTGTTGTGATGCCAGTTTTTGACAGAAATACTTGCAGCATCCCCAAATCCCAATTATCATTCATTGATTACTTCATTATTGATATGTTTGATGCCTGGGATGGTAAGCAAAACTCTGCTGTTTCCTGATGTGAACAATTTGTGAACATTTGAAGCTGCTGTGATACAAAATTTCTTTTTTATGGCTCCTAAATAAAGGGAGAGAAAAGGGAAGATTCCTGCAGTTCAAGTAAAATTAATAACGTCATTATTGCTTATAAGTATGGCTACAAGCAGTTCTCATGGCTTGCCTATAATATACTAGATTCAGGCAATCTTTAACTTCTTAAACTTGCTTCTCTGTAAACAGAGAACAGAACACATGCTCTTTGAGAGCTCTTTGAGCACAGTCATTTTGACCATGTTAATATTGGTTATTCTTCAAGGCAAATTTCTGCTGTCTGGAAACTGCTTGGGGGAGCAGCTGTTTCCTTCCAAGTGCTGCCTCCATGGTAAAAGTGGTCAGAAATGTGACTCTCCTGAATGCCAGATCATGACATGTGACTGAGGTTTGATGGGGCAGGATAATTACAACCATAATTAGCTATGCCCCTCCTGGAAAACTGTGTTCCTTTGCTGGGACTCACAATACCAGTATTAAGTAGATTTACAGAACAGTTCTCAGTGGCCCCAGTGCTACACGAGTGCTGAAAGCTTTACAGCCAAAACTATTTCAAGCCTCAGTATGACAGATTTAAGCTTTTCTACTTAACACAGTTGCCCAGACATTTCAAGTGATACTTAAGCAGACAGAATCTGTGACTGTTTCAGTTCTGCAAGCTCAATACTTTCTGCCTTTCCTTCCCTAGCATTTGCCGACCTGCCAAATCTGATGGAGCATCTGAATAATAACATTAAATACTGGAAAGGACTGGATGGAAGGAACCTGCGAGTCCTCCGACCACCACCAGAATAGCAGTTAGACCATGGTGTGTCATTCACTAGCCAGATGCATATTTATTCAAGCTCACTTTTATCTATGTGAATTCAGATTTGTTTTGGTCTCTTCAGTATTACAGTAAAGCTAGCCCATGCACTTGGGGAACTTTCACATTGAAGAGAACACGAGGTCAGCAGTTGACTTCCACAAAGTCCCATGTGTGGACTCGGATGAAATAAGCCCACCAAGTGGAATTACACTGGATTGCTGCAGTGCTTGTACTGAAGAGGGTTTATTACAAACATACTTCTGTGATATCTTCATACCAGCACGTGAAGCTGGAAGACCTTGAAGAGAATCCTCATAAAAAGGACATTCACTAGAAGTTTATCTATTAATAGAGACTCACAGCTTTTATGAGAAAGCTACATGCTTTTATAAGCACTTCAGACAGTTATGTAGAACAATCAGACATTTAAAATGCAACTGTCTATGAAAGAATTTTTTGATCTATGAAAAATAGATGTACTGTATTTTTTCACATCACAGAAGGTGCAATCATTCACTTCTGAGCACTACTGAAAGTGAGTTCTCCTTAAGAAATTTAGTAGCAAATGTAAAAAATAACACAAGAATTTTTGAGGTTGATCGTTAGCATCTATGATTAAAATGTTATGTTTTATTTATTTTGTTAGATGTTCAATATTTTCTATGAATTTATAAATACTTAAAAGCCAAAGCCAACTTTAGATGCATTATAAATTTACATGATTCATACTCATTAATATACATTTAATTGATGTACAGACCTTTTATTTTCATAATGCAAATACAAAATACTATACAATGATACATTTTTATTGCACTGTAAGGATAGAGGTGTATGTTTAAATATTGTCTGATTTATGTTAATTAAAATAAGTTTTATTAAAAAGGTCTCACTTGAGAATAGTAGAATAAACAAGAACTGTATACTGTCTGAGCACCAGAACTGCAGTAGTTCTCCCACAAACCATTGAGGACCACCTGGTCTTCTCTTGGCTACAAAAATAATATTGTGTTGGAACTCTTTGTTTTCTCCCATGACATTTTATGACTGAACTCCCTGTTAAAGTCTGCCTTATTTTATATAGTATTTCTACAAAGCATTCCACAGCGTATATGAAGAGGTGATACTAAGCATCTAATGAATTTCAACATTTTATAGCCAATGTATTTTCCTCTGCTGAAAAAGAAAAAGAACATAAAGCCACCAACACAAACCTTCAGCTCAAGAAGTTTGTAAAGGCTCTGTACCTTCACAATTTGAATGAAACTTCATAGCAACTACCAGAAAATAATAAAATGTATATTTTAAGAAGTGTCAAGTCCTACCCATTTAATTTGAAATGTATATGCACTTTGTAGTTTGCAGACTTACAAACACATGAGATTCTTTCAAAAAACAGATACTTTTTGTCTGGGGAAGGGAAAAGTTGAGGGGGTTGAATGGCATAAGGGTGATGAAAGGTGTAGCTGGCAAGCCCCTGTGTTTGTGGCCTGCCCTTGGCAAACACCAGACCCTTGTGTACCCTTGGACAAGTCTCTTTGCAGCTCCATGCAGTGCCACGCTGTGTTCCACTGGAGGACTCAAGGAGTATCCTGTCAGCCTTCCCAGTCAACAGTGCATCCCAAGGCACTGAAAGGGCTGCTGACTGTCATTCCTGCAGAGGAATTGACTTTAGAGACATTTTGAACCATTCCTGAAGAAGCAGAAGCTGGGGAGAGGTGGATGATGGAGCAGTTCAGGGACTGCAGTAGCAGCCTTAAGGTAAGAAAGGAAGAGGTGACCTCTCCAGGTGTTACCTGCTTCTGTTTCTCCTTTCTCTCCAAGCCAGTGAGACTGATGGGCTATCACCATTTGTTCCTGTTAGTGTCATGCCTTTTGGCCCTTGTGTGGTCTCTTTACCTACTCAGAATTCAGTTATATGCTGTTGGGGCAGGGAATTCCCTTTCATAATTCCATGTAGTTCATTGTTGTGTGCATGTTGCCTAAGCCAGGGGGCTCAGATCCTGTGAGGGGTGCCCAGACTGTGCCACTGCCTCACTGACAGTAGTAGGACAGAAGCTTCTCTGGTCAGTCTTCCAGAGGTTCTACAAACAAAGCTGAAGGAGCAAATATGAAGGCTCCATTAAACAAGTATCCTGTTTTCACAGCGAATTTGCAAGGAGAGGGAGAGTCGGCTGACAGCTTCCCTGGCAATGTCACATTGTATCTCCCTACGCTGCATCTCTTGTAACCAGCTGTAATGTGCTACCTGGTGTTAATCTCTTCTGTTCCTTGCAGGATCCTGTGTCTCCATTGGAGGAAAACTGCATCACACCATCAGTGTCTCCTCTGCTTATCTGCTGCAATGAGGATGGGAGAGGAAGTGTGGGCATGAGCATGTGGGCCCAGAGACTTGTCTGCAGGTAAAATCATGGAATCATTTAGAGTGGGAAAGACCTTTAAGATAATGGAGTCCAGCTGTTCCTCCAGCACTGCCAAATCCACCACTAAACCATGTCCCAAGTGCCACATCTACACATTGTTTTAAATCCCTTCAGGGATGGTGACTCCACCACTGCCCTGGACAGCCTGTTCTCCAGTGCTTGACAATCCTTGAAATAATAAAAAAACCAAAATCCTAATATCCAATCTAAACTTCCCCTGGTGCAACTGGGCCATTTCCTCTTGTCCTATCACTTGTTTCTTGGGAGGAGAGACTGATCCCCACTTGGCTACATTTGCAAACTGACTGAGGGCACACTTGATCCCCTCATCCAGATCCTCAATAAGGATATTAGACTGCCCAGAAAAAATATTACTTCATAAGCATAGTTAATATTCTGGGTTATATTAATATATGGTAAAAAGCAGTTAATTTCATCTGCTATAAAAATGCCTGATGCATCATCACTGAAAAGATGTGATCAATATGATTAATTCCCTGAAATTCACACTGCATCTTTATTTCCATTACTTGGACTGTAGAACTGTGCTAATTAACCCTCTCTGTAAGCCAGATTTATGTTCCATATTGGTGTACAATAATTTCACTTGACATAAAATACTGATTTTAAGCCACTGCAGCTTTGTTCACTCTCCTGTCCATCTAAGTTTGCCAAGGACAGATTATAATTAAAATCTGGAACCATGATGCCTGATCTTGACTTTCTTCCCACTGAGCTTCTCTGTCCAAGCCACATCTCTGAAGCTTTCTGTGCACTGTGAGGCTGTGCCTGTTCTGTGGGGATGATTCCAGGCTGCTGCCCATGAGCATGAAGGGCCTTGCTGAGGAGCAGTAATTGCTCTAACCTGATATTCACTGCTGCAGGATGTAGATGTCTTTGGCTCCCATTGCAAATCATTCAGCCATTCCAGATCCCCTTCCTTTATTCTCCAAGATTACACAGCAACATCACATGGCCTGTGCTCTGACCCCTTTCCAGCTTTTTGAACTGTCACTCAGTGATGGAACTTCCTGGGGACAGAAATGGCTTTACTGATGGTCCTTCATCATGGAAGGGAGAACACTGGAATAAACTGAGTGTGATTGAAGTGTTCCCAATTTCAGTTAGGCTGGCAGTCTTATGCAGTGTCTGCACTTTTCATTTGTTCTTGCTTTAATGCTAATACAAGAGTAAATTCCAATGTAGACATGATGAAGGAGAGGTCCTTTATGCACCTCCAGGGCTTTAGTAAAAAGCTTTGTGTTTTAGAACTTAATAAGGTTCAACAATTCAGCATTAAATGACAGAATGAATGGCTCTATTTTCCATGCTGCATATTTTCTATCAGGTAATCCTGCTTCTAAACTTGGGTA
This sequence comes from Camarhynchus parvulus, assembly GCF_901933205.1. NCBI lineage: Eukaryota > Metazoa > Chordata > Aves > Passeriformes > Thraupidae > Camarhynchus > Camarhynchus parvulus. The sequence continues at coordinate 10,666,740 of NC_044580.1, forward strand.
TCACTGTAGATGCCTCCAAGTGAATCTGAATTATTATGATCTGTAAAAAAAATGTTGTCTTTTCAGCAAATTGTCCTAGATTAATGTCTTTTCCCCTTGTACAAAATTTGGAGTAATGATTGCTTATTCTGACAAAAGGAGAAACCAGGTGGTATGCACAGCTACCTTATCACAAGTCTGAAGATGGTTTCATACTGCAGTTTACCCAATGGCTATGTAAATAATTTAATATATAAATTTTAAATCTCCTGAAATTGAATGAATGCCTTGTTTTTTATTGCAGTGCCTTTTCGTCTGGGTATTTCTGCTTGTCTCAGTAGAGGAATCATTGATAAAACATTTAAGAAAATGTGTCTTGAACATGAAGGAATTAAGCAATGGCAAAGGCATTCCCACATAAAAGAGAAGAAAGGATAATAGATATCTAATAATCACTGGCTGGGTGCTGAGAAACAAACAGTAGTCAGTTGTGCCTTCAGTGAGACCAGAAGGGTTTGAGTCATGACTCTGCAAAGAGTGCTTTGAAATGAAGTCTCAGAGCTATTCACAAGCTTCAAAACAAATAATCTCTCTGCTCATGTGTGACATCATGCCTCCAAGGTGCAGGGGTCCCAGGGGTGCTGTTAAACGATAGCAGGATGGAGTGCAGTTTGTCCTGACATGATGTTTAGATGCAGAAAACAAGCTTTCAAATTGGTGCCATGTTCCAGTGCAGCCCTGTGCTGCTGGTTCAGAACAAAGGGGATGTCCAGGTGTTTCAGCTGTTTTTTGCTGAAGCTTTGGCTCTGTGAGCAAAGAGCTGTGGCTCAACTCCACTGAATGCTTTCTCTTGGTGCCTGCTTTGAATGTTACTTGGGCCAAGTGTCTCATGTTTTCCTTTTTTCCACTTGTTCACCATCTTTAAGACTCTCCTCCATTTCCCATGCAAACCTCAGTGGACTCAGCTCTGCTAACGCTGTGAAGCAATGGCAGTTGCCTCTTTAGCAAGCAAGGCAACTGAGCTAGGAAAGGCCAGGGAACCCAGAGCCACTAAGCAAAGTAGCTTTGAGGCTTCTAAATATCTTTGAAGTCCTGGATCTTCAAGCCCTGCCTGTGTTTTCACAATGTTAGGCTAGGAAACAGTCTTTTGGTCTTCTCATGTTCCACTTTTCCCCTCTCTTCCAGCTTCTCTGCTTCCATTTTTCTTTCATTTGCTAGGAGTCTTTCCTTTAACTTCCACTGGCTGAACGTGTCCCTCAAACACACAGCCATAATGCTGGGACTAAACCCTGCCTTTCAAACTGACTCTTGCTGCTTACTACAGCTTTTACCACAAGAAGATCTTTTTCTTTCTGACTCAAAATGAACTTGGAGAAATATCTTATGATGGCCGAAAGCCTTACATTGGTATGCACAGGCAGAAGGAGAATACAAGCACAGTTAACTGAAATAGCTTGTGAGCACTGCAGTGCTGCTGGGGCAGTGGGAATACGTGTGCAAGGTCTTTGGTACTGTACTCCCACATGCAAAGTGAAGTCAGGAGTGTTCCCAGGCACCTCTGCCTTTGAGGTTATGTTAGCAAGCACAAGCAGCTGGGGACACTTGTTGAAATTTGAATCTGCCTTTTCTCGGTTTGCTTGCTCCCCCCGTCGAGTGGCAAGAGTCATTGCTAGAGCTGAAACTCATCTTAGTTCAGCCATGGTACTTAACAGAAATCACTTCATCCTTTTATTACAGAGGTAGTGAAACAGTGCACCAATGCATACAATTTTCAAAAGGAAGTGAGAAAGGTGATTCCTCTTTTAAACTAAAGGAGGAATTCAGCCAGTGTGTAATTATTCAAGTGAGAAGTTGGTCTTGTCTGTATTTAATATTCCAGAGTGGTATTTGATGTAAATCCTTCCCCAGAGTTCATTACATTAGCTCTTAGCTCAGCCTGAGCATGCTGAGTGCCAAGTTCAGCATGCAGCATGTTTTATCACCAAGGAGAATGACGTCAACCTGGTGATCCTGCAGCTCCCCAGCTTGGGGGAGGAGGTATGGCTTTGTCTTCAGGCTAAAGATAAAATGGAATATGTTTCATAAGATTTTCTTGGTATTTGCGGTGTAAAATATGTGAGGAATATTGCTTTTTACCTCCAGAAAGAACTGTCCCTTTTTGCCTTAAAAAAAACCAAACAAAACCTCAAAATTTAATTTGCTTGTAATATTATTCTACACAGAAAATGAAAATTTTCCTTCACAGATCCCTGAGCTTTACAAGCAGATCCACAAAGCCCTTTCACAGGTGGGTGAAATGGGCTGCAGGGAAGCACAGGGGCTTGTGGGCACCCACACCAGGGCAATCCCTGGCCTAGTCCTGGGGCTGCCTGCCTGCTGTTGAGGGCTCTGGTGAGAATCCCGCCAAAAAATGGGAAGAGAAATGTAGAAAGCAGGTGCTTTCATAAAGGTCTGCCTCTGGTGTTTTTCAGAGATACTGGTCAGAGCTCCTGAGATGGCAGAGCTTCATCCTCCCACCGCACTGTGTGCCAGGCTCGGTGAGACTCGCGGCAGAGCCGAATGCCATCGGAGGGCACAGAGTCACAGTGCTGTCCCCACACTGGGCGGTGCGGCTGTTTCACACTCTGTTACCGGGCAGTGCGGCTGTTTCACATTCTGTCACCGGGCAGTGCCAGCTGTTTCACACTCTGTTACCGGGCAGTGCAGCTGTTTCACACTCTGTTACTGGGCAGTGCCAGCTGTTTCACATTCTGTTACCGGGCAGTGTGGCTGTTTCACACTCTGTTACCGGGCAGTGCGGCTGTTTCACATTCTGTCACCGGGCAGTGCCAGCTGTTTCACACTCTGTTACCGGGCAGTGCGGCTGTTTCACATTCTGTCACCGGGCAGTGCCAGCTGTTTCACACTCTGTTACCGGGCAGTGCCAGCTGTTTCACACTCTGTTACCGGGCAGTGCGGCTGTTTCATACTCTGTTACCGTAAGTAATGCAGACTGCAAGGACACAGCGCAAACGGGAGTGCTCAGGAGTAGGAGAGTTACCCAACCACCCCTCTGGGGCTGCGCTGGGAACAGTGGGTAACATCAGACGTGGCTTTTGGGGTTAGTGAGGGAGAGAGACTGCAATTGCTGGCATACAGACAGCTGTCAGGAACTGTGAGAGCAGAGTGAAGCACTTCTCACCTGACAACCAAGCCCTAAAAGTGAGCAGCCTCTCCCAGCCCCTCAAAATGCACGCTGGCAGACTCAGTGCTGATGTGCTGTCCCTTGTTATGACAGATCTCCGATAAGGCAAGGTCAGAAAACACAAAGTTTTAGCTGCTCTATCATGCCAGGAACAAAAAAGAGCCAAAACACCAACCTACCATCCAACCAAAACCCACACAGAAACCCCAACAACAACAACAACAACAAACAACCCAAAGCCTTGTTTTTAAATAAGCTGTTCAAAATAAACAAGTGTTCTTTGAAACCTCAGCAGAGTACATACGTAACAATGTTTGTTAAGTAAATATCAGTGACATGTTTAAGTCTGGCTCAGTAGATATTAGCAAAGTGATATTTGTGTTGCTTCTGTTGTAACAAGAGTCAATCGTGTTTGTAGAAGGTGGTCTGAAAAAAGGGACTTTGGATTTGGGGTTTTATTTCTTCCATCTGCCTACCAGTAGCCCCATTTTGGGACTTAAAAGTCCTTCCCAATGCATTGAATTTGGTGAAGTTATATTTTGTTCCATTAGCTTAACTCTGTTCATAATCTGCCTCATGAGTGTTACTTCTTACCCATGGATCCACTTAGATTATTTTGTCTTTCTGAAGAAAATCTGTCCTAAGCCTGGTTGCAAATATATGGTCACATTATTACAGTTTGTGCCTGAAATGCCACAGTTCTGTGGCTGAGTTAAGTTCAGACCTACTTCCACCTCTTCTGATCAGATGCACCCTGAGCTTGGATTTTCTTCTTGTGCTGCAAGCAGAGAGAGCAAAGCAAGAGAACAGGTTGTAACAATGATGATGCTGAATTTTAAATTCTCCAGCAGAAACAAAGGTATTTTTTTCTGTTGGGCAGGCTATGAGGAAGTCAGACTGATTCTTAATGTCCTTTCCTGTATGTCACTATAAGGCATCTCTTTAGGCATGCTCAGAAATTTTCAGCTTAATAAATCCTCACTGTAAACGACATGCTTCCTTGTATGGGAGGCAAAATGTTTCCTTCATCGAGCATTTTATTACACAGACCATGAAATATATCTGACTGTCACTGCACAGGCACAATTCATAGTTCTATTACAGCAGCCTGGCTGCAGCTTTCACCTCAGCACAGGGGCACAAGGCATCACCTAATGATTCACTTTCCTGTATCAAAAAGGGAATGTAAAGGGATTTTGTTTAGAGATTGACAGAAAACTTGAGTGTTCAAATGGCTGCAAAATACCTCCAAGGCAAGGGAGTTCACATGCTACTTTGGGCCCAGCCCAGCCTGGATGAGGGCGCCGTGCAGGTGATTTGGGAGCTGTGGAACACCCACCTCAGGGGTGAGAAACAGCAGCTTTGTCCGGCCCCAATCCTGCTGGAGACCCAGGAGCTGCTGAGAGCTGGTGGTTCTCCCTCAGCCTGGCCAGGGCTGTGCGAGCAGCCGGTGTTATTCTCGTGCTTCACTCTGCAGGATCAAGCACATGTAATGGGAAGGAATGGAGGTGGACAAGCACAGCAGGTGCTGCACGGGATGGTGGCAGCTGGAGGCAACAATTCAGCTGTGTGTGGATGGAGCCATCACTGGGGAAGCCGCTCCATGGCCCAGCCGATGGCAGGCAGGGCTCAAGTGGGTGCCGAGCGTGGTGAGCTCGGCTCTGTCCGTAATGTCTCGGGAAAAGGCTGCGGGAACAGAGCTCCCACTCCAGAGGGGAACCTCGAGCGGTCTCTCTCCTTCCGAGGCGCTGTCCCGGTACAGGTAGGGAAGGGAAGGAGGAGAGGCAGGAAGGAAGTGAGGAAGGCAGGTAGGCAGCGCCCGCCCTCTTCCCGCCCTCTGGCCGAGCCGCGCCCGCCGCGGGAAATGGCGGCGCCACGAGGGGAGCTCATGGCGGCGGGGGCCCGGCCCCTCTCCGCTGGCGGCGGGCTGAGGTGCCTGGGGGCGGCCGGCCGGCAGCGGGAGAGCGGCGGAGCTCGGGCACGGCCTCCCGCGCTCGCTTGCACACGGAAAGGCCCCGTGGCCCTGCGGCCGGAACGGCTCCCGGGCCGTGGCGCCGAGGCCCGGGCTGCCCGCGGCTCGGCCCGTGAGCGCCGTGTCCCTTGCGGGAGCTGCCGCCGTGATGCGCGTCCCGCCGGGAGCCCCGGGCCACGGCCGGCGCGGGGCCCGTGAAGAGGCGCTCCCGCCTGGGGCCCAGGTAAGCGCTGCCCGCCGGGCCCGCTGCCGCCCGGGAGGGGCTAGTGGTGGTGGTGGTGGTGGTGGTGGTTTAGTGAGGTAGCCCGGGACCCACTAGTGCAGCCTTCCTTCCTTTAAGCCATAGCTTGGTGTCTGGATTTTATCTAGCTTTTATTTAGCTCCAGCTGTGGGACGAGCACCCTTTTGGCAGAGGGCGCAGCCCCTTAACAGCCATTTTGTGAAGCAGTTTGTCTCAGCATCGCTTCCATCAGAGCAGGTAAAGCTTGAAAAATAAGCCTGTTTGGAAAAAAAGGTTTAAGGTGGGTAAGCTGAGTCCCAGTATATATTGGCAACTGAGCACACCACCATAAACATGAGAAAATTCAGTGAAAGGCAGTGTTGTGTTTTGGACTGCAGTAGAGTCTGAACAGGAAGCAAAAGCCTCACCTTTGAGGTCCCTGGTTGCTTTGCTGTGTGCTGCTAATGAGTGATATTGGTTACTGTTGGGAAGCAGAGGTGGGCAGTAAAAAGATTCAACCGAGTTTGAATACTGGAATAGGGAGTTGCCTTCCTGGCTGAGTGGTTAGGCCCTGCTGTCTGCTTTAGGAGGGTTCAGTCTGTTCTGAGACTTTTCAGGAGTTTCTTGTGGAGATTCATCTGGAGGACTAAGAAAGTGGGGCCAGTGGCACTATATTGACTTCACTGATACTATCCTCCTAAATTAAATGGTGGGAGAACAAGGCCTGTCTGTGAGATAAAAGTCAGGACCTACTTGATCTACCTACAATGTTTTAATGGCAGTGAGAGAGAGCAGGTTAAAAGTCATGTGTTTCTGTAGTAAAAGATTGGATGTGTTTGTTTTAAATCTACATTAAATGTATTCCAGCTATTGTGTTGTCTTTTGTATTTGTGCTTTTGACATGTGTCACCTGTTTAATTGCTCACAGGCCCTTTGTTCCCGGCTCCAGCACTGGGTGAGGAGGGACACTGGACATGCCTTGGATTACGGTAACCGGTTTGAAAACTCTTTTCAGCCTCAGAAACCTGTGTGAGACCAGTGTGGCCTTCTGAAAGGGCTTCACGTGATGCCCTCCAGTGGCAACAACGTGAATTTGAAATCACAGGGAATTGGGGAAAGGGATCCTTCTGGCCTGAAAGGGTTTGGGCAGCCCTGGCAAAGTCCCCAGTTAGCTGCTGGGGGAGGATGGTTGGGGGTGTCCTGTCCTTTGGCAGTTCCTGATGCTGCAAGTCCTGCAGGGATGCATGGATCACTGCTGCACATGAGGACTGCCTGTGGGCTTCAGCTGGCCAAAACCAGAGCTTCAGGCATGAGCTTCTGTCCTTTGCAGAGGATGTATTTTACTGTGTGCCCATAAATGCCCATAAGGAAAAGGAACAAGGAGTAAAAAGACCCAACAGATACCAGGAAAAATGCAGCCTGCAGAACATAATGTTAGAGACAAAGACAACTCATTTTTAACTGACTGTTGCCCTACCACATGATGTAGTTCAGCCAGATGTTCCTGTGTACAGGCCAGAGATAAGAACTGGTTTTGCCTTATCTGAGATACCTTTCAGTGCAGAGAAATAGATCTCAGATCAATACAGTTGTCCAAGGTGAGTGCTATACTCAGAGTTCCAATAAACTGAATATACCTGGTTAATAAACTGAATACAGAGACATGCAGGTGTAAACTTAGAGCTTAGTAGACCTTTGTAGTGGAAGTGGTGGCCTCCCTGTAAAGGATTTATATAGAGATTGTTCAGAGCAACAGCTGGTTCTAAGAAACACACATTGTCAGGTTTCCTTTGCTGTATAAATATTCAAGTGATGGGGTTTGGATTCCGAAGGGAGGAAAAGCTTGGGCTAGTGCCAACAGGTGAAGCTTTTATTAAAGAGAAACATACAAACTCATTTCCCTTACTGTTTTTAACCTAGAAGCCAATTATTGCATACTTTTTCTTTCTTTCAGATAGTTCTGTCACTGCCTTAGCAGTCCTGTGCCATGCCTGGTGACGACCATGGGGCCATTCTCCTGAGCAGAGAGAGACATTCTCCTGTACTCAGCCACTGGCAGCATAATAACGGAGCTGTTTGGTACCTGTGGAGTCCCACTGCAGGGGTGTCTGAACACCTTGAATTTGGCTCAGAAAACCTACCCTTGCACAGTCCAGTGAGAGGGTTGTGAAGTCCTGGGGACCTGCCAGTTCAGTTCACCAACTGGAAAGTATTTGCCAGGTTACAGCTGTGGTTTAAACACTTGAGGTGAAAGCTGGTGGTTGGGAGTGGAATCATAGGTTCACCAGCAGCCTTTGTGCATTAGAGGCTCTATTAGGAAGTTCATATGTCCTGATACCTCTGCTCTGATACCTGTGTGTTATGCTCTTTCAGGTATCTAAGATTGTGGCTCCCAGTTTTTGACTGATAGGGGTGAAACATGTCCCAGTGGGTAGAAGTTGGCCCCAGAGTAAAGGAGTACATTTTTAAGCAAAGAATGATGCTATCTCACCGCTTCCATCCCCTGCACAGGAGCTGTACCATATAGCTGCTGTTCCCTGGGATGGCCATGCCAGCATCAGCAGGGCACGCATGGCCGCAAGCTGCTCTGCTCACTGGCAGACCAAGCAACTGAAAGTCTCTGGCCTGCTTACAGCAGGTCTGACAAAGTGACCATAACAACCTTTTCTGCCCTGAAAATACCTTTATTGCTGGTAGGTTAAGAAATGATGCTGTGCTGGTATAGCTCAGTGTTTGTAAACCCATCTTCTGAGGCTTTTGAAACAGATATCCAAGAGCAGCTGGTACTAATCACTGCTGTAGTGACATACTCAGCTCCTGTTTTTGTGGTTTCTAAAGGCCTGTTTTGGTAAGACCTTTTTTAAGCTATTGGAGAAAGAACAGACAAGCTTTTGATACATAGTTCTGTGTAAAATCTCTTTAGTTTTGCCAACGGCATTTATTTGTAGAGACCCTGCATATTGTAGAGGCCACTGCTTGTTCCTGGTGATTCCCTAGAATGGAAACTTGAACCAATAATTTTTGTAATGAATGTGCAATAAATCTGTGGAAAAGCTTCTCTGTTAATGACTCTTGATTGATTTCAGGTAGTTTTGACATACATGGCTGAGCCTTTTCAGAGCTGGCCAAGCCTGCTTGACAGGCAGGGCCTGTCTTGATTGGTGTCTGGAAATGAAACCCAAACAACGATGTCTCAACTGCATGCTAGGCCAGAGTCCTT